>NC_092590.1:3115192-3425961 GCF_047663525.1 Anas platyrhynchos
CAGGGGAGCCTTTACGCAGCCCCACATGCAACTGGACCCTCCGGGTTCGCTGTTTCCGAGCAACCCTAAACATAGCCCTAGCCGGCATCGAAGACGACTGAAAAATCAGGCCCCAGGATACGCGTTGCGAGCCCTTTTCGCCCATTCAAAAGTGCCCCCAAAGGAAGGCTTTGGGTACATCTGAAGTTCCCCGGGGAACCTTTACGCAGCCCCACATGCAACTGGACCCTCTGGGTTTGCTGTTTCCGAGCATCCCTAAACATAGCCCTAGCTGGCATGGGAGTAGACTGAAAAACCGAGCATCAGGAAATGCTTTGCAAGCCCCTTTGGACCATCCAAAAGTGCCCCCAAAGGAAGGCTTTGGGTACAACTGAAGTTCCCAGGGGAGCCTTTACGCAGCCCCACATGCAACTGGACCCTCCGGGTTCGCTGTTTCCGAGCATCCCTAAACATAGCCCTAGCCGGCATCGAAGACGACTGAAAAATTAGGACCCAGGAAATGCGTTCCGAGCCCTTTTCGCCCATCCAAAAGTGCCCCCAAAGGAAGGCTTTGGGTACAAAAGAACTCCCCAGGGGAGCCTTTACGCAGCCCCACATGCAACTGGACCCTCCGGGTTCGCTGTTTCCGAGCATCCCTAAACATAGCCCTAGCCGGCATGGGAGTAGACTGAAAAATCAGGCCCTAGGAAACGCGTTGCGAGACTCTTTCGCCCATCCAAAAGTGCCCCCAAATGAAGGCTTTGGATACATCTGAAGTTCCCCGGGGAGCCGTTACGCAGCTCCACATGCAACTGGACCCTCGGGGTTCGCTGTTTCCGAGCATCCCTAAATATAGCCCTTGCCGGCATCGAAGACGACTGAAAAATCAGGCCCCAGGAAATGCATTCCGAGACCTTTTCGCCCATCCAAAAGTGCCCCCAAAGGAAGGCTTTGGGTACATCTGAAGTTCCCCGGGGAACCTTTACGCAGCCCCACATGCAACTGGATCCTACGGGTTCGCTGTTTCCGAGCATCCCTAAACATATCCCTAGCCGGCATGGGAGTAGACTGAAAAACCGGGCCTCAGGAAATGCGTTGCAAGCCCCTTTGGACCATCCAAAAGTGTCACCAAAGGAAGGCTTTGGGTACAAGAGAACTCCCCAGGGGAGACTTTATGCAGCCCCACATGCAACTGGACCCTCCGGGTTCGCTGTTCCTGAGCAAACCTAAACGTATCCCTAGCCGTCATCGGAGACGAGTGAAAAATCAGGCCCCAGGAAATGCGTTCCGAGCCCCTTTGGACCATCCAAAAGTGCCCCCAAAGGAAGGCTTTGGGTACAAGAGAACTCCCCAGGGGAGCCTTTACGCAGCCCCACATGCAACTGGACCCTCCGGGTTCGCTGTTTCCGAGCATCCCTAAACATAGCCCTAGCTGGCATGGTAGTAGACTGAAAAACCGAGCCTCAGGATATGATTTCAAATCCCCTTTGGACCATCCAAAAGTGCCCCCAAAGGAAGGCTTTGGGTACAACTGAAGTTCCCAGGGGAGCCTTTACGCAGCCCCACATGCAACTGGACCCTCCGGGTTCGCTGTTTCCGAGCATCCCTAAACATATCCCTAGCCGTCATCGAAGACGACTGAAAAATCAGGCCCCAGGAAATGCGTTGCGAGCCCCTTTGGACCATCCAAAAGTGCCACCAAAGGAAGGCTTTGGGTACAAGTGAACTCCCCAGGGGAGCCTTTATGCAGCCCCACATGCAATTGGACCCTCCGGGTTCGCTGTTTCCGAGCATCCCTAAACATAGCCCTAGCCGGCATCGAAGACGACTGAAAAATCAGGCCCCAGGAAACGCGTTGCGAGACCCTTTCATCCATCCAAAAGTGCCCCCAAAGGAAGGCTTTGGGTACATCTGAAGTTCCCAGGGGAGCCTTTACGCAGCCCCACATGCAACTGGACCCTCCGGGTTCGCTGTTTCCGAGCATCCCTAAACATAGCCCTAGCCGGCACAAGAGACGAGTGAAAAATCAGGCCCCAGGAAATGCGTTCCGAGCCCTTTTCGCCAATTCAAAAGTGCCCCCAAAGGAAGGCTTTGGGTACAAGAGAACTCCCCAGGGGAGCCTTTACGCAGCCCCACATGCAACTGGACCCTCCGGGTTCGCTGTTTCCGAGCATCCCTAAACATAGCCCTAGCCGGCATGGGAGTAGACTGAAAAACTGGGCCTCAGGAAATGCGTTGCAAGCCCCTTTCGCCCTTCCAAAAGTATCACCAAAGGAAGGCTTTGGGTACAAGAGAACACCCCAGGGGAGCCTTTACGAAGCCCCACATGCAACTGGACCCTCCGGGTTCGCTGTTCCTGAGCAAACCTAAACATAGCCCTAGCCGTCATCGGAGACGAGTGAAAAATCAGGCCCCAGGAAATGCGTTCCGAGCGCTTTTAGCCCATCCAAAAGTGCCCCCAAAGGAAGGCGTTGGGTACAAGTGAACTCCCCAGGGGAGCCTTTACGCAGCCCCACATGCAACTAGACCATCCGGGTTCGCTGTTTCCGAGCAACCCTAAACATAGCCCTAGCTGGCATGGGAGTAGACTGAAAAACCGAGCCTCAGGAAATGCTTTACAAGCCCCTTTGGACCATCCAAAAGTGCCCCCAAAGGAAGGCTTTGGGTACAAGTGAACTCCCCAGGGGAGCCTTTACGCAGCCCCACATGCAACTGGACCCTCCGGGTTCGCTGTTTTTGAGCATCCCTAAACATAGCCCTAGCTGGCATGGGAGTAGACTGAAAAACCGAGCATCAGGAAATGCTTTGCAAGCCCCTTTGGACCATCCAAAAGTGCCACCAAAGGAAGGCTTTGGGTACAAGAGAACTCCCCAGGGAAGCCTTTACGCAGCCCCACATGCAACTGGACCCTCCGGGTTCGCTGTTTCCGAGCATCCCTAAACATATCCCTAGCCGTCATCGAAGACGACTGAAAAATCAGGCCCCAGGAAATGCGTTGCGAGCCCCTTTGGACCATCGAAAAGTGCCACCAAAGGAAGGCTTTGGGTACAAGAGAACTCCCCAGGGGAGGCTTTATGCTGCCCCACATGCAACTGGACCCTCAGGGATCGCTGTTTCCGAGCATCCCTAAACATAGCCCTAGCCGTCTTCGGAGACGAGTGAAAAATCAGGCCCCAGGAAACGCGTTGCGAGACCCTTTCGCCCATCCAAAAGTGCCCCCAAAGGAAGGCTTTGGGTACATCTGAAGTTCCCCGGGGAGCCTTTACGCAGCCCCACATGCAACTAGACCCTCCGGGTTCGCTGTTTCCGAGCAACCCTAAACATAGCCCTAGCCGGCATCGAAGACGACTGAAAAATCAGGCCCCAGGAAACGCGTTGCGAGCCCTTTTCGCCCATTCAAAAGTGCCCCCAAAGGAAGGCTTTGGGTACAAGAGAACTCCCCAGGGGAGCCTTTACGCAGCCCCACATGCAACTGGACCCTCCGGGTTCGCTGTTTCCGAGCATCCCTAAACATAGCCCCAGCTGGCATGGGAGTAGACTGAAAAACCGAGCCTCAGGAAATGCTTTGCAAGCCCCTTTGCACCATCCAAAAGTGCCCCCAAAGGAAGGCTTTGGGTACAACTGAAGTTCCCAGGGGAGCCTTTACGCAGCCCCACATGCAACTGGACCCTCCGGGTTCGCTGTTTCCGAGCATCCCTAAACATAGCCCTAGCCATCATCGAAGACGACTGAAAAATCAGGCCCCAGGAAATGCGTTGCGAGCCCCTTTGGACCATCCAAAAGTGCCCCCAAAGGAAGGCTTTGGGTACAAGAGAACTCCCCAGGGGAGCCTTTACGCAGCCCCACATGCAACTGGACCCTCCGGGTTCGCTGTTTCCGAGCATCCCTAAACATAGCCCTAGCTGGCATGGGAATAGACTGAAAAACCGGGCCTCAGGAAATGCGTTGCAAGCCCCTTTGGACTATCCAAAAGTGCCCCAAAATGAAGGCTTCATGTACAAGTGAACTCCCCAGGGGAGCCTTTACGCAGCCCCACATGCAACTGGACCCTCCGGGTTCGCTGTTTCCGAGCATCCCTAAACTTAGACCTAGCCGTCTTCGGAGACAAGTGAAAAATCAGGCCCCAGGAAACGCGTTGCGAGACCCTTTCGCCCATCCAAAAGTGCCCCCAAAGGAAGGCTTTGGGTACATCTGAAGTTCCCAGGGGAGCCTTTACGCAGCCCCACATGCAACTGGACCCTCCGGGTTCGCTGTTTTCGAGCATCCCTAAACATAACCCTAGCCGTCATCGGAGACGAGTGAAAAATCAGGCTCCAGGAAACGCGTTCCGAGCCCTTTTCGCCCATTCAAAAGTGCCCCCAAAGGAAGGCTTTGGGTACAAGAGAACTCCCCAGGGGAGCCTTTACGCAGCCCCACATGCAACTGGACCCTCCGGGTTCGATGTTTCCGAGCATCCCTAAACATATCTCTGGCCGGCATCGAGGACGACTGAAACATCAGGCCTCAGGAAACGCGTTGCGAGACCCTTTCGCCCATCCAAAAGTGCCCCCAAAGGAAGGCTTTGGGTACATCTGAAGTTCCCAGGGGAGCCTTTACGCAGCCCCATATGCAACTGGAACCTCTGTGTTCGCTGTTTCCGACCATCCCTAAACATATCCCTAGCCGTCATCGGAGACGACTGAAAAATCAGGCCCCAGGAAATGCGTTGCGAGCCCCTTTGGACCATCCAAAAGTGCCCCCAAAGGAAGGCTTTGGGTACAAAAGAACTCCCCAGGGGAGCCTTTATGCAGCCCAACATGCAACTGGACCCTCCGGGTTCGCTGTTTCTGAGCATCCCTAAACATATCCCTAGCCGGCATCGAAGACGACTGAAAAATCAGGCCCCAGGAAATGCGTTGCGAGCCCTTTTCGCCCATCCAAAAGTGCCCCCAAAGGAAGGCTTTGGGTACAAGAGAACTCACCAGGGGAGCCTTTATGCAGTCCCACATGCAACTGGACCCTCCGGGTTCGCTGTTCCCGAGCATCCCTAAACATAACCCTAGCCGGCATCGGAGACGACTGAAAAATCAGGCCCCAGGAAACCCGTTGCGAGACCTTTTCGCCAATTCAAAAGTGCCTCCAAAGGAAGGCTTTGGGTACAAGAGAACTCCCCAGGGGAGCCTTTACGCAGCCCCACATGCAACTGGACCCTCCGGGTTCGCTGTTTCCGAGCATCCCTAAACATAGCCCTAGCTGGCATGGGAGTAGACTGAAAAACCGGGCCTCAGGAAATGCGTTGCAAGCCCCTTTGGACCATCCAAAAGTGCCCCCAAAGGAAGGCTTTGGGTACAAGAGAACTCCCCAGGGGAGCCTTTACGCAGCCCCACATGCAACTGGACCCTCCGGGTTCGCTGTTCCTGAGCAAACCTAAACGTATCCCTAGCCGTCATTGGAGACGACTGAAAAATCAGGCCCCAGGAAATGCGTTCCGAGCCCCTTTGGACCATCCAAAAGTGCCCCCAAAGGAAGGCTTTGGGTACAAGTGAACTCCCCAGGGGAGCCTTTACGCAGCCCCACATGCAACTGGACCCTCCGGGTTCGCTGTTTCCGAGCATCCCTAAACATATCCCTAGCCGTCATCGAAGACGACTGAAAAATCAGGCCCCAGGAAATGCGTTGCGAGCCCCTTTGGACCATCCAAAAGTGCCACCAAAGGAAGGCTTTGGGTACAAGAGAACTCCCCAGGGGAGGCTTTATGCTGCCCCACATGCAACTGGACCCTCCGGGTTCGCTGTTTCCGAGCATCCCTAAACATAGCCCTAGCCGTCTTCGGAGACGAGTGAAAAATCAGGCCCCAGGAAACGCGTTGCGAGACCCTTTCGCCCATCCAAAAGTGCCCCCAAAGGAAGGCTTTGGGTACATCTGAAATTCCCCGGGGAGCCTTTACGCAGCCCCACATGCAACTAGACCATCCGGGTTCGCTGTTTCCGAGCAACCCTAAACATAGCCCTAGCCGGCATCGAAGACGACTGAAAAATCAGGCCCCAGGAAACGCGTTGCGAGCCCTTTTCGCCCATCCAAAAGTGCCCCCAAAGGAAGGCTTTGGGTACAAGAGAACTCCCCAGGGGAGCCTTTACGCAGCCCCACATGCAACTGGACCCTCCGGGTTCGCTGTTTCCGAGCATCCCTAAACATAGCCCTAGCTGGCATGGGAGTAGACTGAAAAACCGAGCCTCAGGAAATGCTTTGCAAGCCCCTTTGCACCATCCAAAAGTGCCCCCAAAGGAAGGCTTTGGGTACAACTGAAGTTCCCAGGGGAGCCTTTACGCAGCCCCACATGCAACTGGACCCTCCGGGTTCGCTGTTTCCGAGCATCCCTAAACATAGCCCTAGCCATCATCGAAGACGACTGAAAAATCAGGCCCCAGGAAATGCGTTGCGAGCCCCTTTGGACCATCCAAAAGTGCCCCCAAAGGAAGGCTTTGGGTACAAGAGAACTCCCCAGGGGAGCCTTTACGCAGCCCCACATGCAACTGGACCCTCCGGGTTCGCTGTTTCCGAGCATCCCTAAACATAGCCCTACCTGGCATGGGAATAGACTGAAAAACCGGGCCTCAGGAAATGCGTTGCAAGCCCCTTTGGACTATCCAAAAGTGCCCCAAAATGAAGGCTTCATGTACAAGTGAACTCCCCAGGGGAGCCTTTACGCAGCCCCACATGCAACTGGACCCTCCGGGTTCGCTGTTTCCGAGCATCCCTAAACTTAGACCTAGCCGTCTTCGGAGACAAGTGAAAAATCAGGCCCCAGGAAACGCGTTGCGAGACCCTTTCGCCCATCCAAAAGTGCCCCCAAAGGAAGGCTTTGGGTACATCTGAAGTTCCCCGGGGAGCATTTACGCAGCCCCACATGCAACTGGACCCTCCGGGTTCGCTGTTTTCGAGCATCCCTAAACATAACCCTAGCCGTCATCGGAGACGAGTGAAAAATCAGGCCCCAGGAAACGCGTTCCGAGCCCTTTTCGCCCATTCAAAAGTGCCCCCAAAGGAAGGCTTTGGGTACAAGAGAACTCCCCAGGGGAGCCTTTACGCAGCCCCACATGCAACTGGACCCTCCGGGTTCGCTGTTTCCGAGCATCCCTAAACATATCTCTGGCCGGCATCGAGGACGACTGAAACATCACGCCTCAGGAAACGCGTTGCGAGACCCTTTCGCCCATCCAAAAGTGCCCCCAAAGGAAGGCTTTGGGTACATCTGAAGTTCCCAGGGGAGCCTTTACGCAGCCCCATATGCAACTGGAACCTCTGTGTTCGCTGTTTCCGACCATCCCTAAACATATCCCTAGCCGTCATCGGAGACGACTGAAAAATCAGGCCCCAGGAAATGCGTTGCGAGCCCCTTTGGACCATCCAAAAGTGCCCCCAAAGGAAGGCTTTGGGTACAAAAGAACTCCCCAGGGGAGCCTTTATGCAGCCCAACATGCAACTGGACCCTCCGGGTTCGCTGTTTCCGAGCATCCCTAAACATATCCCTAGCCGGCATCGAAGACGACTGAAAAATCAGGCCCCAGGAAATGCGTTGCGAGCCCTTTTCGCCCATCCAAAAGTGCCCCCAAAGGAAGGCTTTGGGTACAAGAGAACTCACCAGGGGAGCCTTTATGCAGTCCCACATGCAACTGGACCCTCCGGGTTCGCTGTTCCCGAGCATCCCTAAACATAACCCTAGCCGGCATCGGAGACGACTGAAAAATCAGGCCCCAGGAAACCCGTTGCGAGACCTTTTCGCCAATTCAAAAGTGCCTCCAAAGGAAGGCTTTGGGTACAAGAGAACTCCCCAGGGGAGCCTTTACGCAGCCCCACATGCAACTGGACCCTCCGGGTTCGCTGTTTCCGAGCATCCCTAAACATAGCCCTAGCTGGCATGGGAGTAGACTGAAAAACCGGGCCTCAGGAAATGCGTTGCAAGCCCCTTTGGACCATCCAAAAGTGCCCCCAAAGGAAGGCTTTGGGTACAAGAGAACTCCCCAGGGGAGCCTTTACGCAGCCCCACATGCAACTGGACCCTCCGGGTTCGCTGTTCCTGAGCAAACCTAAACGTATCCCTAGCCGTCATTGGAGACGACTGAAAAATCAGGCCCCAGGAAATGCGTTCCGAGCCCCTTTGGACCATCCAAAAGTGCCCCCAAAGGAAGGCTTTGGGTACAAGTGAACTCCCCAGGGGAGCCTTTATGCAGCCCCACATGCAACTGGACCCTCCGGGTTCGCTGTTTCCGAGCATCCCTAAACATAGCCCTAGTCGTCATCGGTGACGAGTGAAAAATCAGGCCCCAGGAAATGCGTTGCGAGTCCTTTTCGCCAATCCAAAAGTGCCCCCAAAGGAAGGCTTTGGATACAAGTGAACTCCCCAGGGGAGACTTTACGCAGCCCCACATGCAACTGGACCCTCCGGGTTCGCTGTTTCCGAGCATCCCTAAACGTAGCCCTATCTGTCTTCGGAGACGACTGAAAAATCAGGCCCCAGGAAATGCGTTCCGAGCCCCTTTGGACCATCCAAAAGTGCCCCCATAGGAAGGCTTTGGGTACAACTGAAGTTCCCAGGGGAGCCTTTACGCAGCCCCACATGCAACTGGACCCTCCGGGTTCGCTGTTTCCGAGCATCCCTAAACATAGCCCTAGCCGTCATCGAAGACGACTGAAAAATCAGGCCCCAGGAAACGCGTTTCGAGCCCTTTTCGCCAATCCAAATGTGCCCCCAAAGGAAGGCTTTGGGTACAAGAGAACTCCCCAGGGGAGCCTTTACGCAGCCCCACATGCAACTGGACCCTCCGGGTTCGCTGTTTCCGAGCATCCCTAAACATAGCCCTAGCCAGCATCGAAGACGACTGAAAAATCAGGCCCCAGGAAATGTGTTCCGAGCCCTTTTTGCCCTTCCAAATGTGACCCCAAAGCAAGGATTTGGGTACAAGAGAACTCCCCACGGGAGCCTTTACGCAGCCCCACATGCAATTGGACCCTCCGGGTTCGCTGTTTCCGAGCATCCCTAAACATAGCCCTAGCCGTCATCGAAGACGACTGAAAAATCAGGCCCCAGGAAAAGCGTTGCGAGACTCTTACGCCCATCCAAAAGTGCCCCCAAATGAAGGCTTGGGGTGCATCTGAAGTTCCCAGGGGAGACTTTATGCAGCCCCACATGCAACTGGACCCTCCGTGTTCGCTGTTTCCGAGCATCCCTAAACATAGCCCTAGCCGGCATCGAAGACGACTGAAAAATCAGGCCCCAGGAAATGCATTCCGAGACCTTTTCGCCAATCCAAAATTGCCCCCAAAGGAAGGCTTTGGGTACATCTCAAGTTCCCCGGGGAACCTTTACGCAGCCCCACATGCAACTGGACCCTCCGGGTTCGCTGTTTCCGAGCATCCCTAAACATAGCCCTAGCCGGCATGGGAGTAGACTGAAAAACCGGGCCTCAGGAAATGTGTTGCGAGACCCTTTCGCCCATCCAAAAGTGCCCCCAAAGGAAGGCTTTGGGTACAAGAGAACTCCCCAGGGGAGACTTTACGCAGCCCCACATGCAACTGGACCCTCCGGGTTCGCTGTTCCTGAGCAAACCTAAACGTAGCCCTAGCCGTCATCGGAGACGAGTGAAAAATCAGGCCCCAGGAAATGCGTTCCGAGCCCCTTTGGACCATCCAAAAGTGCCCCCAAAGGAAGGCTTTGGGTACAAGAGAACTCCCCAGGGGAGCCTTTACGCAGCCCCACATGCAACTGGACCCTCCGGGTTCGCTGTTTCCGAGCATCCCTAAACCTAGCCCTAGCTGGCATGGGAGTAGACTGAAAAACCGAGCCTCAGGAAATGATTTGCAATCCCCTTTGGACCATCCAAAAGTGCCCCCAAAGGAAGGCTTTGGGTACAACTGAAGTTCCCAGGGGAGCCTTTACACAGCCCCACATGCAACTGCACCCTCCGGGTTCGCTGTTTCCGAGCATCCCTAAACATAGCCCTAGCCGTCATCGGAGACGAGTGAAAAATCAGGCCCCAGGAAATGCGTTCCGAGTCCTTTCCGCCAATCCAAAAGTGCCCCCAAAGGAAGGCTTTGGGTACAAGTGAACTCCCCAGGGGAGCCTTTACGCAGCCCCACATGCAACTGGACCCTCCGGGTTCGCTGTTTCCGAGCATCCCTAAACATAGCCCTAGCCGTCATCGAAGACGACTGAAAAATCAGGCCCCAGGAAATGCGTTGCGAGCCCCTTTGGACCATCCAAAAGTGCCACCAAAGGAAGGCTTTGGGTACAAGAGAACTCCCCAGGGGAGCCTTTATGCAGCCCCACATGCAATTGGACCCTCCGGGTTCGCTGTTTCCGAGCATCCCTAAACATAGCCCTAGCCGTCATCGGAGACGAGTGAAAAATCAGGCCCCAGGAAACGCGTTGCGAGACCCTTTCGCCCATCCAAAAGTGCCCCCAAAGGAAGGCTTTGGGTACAAGAGAACTCCCCAGGGGAGCCTTTACGCAGCCCCACATGCAACTGGACCCTCCGGGTTCGCTGTTTCCGAGCATCCCTAAACATAGCCCTAGCCGTCATCGGAGACGAGTGAAAAATCAGGCCCCAGGAAATGCGTTCCGAGTCCTTTTCACCAATCCAAAAGTGCCCCCAAAGGAAGGCTTTGGGTACAAGTGAACTCCCCAGGGGAGCCTTTACGCAGCCCCACATGCAACTGGACCCTCCGGGTTCGCTGTTTCCGAGCATCCCTAAACATAGCCCTAGCCGTCATCGAAGACGACTGAAAAATCAGGCCCCAGGAAATGCGTTGCGAGCCCCTTTGGACCATCCAAAAGTGCCACCAAAGGAAGGCTTTGGGTACAAGAGAACTCCCCAGGGGAGCCTTTATGCAGCCCCACATGCAATTGGACCCTCCGGGTTCGCTGTTTCCGAGCATCCCTAAACATAGCCCTAGCCGTCATCGAAGACGACTGAAAAATCAGGCCCCAGGAAACGCGTTGCGAGACCCTTTCGCCCATCCAAAAGTGCCCCCAAAGGAAGGCTTTGGGTACATCTGAAGTTCCCAGGGGAGCCTTTACGCAGCCCCATATGCAACTGGACCCTCCGGGTTCGCTGTTTCCGAGCATCCCTAAACATAGCCCTAGCCGGCATCGAAGACGACTGAAAAATCAGGCCCCAGGAAACGCGTTGCGAGACTCTTTCGCCCATCCAAAAGTGCCCCCAAATGAAGGCTTGGGGTGCATCTGAAGTTCCCCGGGGAGCCGTTACGCAGCCCCACATGCAACTGGACCCTCGGGTTTCGCTGTTTCCGAGCATCCCTAAATATAGACCTAGCCGGCATCGAAGACAACTGAAAAATTAGGCCCCAGGAAATGCATTCCGAGACCTTTTCGCCAATCCAAAATTGCCTCCAAAGGAAGGCTTTGGGTACATCTGAAGTTCCCCGGGGAACCTTTACGCAGCCCCACATGCAACTGGACCCTCCGGGTTCGCTGTTTGCGAGCATCCCTAAACATAGCCCTAGCCGGCATGGGAGTAGACTGAAAAACCGGGCCTCAGGAAATGCGTTGCAAGCCCCTTTGGACCATCCAAAAGTGTCACCAAAGGAAGGCTTTGGGTACAAGAGAACTCCCCAGGGGAGCCTTTATGCAGCCCAACATGCAACTGGACCCTCCGGGTTCGCTGTTTCCGAGCATCCCTAAACATATCCCTAGCCGGCATCGAAGACGACTGAAAAATCAGGCCCCAGGAAACCCGTTGCGAGCCCTTTTCGCCCATCCAAACGTGCCCCCAAAGGAAGGCTTTGGGTACAAGAGAACTCCCCAGGGGATCCTTTACGCAGCCCCACATGCAACTGGACCCTCCGGGTTCGCTGTTTCCGAGCAACCCTAAACATAGCCCTAGCCGGAATGGGAGTAGACTGAAAAACCGGGCCTCAGGAAATGCGTTGCAAGCCCCTTTGGACCATCCAAAGGTGTCACCAAAGGAAGGCTTTGGGTACAAGAGAACTCCCCAGGGGAGCCTTTACGCAGCCCCACATGCAACTGGACCCTCCGGGTTCGCTGTTCCTGAGCAAACCTAAACGTATCCCTAGCCGTCATCGGAGACGAGTGAAAAATCAGGGCCCAGGAAATGCGTTCCGAGCCCCTTTGGACCATCCAAAAGTGCCCCCAAAGGAAGGCTTTGGGTACAAGAGAACTCCCCAGGGGAGCCTTTACGCAGCCCCACATGCAACTGGACCCTCCGGGTTCGCGGTTTCCGAGCATCCCTAAACCTAGCCCTAGCTGGCATGGGAGTAGACTGAAAAACCGAGCCTCAGGAAATGATTTGCAATCCCCTTTGGACCATCCAAAAGTGCCCCCAAAGGAAGGCTTTGGGTACAACTGAAGTTCCCAGGGGAGCCTTTACGCAGCCCCACATGCAACTGGACCCTCTGGGTTCGCTGTTTCTGAGCATCCCTAAACATAGCCCTAGCCGTCATCGGAGACGAGTGAAAAATCAGGCCCCAGGAAATGCGTTCCGAGTCCTTTTCGCCAATCCAAAAGTGCCCCCCAAGGAAGGCTTTGGGTACAAGTGAACTCCCCAGGGGAGCCTTTACGCAGCCCCACATGCAACTGGACCCTCCGGGTTCGCTGTTTCCGAGCATCCCTAAACATAGCCCTAGCCGTCATCGAAGACGACTGAAAAATCAGGCCCCAGGAAATGCGTTGCGAGCCCCTTTGGACCATCCAAAAGTGCCACCAAAGGAAGGCTTTGGGTACAAGAGAACTTCCCAGGGGAGCCTTTACGCAGCCCCACATGCAATTGGACCCTCCGGGTTCGCTGTTTCCGAGCATCCCTAAACATAGCCCTAGCCGGCATCGAAGACGACTGAAAAATCAGGCCCCAGGAAACGCGTTGCGAGACCCTTTCGCCCATCCAAAAGTGCCCCCAAAGGAAGGCTTTGGGTACAAGAGAACTCCCCAGGGGAGCCTTTACGCAGCCCCACATGCAACTGGACCCTCCGGGTTCGCTGTTTCCGAGCATCCCTAAACATAGCCCTAGCCGTCATCGGAGACGAGTGAAGAATCAGGCCCCAGGAAATGCGTTCCGAGTCCTTTTCGCCAATCCAAAAGTGCCCCCAAAGGAAGGCTTTGGGTACAACTGAAGTTCCCAGGGGAGCCTTTACGCAGCCCCACATGCAACTGGACCCTCTGGGTTCGCTGTTTCCGAGCATCCCTAAACATAGCCCTAGCCGTCATCGAAGACGACTGAAAAATCAGGCCCCAGGAAATGCGTTCCGAGCCCTTTTCGCCAATTCAAAAGTGCCCCCAAAGGAAGGCTTTGGGTACAAGAGAACTCCCCAGGGGAGCCTTTACGCAGCCCCACATGCAACTGGACCCTCCGGGTTCGCTGTTTCCGAGCATCCCTAAACATAGCCCTAGCCGGCATGGGAGTAGACTGAAAGACCGGGCCTCAGGAAATGCGTTGCAAGCCCCTTTGGACCATCCAAAAGTGTCACCAAAGGAAGGCTTTGGGTACAAGAGAACTCCCCAGGGGAGCCTTTACGCAGCCCCACATGCAACTGGACCCTCCGGGTTCGCTGTTCCTGAGCAAACCTAAACGTATCCCTAGCCGGCATCGGAGACGAGTGAAAAATCAGGCCCCAGGAAATGCGTTCCGAGCCCCTTTGGACCATCCAAAAGTGCCCCCAAAGGAAGGCTTTGGGTACAACTGAAGTTCCCAGGGGAGCCTTTACGCAGCCCCACATGCAACTGGACCCTCCGGGTTCGCTGTTTCCGAGCATCCCTAAACATAGCCCTAGCCGGCATCGAAGACGACTGAAAATTCAGGCCCCAGGAAACGCGTTGTGAGCCATTTTCGCCCATCCAAAAGTGCCCCCAAAGGAAGGCTTTGGGTTCAAGAGAACTCCCCAGGGGAGCCTTTACGCAGCCCCACATGCAACTGCACACTCCGGGTTCGCTGTTTCCGAGCAACACTAAACATAGCTCTGGCCGGCATCGAAGACGACTGAAAAATCAGGCCTCAGGAAACGCGTTGCGAGACCCTTTCGCCCATCCAAAAGTGCCCCCAAAGGAAGGCTTTGGGTACATCTGAAGTTCCCAGGGGAGCCTTTACGCAGCCCCATATGCAACTGGACCCTCTGTGTTCGCTGTTTCCGAGTATCCCTAAACATATCCCTAGCCGTCATCGGAGACGACTGAAAAATCAGGCCCCAGGAAATGCGTTGCGAGCCCCTTTGGACCATCCAAAAGTGCCCCCAAAGGAAGGCTTTGGGTACAAGTGAACTCCCCAGGGGAGCCTTTATGCAGCCCAACATGCAACTGGACCCTCCGGGTTCACTGTTTCCGAGCATCCCTAAACATATCCCTAGCCGGCATCGAAGACGACTGAAAAATCAGGCCCCAGTAAACCCGTTGCGAGCCCTTTTCGCCCATCCAAACGTGCCCCCAAAGGAAGGCTTTGGGTACAAGAGAACTCCCCAGGGGATCCTTTACGCAGCCCCACATGCAACTGGACCCTCCGGGTTCGCTGTTTCCGAGCAACCCTAAACATAGCCCTAGCCGGAATGGGAGTAGACTGAAAAACCGGGCCTCAGGAAATGCGTTGCAAGCCCCTTTGGACCATCCAAAGGTGTCACCAAAGGAAGGCTTTGGGTACAAGAGAACTCCCCAGGGGAGCCTTTACGCAGCCCCACATGCAACTGGACCCTCCGGGTTCGCTGTTCCTGAGCAAACCTAAACGTATCCCTAGCCGTCATCGGAGACGAGTGAAAAATCAGGCCCCAGGAAATGCGTTGCGAGCCCCTTTGGACCATCCAAAAGTGCCCCCAAAGGAAGGCTTTGGGTACAAGTGAACTCCCCAGGGGAGCCTTTACGCAGCCCCACATGCAACTGGACCCTCCGGGTTCGCTGTTTCCGAGCATCCCTAATCATAACCCTAGCCGTCTTCGGAGACGAGTGAAAAATCAGGCCCCAGGAAATGCATTCCGAGCCCCTTTGGACCATCCAAAAGTGCCCCCAAAGGAAGGCTTTGGGTACATCTGAAGTTCCCAGGGGAGCCTTCACGCAGCCCCACATGCAACTGGACCCTCCGGGTTCGCTGTTTCCGAGCATCCCTAAACATAGCCCTAGACGTCATCGGAGACGAGTGAAAAATCAGGCCCCAGGAAATGCGTTCCGAGTCCTTTTCACCAATCCTAAAGTGCCCCCAAAGGAAGCCTTTGGGTACAAGTGAACTCCCCAGGGAAGCCTTTACGCAGCCCCACATGCAACTGGACCCTCTGGGTTCGCTGTTTCCGAGCATCCCTGAATATATCCCTAGCCGTCATCGAAGAAGACTGAAAAATCAGGCCCCAGGAAATGCGTTCCGAGCCCCTTTGGACCATCCAAAAGTGCCCCCAAAGGAAGGCTTTGGGTACAACTGAAGTTCCCAGGGGAGCCTTTACGCAGCCCCACATGCAACTGGACCCTCCGGGTTCGCTGTTTCCGATCATCCCTAAACATAGCCCTAGCTGGCATGGGAGTAGACTGAAAAACCGGGCCTCAGGAAATGCGTTGCAAGCCCCTTTGGACCATCCAAAAGTGCCCCCAAAGGAAGGCTTTGGGTACAAGTGAACTCCCCAGGGGAGCCTTTACGCAGCCCCACATGCAACTGGACCCTCCGGGTTCGCTGTTTCCGATCACCAGTAAACATAGCCCTAGCTGGCATGGGAGTAGACTGAAAAACCGGGCCTCAGGAAATGCGTTGCAAGCCCCTTTGGACCATCCAAAAGTGCCCCCAAAGGAAGGCTTTGGGTACAACTGAAGTTCCCAGGGGAGCCTTTACGCAGCCCCACATGCAACTGGACCCTCCGGGTTCGCTGTTCCTGAGCAAACCTAAACGTATCCCTAGCCGGCATCGGAGACGACTGAAAAATCAGGCCCCAGGAAATGCGTTCCGAGCCCCTTTGGACCATCCAAAAGTGCCCCCAAAGGAAGGCTTTGGGTACAAGTGAACTCCCCAGGGGAGCCTTTACGCAGCCCCACATGCAACTGGACCCTCCTTGTTCACTGTTTACGAGCAACCCTAAATATACCCCTAGCCACCATGGCAGAAGACTGTAAACACTGGCTCCAGAAAATTCATTTCAAGCCCCATTCACCCCTCCAGAGGTGCCCCCAAAGGAAGGCTTTGGGTACAAGTGAACTCCCCAGGGGAGCCTTTACGCAGCCCCACATGCAACTGGACCCTCCGGGTTCGCTGTTCCTGAGCAACCCTAAACATAGCCCTAGCCGGCATCGAAGACGAGTGAAAAATCAGGCCCCAGGAATTGCGTTCCGAGCCCCTTTGGACCATCAAAAAGTGCCCCCAAAGGAAGGCTTTGGGTACATGAATACTCCCCAGGGGAGCCTTTACGCAGCCCCACATGCAACTGGACCCTCCGGGTTCGCTGTTTCCGAGTATCCCTAAACGTAGCCCTAGCCGTCATCGAAGACGACTGAAAAATCAGGCTCCAGGAAACGCGTTGCGAGACTCTTTCGCCCATCCAAAAGTGCCCCCAAAGGAAGGCTTTGGGTACATCTGAAGTTCCCAGGGGAGCCTTTACGCAGCCCCACATGCAACTGGACCCTCCGGGTTCGCTGTTTCCGAGCATCCCTAAACATAACCCTAGCCGTCATCGAAGACGACTGAAAAATCAGGCCCTAGGAAACGCGTTGCGAGACCCTTTGGACCATCCAAAAGTGCCCCCAAAGAAAGGCTTTGGGTACATCTGAAGTTCCCCGGGGAGCCTTTACGCAGCCCCACATGCAACTGGAACCTCCGGGTTCGCTGTTTCCGAGCATCCCTAAATATAGCCCTAGCCGTCATCGGAGACGACTGAAAAATCAGGCCCCAGGAAATGCATTCTGAGCCCTTTTCGCCAATCCAAAATTGCCCCCAAAGGAAGGCTTTGGGTACATCTGAAGTTCCGAGGGGAGCCTTTACGCAGCCCCACATGCAACTGGACCCTCCGGGTTCGCTGTTCCTGAGCATCTCTAAACATAGCCCTAGCTGGCATCGAAGACGACTGAAAAATCAAGCCCCAGGAAATGCGTTCCGAGCCGCTTTGGACCATCCAAAAGTGCCCCCAAAGGAAGGCTTTGGGTACAACTGAAGTTCCCAGGGGAGCCTTTACGCAGCCCCATATGCAACTGGACCCTCCGGGTTTGCTGTTTCCGAGCATCCCTAAACATAGCCCTAGCCGTCTTCGGAGACGAGTGAAAAATCAGGCCCCAGGAAATGCGTTCCGAGCCCTCTTCGCCAATCCAAAAGTGCCCCCAAAGGAAGGCTTTGGGTACAAGAGAACTCCCCAGGGGAGCCTTTACGCAGCCCCATATGCAACTGGACCCTCCGGGTTAGCTGTTTCCGAGCATCCCTAAACATAGCCCTAGCCGTCATCGGAGACAAGTGAAAAATCAGGCCCCAGGAAATGCGTTTCGAGTCCTTTTCGCCAATCCAAAAGTGCCCCCAAAGGAAGGCTTTGGGTACAAGAGAACTCCCCAGGGGAGCCTTTACGCAGCCCCATATGCAACTGGACCCTCCGGGTTCGCTGTTTCCGAGCATCCCTAAACATAGCCCTAGCCAGCATCGGAGATGAGTGAAAAATCAGGCCCCAGGAAACGCGTTCCGAGCCCTTTTCGCCCATCCAAAAGTGACCCCAAAGGAAGGCTTTGGGTACAAGAGAACTCCCCAGGGGAGCCTTTACGCAGCCCCATATGCAACTGGACCATCCGGGTTCGCTGTTTCCGAGCATCCCTAACATAGCCCTAGCCGGCATCGGAGACGAGTGAAAAATCAGGCCCCAGGAAATGCGTTCCGAGCCCTTTTCGCCCATCCAAAAGTGCCCCCAAAGGAAGGCTTTGGGTACAACTGAAGTTCCCAGGGGAGCCTTTACACAGCCCCACATGCAACTGCACCCTCCGGGTTCGCTGTTTCCGAGCATCCCTAAACATAGCCCTAGCTGGCATCGAAGACGACTGAAAAATGTGGCCCCAGGAAATGCATTCCGAGCCCCTTTGGATCATCCAAAAGTGCCCCCAAAGGAAGGCTTTGGGTACATCTGAAGTTCCCTGGGGAGCCTTTACGCAGCCCCATATGCAACTGGACCCTCCGGGTTCGCTGTTCCTGAGCATCCCTAAACATATCCCTAGCCGTCATCGGAGACGAGTGAAAAATCAGGCTCCAGGAAATGCGTTCCGATCCCTTTCCGCCAATCCAAAAGTGCCCCCAAAGGAAGGCTTTGGGTACAAGAGAACTCCCCAGGGGAGCCTTTACGCAGCCCCATATGCAACTGGACCCTCCGGGTTCGCTGTTTCCGAGCATCCCTAAACATAGCCCTAGCCGGCATCGAAGACGACTGAAAAATCAGGCCCCAGGAAATGCGTTCCGAGACCCTTCCGCCCATCCAAAAGTGCCCCAAAGGAAGGCTTTGGGTACATCTGACGTTCCCAGGGGAACCTTTACGCTGCTCCATATGCAACTGGACCCTCCGGGTTCGCTGTTTCCGAGCATCCCTAAACATATGTCTAGCCGGCATCGGAGACGAGTGAAAAATCAGGCCCCAGGAAATGCGTTCCAAGTCCTTTTCTCCAATCCAAAAGTGCCCCCAAAGGAAGGCTTTGGGTACAAGAGAACTCCCCAGGGGAGCCTTTACGCAGGCCCACATGCAACTGGACCATCCGGGTTCGCTGTTTCCGAGCATCCCTAAACATAGCACTAGCTGGCATCGAAGACGACTGAAAAATGTGGCCGCAGGAAACGCTTTGCGAGACCCTTTCGTCCATCCAAAAGTGCCCCCAAAGGAAGGCTTTGGGTACATCTGAAGTTCCCCGGGGAGCCTTTACGCAGCCCCACATGCAACTGGACCCTCCGGGTTCGCTGTTTCCGAGCATCCCTAAACATAGCCCTATCCGGCATCGGAGACGACTGAAAAATCAGGCCCCAGGAAATGCGTTCCGAGCCCCTTTGGACCATCCAAAGGTGCCCCCAAAGGAAGGCTTTGGGTACAAGTGAACTCCCCAGGGGAGCCTTTACGCAGCCCCACATGCAACTGGACCCTCCGGGTTCGCTGTTCCTGAGCATCCCTAAACATAGCCCTAGCTGGCATCGAAGACGACTGAAAAATCAAGCCCCAGGAAATGCGTTCCGAGCCGCTTTGGACCATCCAAAAGTGCCCCCAAAGGAAGGCTTTGGGTACAACTGAAGTTCCCCGGGGAGCCTTTACGCAGCCCCACATGCAACTGGAACCTCCGGGTTCGCTGTTTCCGCGCATCCCTAAATATAGCCCTAGCCGTCATCGGAGACGACTGAAAAATCAGGCCCCAGGAAATGCATTCTGAGCCCTTTTCGCCAATCCAAAATTGCCCCCAAAGGAAGGCTTTGGGTACATCTGAAGTTCCGAGGGGAGCCTTTACGCAGCCCCACATGCAACTGGACCCTCCGGGTTCGCTGTTCCTGAGCATCCCTAAACATAGCCCTAGCTGGCATCGAAGACGACTGAAAAATCAAGCCCCAGGAAATGCGTTCCGAGCCGCTTTGGACCATCCAAAAGTGCCCCCAAAGGAAGGCTTTGGGTACAACTGAAGTTCCCAGGGGAGCCTTTACGCAGCCCCATATGCAACTGGACCCTCCGGGTTTGCTGTTTCCGAGCATCCCTAAACATAGCCCTAGCCGTCTTCGGAGACGAGTGAAAAATCAGGCCCCAGGAAATGCGTTCCGAGCCCTCTTCGCCAATCCAAAAGTGCCCCCAAAGGAAGGCTTTGGGTACAAGAGAACTCCCCAGGGGAGCCTTTACGCAGCCCCATATGCAACTGGACCCTCCGGGTTAGCTGTTTCCGAGCATCCCTAAACATAGCCCTAGCCGTCATCGGAGACAAGTGAAAAATCAGGCCCCAGGAAATGCGTTTCGAGTCCTTTTCGCCAATCCAAAAGTGCCCCCAAAGGAAGGCTTTGGGTACAAGAGAACTCCCCAGGGGAGCCTTTACGCAGCCCCATATGCAACTGGACCCTCCGGGTTCGCTGTTTCCGAGCATCCCTAAACATAGCCCTAGCCAGCATCGGAGATGAGTGAAAAATCAGGCCCCAGGAAACGCGTTCCGAGCCCTTTTCGCCCATCCAAAAGTGACCCCAAAGGAAGGCTTTGGGTACAAGAGAACTCCCCAGGGGAGCCTTTACGCAGCCCCATATGCAACTGGACCATCCGGGTTCGCTGTTTCCGAGCATCCCTAACATAGCCCTAGCCGGCATCGGAGACGAGTGAAAAATCAGGCCCCAGGAAATGCGTTCCGAGCCCTTTTCGCCCATCCAAAAGTGCCCCCAAAGGAAGGCTTTGGGTACAAGAGAACTCCCCAGGGGAGCCTTTACGCAGCCCCACATGCAACTGGACCCTCCGGGTTCGCTGTTTCCGAGCATCCCTAAACATAGCCCTAGCTGGCATCGAAGACGACTGAAAAATGTGGCCCCAGGAAATGCATTCCGAGCCCCTTTGGATCATCCAAAAGTGCCCCCAAAGGAAGGCTTTGGGTACATCTGAAGTTCCCTGGGGAGCCTTTACGCAGCCCCATATGCAACTGGACCCTCCGGGTTCGCTGTTCCTGAGCATCCCTAAACATATCCCTAGCCGTCATCGGAGACGAGTGAAAAATCAGGCTCCAGGAAATGCGTTCCGATCCCTTTCCGCCAATCCAAAAGTGCCCCCAAAGGAATACTTTGGGTACAAGAGAACTCCCCAGGGGAGCCTTTACGCAGCCCCATATGCAACTGGACCCTCCGGGTTCGCTGTTTCCGAGCATCCTAAACATAGCCCTAGCCGGCATCGGAGACGAGTGAAAAATCAGGCCCCAGGAAATGCGTTCCGAGCCCTTTTCGCCAATCCAAAAGTGCCCCCAAAGGAAGGCTTTGGGTACATCTGAAGTTCCCCGGGGAGCCTATACGCAGCCCCACATGCAACTGGACCCTCCGGGTTTGCTGTTTCCGAGCATCCCTAAACATAGCCCTAGCCGGCATCGAAGACGACTGAAAAATCAGGCCCCAGGAAATGCGTTCCGAGACCCTTCCGCCCATCCAAAAGTGCCCCAAAGGAAGGCTTTGGGTACATCTGACGTTCCCAGGGGAACCTTTACGCTGCTCCATATGCAACTGGACCCTCCGGGTTCGCTGTTTCCGAGCATCCCTAAACATATGTCTAGCCGGCATCGGAGACGAGTGAAAAATCAGGCCCCAGGAAATGCGTTCCAAGTCCTTTTCTCCAATCCAAAAGTGCCCCCAAAGGAAGGCTTTGGGTACAAGAGAACTCCCCAGGGGAGCCTTTACGCAGGCCCACATGCAACTGGACCATCCGGGTTCGCTGTTTCCGAGCATCCCTAAACATAGCACTAGCTGGCATCGAAGACGACTGAAAAATATGGCCGCAGGAAACGCTTTGCGAGACCCTTTCGTCCATCCAAAAGTGCCCCCAAAGGAAGGCTTTGGGTACATCTGAAGTTCCCCGGGGAGCCTTTACGCAGCCCCACATGCAACTGGACCCTCCGGGTTCGCTGTTTCCGAGCATCCCTAAACATAGCCCTATCCGGCATCGGAGACGACTGAAAAATCAGGCCCCAGGAAATGCGTTCCGAGCCCCTTTGGACCATCCAAAGGTGCCCCCAAAGGAAGGCTTTGGGTACAAGTGAACTCCCCAGGGGAGCCTTTACGCAGCCCCACATGCAACTGGACCCTCCGGGTTCGCTGTTTCCGAGCATCCCTAAACATAGCCCTAGCCGGCATCGGAGACGACTGAAAAATCAGGCCCCAGGAAATGCGTTCCGATACACTTTTGACCATCCAAAAGTGCCCCCAAAGGAAGGCTTTGGGTACATCTGAAGTTCCCCGGGGAGCCTATACGCAGCCCCACATGCAACTGGACCCTCCGGGTTTGCTGTTTCCGTGCATCCCTAAACATAGCCCTAGCCGGCATCGAAGACGACTGAAAAATAAGGCCCAAGGAAATGCGTTCCGAGACCCTTCCGCCCATCCAAAAGTGCCCCAAAGGAAGGCTTTGGGTACATCTCACGTTCCCAGGGGAACCTTTACGCTGCTCCATATGCAACTGGACCCTCCGGGTTCGCTGTTTCCGAGCATCCCTAAACATAGCCCTAGCCGTCATCGGAGACGAGTGAAAAATCAGGCCCCAGGAAATGCGTTGCAAGCATTTTCGCCCATCCAAAAGTGCCCCCAAAGGAAGGCTTTGGGTACAAGTGAAGTTCCCATGGGAGCCTTTACGCAGCCCCACATGCAACTGGACCCTCCGGGTTCACTGTTTCCGAGCATCCCTAAACATATCACTAGCCGGCATCGAAGACGACTGAAAAATATGGCCCCAGGAAACGCGTTGCGAGCCCTTTTCGCCCATCCAAAAGTGCCCCCAAAGGAAGGCTTTGGGTACAAGAGAACTCCCCAAGGGAGCCTTTACGCAGCCCCACATGCAACTGGACCCTCCGGGTTCGCTGTTTCCGAGCAACCCTAAACATAGCCCTAGCCGGCATCGAAGACGAGTGAAAAATCAGGCCCCAGGAAATGCGTTCCGAGCCCTTTTCGCCCATCCAAAAGTGCCCCCAAAGGAAGCCTTTGGGTACAAGTGAACTCCCCAGGGGAGCCTTTATGCAGCCCCACATGCAACTGGACCCTCCGGGTTCGCTGTTTCCGAGCATCCCTAAACATAGCCCTAGCCGGCATGGGAGTAGACTGAAGAAGCGGGCCCATGGAAACGCGTTGCGATACCCTTTCACCCATACAAAAGTGCCCCCAAAGGAAGGCTTTGGGTACATCTGAAGTTCCCAGGGGAGCCTTTACACAGCCCCATATGCAACAGGACCCTCCGGGTTCGCTGTTTCCGAGCATCCCTAAACATAACCCTAGCCGTCATCGGAGACGAGTGAAGAATCAGGCCCCAGGAAATGCGTTGCGAGCCCTTTTTGCCAATCCAAATGTGCCCCCAAAGGAAGGCTTTGGGTACAAGTGAACTGCCCAGGGGAGCCTTTACGCAGCCCCACATGCAACTGGACCCTCCGGGTTCGCTGTTTCCGAGCATCCCTAAACATAGCCCTAGCCGGCATGGGAGTAGACTGAAAAACCGGGCCCATGGAAACACGTTGCGAGACCCTTTCGCCAATCCAAATGTGCCCCCAAAGGAAGGCTTTGGGTACAAGTGAACTCCCCAGGGGAGCCTTTACGCAGCCCCACATGCAACTGGACCCTCAGGGATCGCTGTTTCCGAGCATCCCTAAACATAGCCCTAGCCGGCATCGAAGACGACTGAGAAATCAGGCCCCAGGAAATGCATTGCGATCCCTTTTCACCCATGCAAAAGTGCCCCCAAAGGAAGGCTTTGGGTACAAGTGAACTCCCCAGGGGAGCCTTTACGCAGCCCCACATGCAACTGGACCCTCCGGGTTCGCTGTTTCCGAGCATCCTTAAATATAGCCCTAGCCGGCATCGAAGACGACTGAAAATTCAGGCCCCAGGAAATGCGTTCCGCGCCCCTTTGGACCATTCAAAAGTGCACCAAAGGAAGGCTTTGGGTACAAGTGAACTCCCCAGGGGAGCCTTTACGCAGCCCCACATGCAACTGGACCCTCCGGGTTCGCTGTTTCCGAGCATCCTTAAACATAGCCCTAGCCGGCATCGAAGACGAGTGAAAAACTGGGCCCCAGGAAATGCGTTGCGAGACCGTTTCGCCCATCCAAAAGTGCCCCCAAAGGAAGGCTTTGGGTACAAGTGAACTCCCCAGGGGAGCCTTTACGCAGCCCCACATGCAACTGGACCCTCCGGGTTCGCTGTTTCCGAGCATCCCTAAACATAGCCCTAGCCGGCATTGGAGACGAGTGAAAAATCAGGCCCCAGGAAATGCGTTCCGAGCCCTTTTCGCCAATCCAAAAGTGCCCCCAAAGGAAGGCTTTGGGTACAAGTGAACTCCCCAGGGGAGCCTTTACGCAGCCCCACATGCAACTGGACCCTCCGGGTTCGCTGTTTCTGAGCAAACCAAAACGTAGCCCTAGCCTTCATGGGAGACGAGTGAAAAATCAGGCCCCAGGAAATGCGTTCCGAGCCCCTTTGGACCATCCAAAGTGCCCCCAAAGGAAGGCTTTGGGTACAAGAGAACTCCCCAGGGGAGCCTTTACGCAGCCCCCTATGCAACTGGACCATCCGGGTTCGCTGTTCCTGAGCAAACCTAAACGTAGCCCTAGCCGTCATCGGAGACGAGTGAAAAATCAGGCCCCAGGAAATGCGTTCCGGGCCCCTTTGGATCGTCTAAAAGTGCCCCCAAAGGAAGGCTTTGGGTATATCTGAAGTTCCCCGGGGAGCCTTTACGCAGCCCCATATGCAACTGGACCCTCCAGGTTCGCAGATTCCGAGCATCCCTAAACATAGCCCTAGCCGTCATCGGAGACGAGTGAAAAATCAGACCCCAGGAAATGCGTTCCGAGCCCTTTTTGGCAATCCAAATGTGCCCCCAAAGGAAGGCTTTGGGTACAAGTGAACTCCCCAGGGGAGCCTTTATGCAGCCCCACATGCAACTGGACCCTCCGGGTTCGCTGTTTCCAAGCAACCCTAAATATATTCCTAGCCGGCATCGAAGACGACTGAAAAATCAAGCCCCAGGAAATGTGTTCCGAGCGCATTTCGCCCATCCAAAAGTGCCCCCAAAGGAAGGCTTTGGGTACAAGAGAACTCCCCAAGGGAGCCTTTACGCAGCCCCACATGCAACTGGACCCTCCGGGTTCGCTGTTTCCGAGCATCCCTAAACATAGCCCCAGCTGGCATGGGAGTAGACTGAAAAACCCGGCCGCAGGAAATGCGTTGCAAGCCCCTTTGGACGATCCAAAAGTGCCCCCAAAGGAAGGCTTTGGGTACAAGTGAACTCCCCAGGGGAGCCTTTATGCAGCCCCACATGCAACTGGACCCTCCGGGTTCGCTGTTTCCGAGCATCCCTAAACATAGCCCTAGCCGTCATCGGAGACGACTGAAAAATCAGGCCCCAGGAAATGCGTTGCGAGCCCTTTTCGCCAATCCAAATGTGCCCCCAAAGGAAGGTTTTGGGTACAAGAGAACTCCCCAGGGGAGCATTTACGCAGCCCCACATGCAACTGGACCCTCCGGATTCGCTCTTCCTGAGCAAACGTAAACATAGCCCTAGCCGTCTTCGGAGACGAGTGAAAAATCAGGCCACAGGAAATGCGTTCCGAGTCCTTTTCGCCAATCCAAAAGTGCCCCCAAAGGAAGGCTTTGGGTACAAGTGAACTCCCCAGGGGAGCCTTTACGCAGCCCCACATGCAACTGGACCCTCCGGGTTCGCTGTTTCCGAGCATCCCTAAACATAGCCCTAGCCGGCATCGAAGACGCGTGAAAAACTGGGCCACAGGAAACGCGTTGCGAGACCGTTTCGCCCATCCAAAAGTGCCCCCAAAGGAAGGCTTTGGGTACAAGTGAACTCCCCAGGGGAGCCTTTACGCAGCCCCACATGCAACTGGACCCTCCGGGTTCGCTGTTTCCGAGCATCCCTAAACATAGCCCTAGCCGGCATCGAAGACGACTGAAAAATCAGGCCCCTGGAAACGCGTTGCGAGACCCTTTCGCCCATCCAAAAGTGCCCCCAAAGAAGGCTTTGGGTACATCTGAAGTTCCCAGTGGAGTCTTTACGCAGCCCCATATGCAACTGGACCCTCCGGGTTCGCTGTTTCCGAGCATCCCTAAACATAGCCCTAGCCGTCATCGGAGAAGAGTGAAAAATCAGGCCCCAGGAAACGCGTTGGGAGGCCTTTTCGCCAATCCAAAAGTGCCCCCAAAGGAAGGCTTTGGGTACAAGAGAACTCCACAGGGGAGCCTTTACGCAGCCCCACATGCAACTGGACCCTCCGGGTTCGCTGTTTCCGAGCATCCCTAAACATAGCCCTAGCCGGCATGGGAGTAGACTGAAAAACCGGGCCTCAGGAAATGCGTTGCAAGCCCCTTTCTCCCATCCAAAAGTGTCACCAAAGGAAGGCTTTGGGTACAAGAGAACTCCCCAGGGGAGCCTTTACGCAGCCCCACATGCAACTGGACCCTCCGGGTTCGCTGTTCCTGAGCAAACCTAAAAGTATCCCTAGCCGTCATCGGAGACGAGTGAAAAATCAGGCCCCAGGAAATGCGTTGCGAGACCCTTTGGACCATCCAAAAGTGCCCCCAAAGGAAGGCTTTTGGTACAAGAGAACTCCCCAGGGGAGCCTTTACGCAGCCCCACATGCAACTAGACCATCCGGGTTCGCTGTTTCCAAGCATCCCTAAAGATAGCCCTAGGTGGCATGGGAGTAGACTGAAAAACCGGGCCTCAGGAAATGCGTTGCAAGCCCCTTTGGACCATCCAAAACTGCCCCAAAATGAAGTCTTTATGTACAAGTGAACTCCCCAGAGGAGCCTTTACGCAGCCCCACATGCAACTGGACCCGCCGGGTTCGCTGTTTCCGAGCATCCCTAAACATAGCCCTAGCAGGCATCGAAGACTACTGAAAAATCAGGCCCAAGGAATCGCGTTGCGAGCCATTTTCGCCCATCCAAAAGTGCCCCCAAAGGAAGGCTTTGGGTACATCTCAAGTTCCCCGGGGAGCCTTTACGCAGCCCCACATGCAACTGGAACCTCCGGGTTCGCTGTTTCCGAGCATCCCTAAAGATAGCCCTAACCGGCATGGGAGAAGACTGAAAAACCGGGCCTCAGGAAATTCGTTGATAGCCCCTTTGGACCATCCAAAAGTGCCCCCAAAGGAAGGCTTTGGGTACAAGTGAACTCCCCAAGGGAGCCCTTATGCAGCCCCACATGCAACTGGACCCTCCGGGTTCGCTGTTTCCGAGCATCCCTAAACTTATCCCTAGCCGTCTTCGGAGACGAGTGAAAAATCAGGCCCCAGGAAACGCATTGCGAGACCCTTTCGCCCATCCAAAAGTGCCCCCAAAGGAAGGCTTTGGGTACATCTGAAGTTCCCCAGGGAGCCTTTACGCAGCCCCACATGCAACTGGACCCTCCGGGTTCGCTGTTTCCGAGCATCCCTAAACATAACCCTAGCCGTCATCGGAGACGAGTGAAAAATCAGTCCCCAGGAAACGCGTTCCGAGCCCTTTTCGCCCATTCAAAAGTGCCCCCAAAGGAAGGCTTTGGGTACAAGAGAACTCCCCAGGGGAGCCTTTACGCAGCCCCACATGCAACTGGACCCTCCGGGTTCGCTGTTTCCAAGCATCCCTAAACATAGCTCTGGCCGGCATCGAAGACGACTGAAAAATCAGGCCTCAGGAAACGCGTTGCGAGACCCTTTCGCCCATCCAAAAGTGCCCCCAAAGGAAGGCTTTGGGTACAACTGAAGTTCCCAGGGGAGCCTTTACGCAGCCCCACATGCAACTGGACCCTCCGGGTTCGCTGTTTTTGAGCATCCCTAAACATAACCCTAGCCGTCTTCGGAGACGAGTGAAAAATCAGGCCCCAGGAAATGCATTCCGAGCCCCTTTTGACCATCCAAAAGTGCCCCCAAAGGAAGGCTTTGGGTACATCTGAAGTTCCCAGGGGAGCCTTCACGCAGCCCCACATGCAACTGGACCCTCCGGGTTCGCTGTTTCCGAGCATCCCTAAACATAGCCCTAGCCGTCATCGGAGACGAGTGAAAAATCAGGCCCCAGGAAATGCGTTCCGAGTCCTTTTCACCAATCCTAAAGTGCCCCCAAAGGAAGCCTTTGGGTACAAGTGAACTCCCCAGGGAAGACTTTACGCAGCCCCACATGCAACTGGACCCTCTGGGTTCGCTGATTCCGAGCATCCCTGAATATATCCCTAGCCGTCATCGAAGACGACTGAAAAATCAGGCCCCAGGAAATGCGTTGCGTGCCCCTTTGGACCATCCAAAAGTGCCCCCAAAGGAAGGCTTTGGGTACAACTGAAGTTCCCAGGGGAGCCTTTACGCAGCCCCATATGCAACTGGACCCTCCTTGTTCACTGTTTACGAGCAACCCTAAATATACCCCTAGCCACCATGGCAGAAGACGGTAAACACTGGCTCCAGAAAATTCAGTTCAAGCACCATTCACCCCTCCAGAGGTGCCCCCAAAGGAAGGCTTTGGGTACAAGTGAACTCCCCAGGGGAGCCTTTACGCAGCCCCACATGCAACTGGACCCTCCGGGTTCGCTGTTCCTGAGCAAAACTAAACGTAGCACTAGCCGTCATCGGAGACAAGTGAAAAATCAGGCCCCAGGAAATGCGTTGCGAGCCCCATTCACCCCTCCAGAGGTGCCACCAAAAGGAAGGCTTTGGGTATAAGTGAACTCCCCAGGGGAGCCTTTACGCAGCCCCACATGCAACTGGACCCTCCGGGTTCGCTGTTTCCAAGCATCCCTAAACATATCCCTAGCCGGCATCGAAGACGAGTGAAAAATCAGGCCCCAGGAAATGCGTTCCGAGCCCTTTTCGCCCATCCAAAAGTGCCCCCAAAGGAAGGCTTTGGGTACAAAAGAACTCCCCAGGGGAGACTTTACGCAGCCCCACATGCAACTGGACCCTCCGGGTTCGCTGTTTCCGAGCATCCCTAAACATAGCCCTAGCCGGCATCGGAGACGAGTGAAAAATCAGGCCCCAGGAAATGCGTTCCGAGCCCCTTTCGCCCATCCAAAAGTGCCCCCAAAGGAAGGCTTGGGGTACATCTGAAGTTCCCAGGGGAGCCTTTACGCAGCCGCATATGCAACTGGACCCTCCGGGTTCGCTGTTTCCGAGCATCCATAAACATAGCCCTAGCCGTCATCGGAGACGACTGAAAAATCAGTCCCCAGGAAACGCGTTCCGAGCCCTTTTCGCCCATTCAAAAGTGCCCCCAAAGGAAGGCTTTGGGTACAAGAGAACTCCCCAGGGGAGCCTTTACGCAGCCCCACATGCAACTGGACCCTCCGGGTTCGCTGTTTCCGAGCATCCCTAAACATAGCTCTGGCCGGCATCGAAGACGAGTGAAAAATCAGGCCTCAGGAAACGCTTTGCGAGACCCTTTCGCCCATCCAAAAGTGCCCCCAAAGGAAGGCTTTGGGTACAAGTGAACTCCCCAGGGGAGCCTTTACGCAGCCCCACATGCAACTGGACCCTCCGGGTTCGCTGTTTTTGAGCATCCCTAAACATAACCCTAGCCGTCTTCGGAGACGAGTGAAAAATCAGGCCCCAGGAAATACATTCCGAGCCCCTTTTGACCATCCAAAAGTGCCCCCAAAGGAAGGCTTTGGGTACATCTGAAGTTCCCAGGGGAGCCTTCACGCAGCCCCACATGCAACTGCACCCTCCGGGTTCGCTGTTTCCGAGCATCCCTAAACATAGCCATAGCCGTCATCGGAGACGAGTGAAAAATCAGGCCCCAGGAAATGCGTTCCGAGTCCTTTTCACCAATCCTAAAGTGCCCCCAAAGGAAGCCTTTGGGTACAAGTGAACTCCCCAGGGAAGCCTTTACACAGCCCCACATGCAACTGGACCCTCTGGGTTCGCTGTTTCCGAGCATCCCTGAATATATCCCTAGCCGTCATCGAAGACGACTGAAAAATCAGGCCCCAGGAAATGCGTTGCGAGCCCCTTTGAACCATCCAAAAGTGCCCCCAAAGGAAGGCTTTGGGTACAAGAGAACTCCCCAGGGGAGCCTTTATGCAGCCCCACATGCAACTGGACCCTCCGGGTTCGCTGTTCCCGAGCATCCCTAAACATAACCCTAGCCGTCTTCGGAGACGAGTGAAAAATCAGGCCCCAGGAAATGCATTCCGAGCCCCTTTTGACCATCCAAAAGTGCCCCCAAAGGAAGGCTTTGGGTACATCTGAAGTTCCCAGGGGAGCCTTCACGCAGCCCCACATGCAACTGGACCCTCCGGGTTCGCTGTTTCCGAGCATCCCTAAACATAGCCCTAGCCGTCATCGGAGACGAGTGAAAAATCAGGCCCCAGGAAATGCGTTCCGAGTCCTTTTCACCAATCCTAAAGTGCCCCCAAAGGAAGCCTTTGGGTACAAGTGAACTCCCCAGGGAAGACTTTACGCAGCCCCACATGCAACTGGACCCTCTGGGTTCGCTGATTCCGAGCATCCCTGAATATATCCCTAGCCGTCATCGAAGACGACTGAAAAATCAGGCCCCAGGAAATGCGTTGCGTGCCCCTTTGGACCATCCAAAAGTGCCCCCAAAGGAAGGCTTTGGGTACAACTGAAGTTCCCAGGGGAGCCTTTACGCAGCCCCATATGCAACTGGACCCTCCTTGTTCACTGTTTACGAGCAACCCTAAATATACCCCTAGCCACCATGGCAGAAGACGGTAAACACTGGCTCCAGAAAATTCAGTTCAAGCACCATTCACCCCTCCAGAGGTGCCCCCAAAGGAAGGCTTTGGGTACAAGTGAACTCCCCAGGGGAGCCTTTACGCAGCCCCACATGCAACTGGACCCTCCGGGTTCGCTGTTCCTGAGCAAAACTAAACGTAGCACTAGCCGTCATCGGAGACAAGTGAAAAATCAGGCCCCAGGAAATGCGTTGCGAGCCCCATTCACCCCTCCAGAGGTGCCACCAAAAGGAAGGCTTTGGGTATAAGTGAACTCCCCAGGGGAGCCTTTACGCAGCCCCACATGCAACTGGACCCTCCGGGTTCGCTGTTTCCAAGCATCCCTAAACATATCCCTAGCCGGCATCGAAGACGAGTGAAAAATCAGGCCCCAGGAAATGCGTTCCGAGCCCTTTTCGCCCATCCAAAAGTGCCCCCAAAGGAAGGCTTTGGGTACAAAAGAACTCCCCAGGGGAGACTTTACGCAGCCCCACATGCAACTGGACCCTCCGGGTTCGCTGTTTCCGAGCATCCCTAAACATAGCCCTAGCCGGCATCGGAGACGAGTGAAAAATCAGGCCCCAGGAAATGCGTTCCGAGCCCCTTTCGCCCATCCAAAAGTGCCCCCAAAGGAAGGCTTGGGGTACATCTGAAGTTCCCAGGGGAGCCTTTACGCAGCCGCATATGCAACTGGACCCTCCGGGTTCGCTGTTTCCGAGCATCCATAAACATAGCCCTAGCCGTCATCGGAGACGACTGAAAAATCAGTCCCCAGGAAACGCGTTCCGAGCCCTTTTCGCCCATTCAAAAGTGCCCCCAAAGGAAGGCTTTGGGTACAAGAGAACTCCCCAGGGGAGCCTTTACGCAGCCCCACATGCAACTGGACCCTCCGGGTTCGCTGTTTCCGAGCATCCCTAAACATAGCTCTGGCCGGCATCGAAGACGAGTGAAAAATCAGGCCTCAGGAAACGCTTTGCGAGACCCTTTCGCCCATCCAAAAGTGCCCCCAAAGGAAGGCTTTGGGTACAAGTGAACTCCCCAGGGGAGCCTTTACGCAGCCCCACATGCAACTGGACCCTCCGGGTTCGCTGTTTTTGAGCATCCCTAAACATAACCCTAGCCGTCTTCGGAGACGAGTGAAAAATCAGGCCCCAGGAAATACATTCCGAGCCCCTTTTGACCATCCAAAAGTGCCCCCAAAGGAAGGCTTTGGGTACATCTGAAGTTCCCAGGGGAGCCTTCACGCAGCCCCACATGCAACTGCACCCTCCGGGTTCGCTGTTTCCGAGCATCCCTAAACATAGCCATAGCCGTCATCGGAGACGAGTGAAAAATCAGGCCCCAGGAAATGCGTTCCGAGTCCTTTTCACCAATCCTAAAGTGCCCCCAAAGGAAGCCTTTGGGTACAAGTGAACTCCCCAGGGAAGCCTTTACACAGCCCCACATGCAACTGGACCCTCTGGGTTCGCTGTTTCCGAGCATCCCTGAATATATCCCTAGCCGTCATCGAAGACGACTGAAAAATCAGGCCCCAGGAAATGCGTTGCGAGCCCCTTTGAACCATCCAAAAGTGCCCCCAAAGGAAGGCTTTGGGTACAAGAGAACTCCCCAGGGGAGCCTTTATGCAGCCCCACATGCAACTGGACCCTCCGGGTTCGCTGTTCCCGAGCATCCCTAAACATAACCCTAGCCGGCATCGGAGACGAGTGAAAAATCAGGACCCAGGAAACCCGTTGCGAGACCTTTTCGCCAATTCAAAAGTGCCTCCAAAGGAAGGCTTTGGGTACAAGAGAACTCCCCAGGGGAGCCTTTACGCAGCCCCACATGCAACTGGACCCTCCGGGTTCGCTGTTTCCGATCATCCCTAAACATAGCCCTAGCTGGCATGGGAGTAGACTGAAAAACCGGGCCTCAGGAAATGCGTTGCAAGCCCCTTTGGACCATCCAAAAGTGCCCCCAAAGGAAGGCTTTGGGTACATCTGAAGTTCCCAGGGGAGCCTTCACGCAGCCCCACATGCAACTGGTCCCTCCGGGTTCGCTGTTTCCGAGCATCCCTAAACATAGCCCTAGCCGTCATCAGAGACGACTGAAAAATCAGGCCCCAGGAAATGCGTTCCGAGCCCCTTTGGACCATCCAAAAGTGCCCCCAAAGGAAGGCTTTGGGTACAAGTGAACTCCCCAGGGGAGCCTTTACGCAGCCCCACATGCAACTAGACCCTCCGGGTTCGCTGTTTCCGAGCAACCCTAAACATATCCCTAGCCGGCATCGAAGACGACTGAAAAATCAGGCCCCAGGATACGCGTTTCGAGCCCTTTTCGCCCATTCAAAAGTGCCCCCAAAGGAAGGCTTTGGGTACAAGAGAACTCCCCAGGGGAGCCTTTACGCAGCCCCACATGCAACTGGACCCTCCGGGTTCGCTGTTTCCGATCATCCCTAAACATATCCCTAGTTGGCATGGGAGACGAGTGAAAAACCGAGCCTCAGGAAATGCTTTGCAAGCCCCTTTGGACCATCCAAAAGTGCCCCCAAAGGAAGGCTTTGGGTACATCTCAAGTTCCCCGGGGAGCCTTTACGCAGCACCACATGCAACTGCACACTCCGGGTTCGCTGTTTCCGAGCATCCCTAAACATAGCCCTAGCCGTCATCGGAGACGAGTGAAAAATCAGGCCCCAGGAAACGCGTTCCGAGCCCTTTTCGCCAATTCAAAAGTGCCCCCAAAGGAAAGCTTTGGGTACAAGAGAACTCCCCAGGGGAGCCTTTCCGCAGCCCCATATGCAACTGGACCCTCCTTGTTCACTGTTTACGAGCAACCCTAAATATACCCCTAGCCACCATGGCAGAAGACTGTAAACACTGGCTCCAGAAAATTCAGTTCAAGCACCATTCACCCCTCCAGAGGTGCCCCCAAAGGAAGGCTTTGGGTACAAGTGAACTCCCCAGGGGAGCCTTTACGCAGCCCCACATGCAACTGGACCCTCCGGGTTCGCTGTTCCTGAGCAAAACTAAACGTAGCACTAGCCGTCATCGGAGACAAGTGAAAAATCAGGCCCCAGGAAATGCGTTCCGAGCCCCATTCACCCCTCCAGAGGTGCCACCAAAAGGAAGGCTTTGGGTATAAGTGAACTCCCCAGGGGAGCCTTTACGCAGCCCCACATGCAACTGGACCCTCCGGGTTCGCTGTTTCCAAGCATCCCTAAACATATCCCTAGCCGGCATCGAAGACGAGTGAAAAATCAGGCCCCAGGAAATGCGTTCCGAGCCCTTTTCGCCCATCCAAAAGTGCCCCCAAAGGAAGGCTTTGGGTACAAAAGAACTCCCCAGGGGAGCCTTTACGCAGCCCCACATGCAACTGGACCCTCCGGGTTCGCTGTTTCCGAGCATCCCTAAACATAGCCCTAGCCGTCATCGGAGACGAGTGAAAAATCAGGCCCCAGGAAATGCGTTCCGAGCCCCTTTCGCCCATCCAAAAGTGCCCCCAAAGGAAGGCTTGGGGTACATCTGAAGTTCCCAGGGGAGCCTTTACGCAGCCGCATATGCAACTGGACCCTCCGGGTTCGCTGTTTCTGAGCATCCCTAAACATAGCCCTAGCCGTCTCCGGAGACGAGTGAAAAATCAGGCCCCAGGAATTGCGTTCCGAGCCCATTTCGCCCATCCAAAAGTGCCCCCAATGAAGGCTTTGGGTACAAGTGAACACCTCAGGGGAGCCTTAACGCAGCCCCACATGCAACTGGACCCTCTGGGTTCGCTGTTTCCGAGCATCCCTAAACATAGCCCTAGCCGGCATCGAAGACGACTGAAAAATCAGGCCCCAGGAAATGCGTTGCGAGCCCTTTTCGCCCATTCAAAAGTGCCCCCAAAGGAAGACTTTGGGTACAAGAGAACTCCCCAGGGGAGCCTTTACGCAGCCCCACATGCAACTGGACCTTCCGGGTTCGCTGTTCCTGAGCAAACCTAAACGTATCCCTAGCCGGCATCGGAGACGAGTGAAAAATCAGGCCCCAGGAAATGCGTTCCGAGCCCCTTTGGACCATCCAAAAGTGCCCCCAAAGGAAGGCTTTGGGTACAAGTGAGGTCCCCAGGGGAGCCTTTACGCAGTCCCACATGCAACTAGACCCTCCGGGTTCGCTGTTTCCGAGCATCCCTAAACAGAGACCTAGCCGTCTTCGGAGAAGACTGAAAAATCAGGCCCCAGGAAATGCGTTCCGAGCCCCTTTGGGCCATCCAAAAGTGTCACCAACGGAAGGCTTTGGGTACAAGAGAACTCCCCAGGGGAGCCTTTACGCAGCCCCACATGCAACTGGACCCTCCGGGTTCGCTGTTTCCGAGCATCCCTAAACATAGCCCTAGCCGGCATCGAAGACGAATGAAAAATCAGGCCCCAGGAAATGCGTTGCGAGACCCTTTCGCCCATCCACAAGTGTCATCAAAGGAAGGCTTTGGGTACATCTTAAGTTCCCCGGGGAGCCTTTACGCAGCCCCATATGCAACTGGACCCTCCGGGTTCGCTGTTTCCGAGCATCCATAAACATAGCCCTAGCCGTCTTCGGAGACGAGTGAAAAATCAGGCCCCAGGAAATGCATTCCGAGCCCCTTTGGACCATGCAAAAGTGCCCCCAAAGGAAGGCTTTGGGTACAAGTGAACTCCCCAGGGGAGCCTTTACGCAGCCCCACATGCAACTGGACCCTCCGGGTTCGCTGTTTCCGAGCATCCCTAAACATATCCCTAGCCGGCATCGAAGACGACTGAAAAATCTGGCCCATGGAAACGCGTTGCGAGCCCTTTTCGCCCATTCAAAAGTGCCCCCAAAGGAAGGCTTTGGGTACAAGAGAACTCCCCAGGGGAGCCTTTACGCAGCCCCACATGCAACTGGACCCTCCGGGTTCGCTGTTTCCGATCATCCCTAAACATAGCCCTAGCTGGCATGGGAGTAGACTGAAAAACCGAGCCTCAGGAAATGCGTTGCAAGCCCCTTTGGACCATCCAAAAGTGCCCCCAAAGGAAGGCTTTGGGTACATCTGAAGTTCCCAGGGGAGCCTTCACGCAGCCCCACATGCAACTGGTCCCTCCGGGTTCGCTGTTTCCGAGCATCCCTAAACATAGCCCTAGCCGTCATCAGAGACGACTGAAAAATCAGGCCCCAGGAAATGCGTTCCGAGCCCCTTTGGACCATCCAAAAGTGCCCCCAAAGGAAGGCTTTGGGTACAAGTGAACTCCCCAGGGGAGCCTTTACGCAGCCCCACATGCAACTAGACCCTCCGGGTTCGCTGTTTCCGAGCAACCCTAAACATAGCCCTAGCCGGCATCGAAGACGACTGAAAAATCAGGCCCCAGGATACGCGTTTCGAGCCCTTTTCGCCCATTCAAAAGTGCCCCCAAAGGAAGGCTTTGGGTACAAGAGAACTCCCCAGGGGAGCCTTTACGCAGCCCCACATGCAACTGGACCCTCCGGGTTCGCTGTTTCCGATCATCCCTAAACATAGCCCTAGCCGTCATCGGAGAGGAGTGAAAAATCAGGCCCCAGGAAACGCGTTGGTAGGCCTTTTCGCCAATCCAAAAGTGCCCCCAAAGGAAGGCTTTGGGTACAAGAGAACTCCCCAGGGGAGCCTTTACGCAGCCCCACATGCAACTGGACCCTCCGGGTTCGCTGTTTCCGAGCATCCCTAAACATATCCCTAGCCGGCATGGGAGTAGACTGAAAAACCGGGCCTCAGGAAATGCGTTGCAAGCCCCTTTCGCCCATCCAAAAGTGTCACCAAAGGAAGGCTTTGGGTACAAGAGAACTCCCCAGGGGAGCCTTTACGCAGCCCCACATGCAACTGGACCCTCCGGGTTCGCTGTTCCTGAGCAAACCTAAACGTATCCCTAGCCGTCATCGGAGACGAGTGAAAAATCAGGCCCCAGGAAATGCGTTGCGAGACCCTTTGGACCATCCAAAAGTGCCCCCAAAGGAAGGCTTTTGGTACAAGAGAACTCCCCAGGGGAGCCTTTACGCAGCCCCACATGCAACTAGACCATCCGGGTTCGCTGTTTCCGAGCATCCCTAAAGATAGCCCTAGGTGGCATGGGAGTAGACTGAAAAACCGGGCCTCAGGAAATGCGTTGCAAGCCCCTTTGGACCATCCAAAACTGCCCCAAAATGAAGTCTTTATGTACAAGTGAACTCCCCAGGGGAGCCTTTACGCAGCCCCACATGCAACTGGACCCGCCGGGTTCGCTGTTTCCGAGCAACCCTAAACATAGCCCTAGCAGGCATCGAAGACTACTGAAAAATCAGGCCCAAGGAATCGCGTTGCGAGCCATTTTCGCCCATTCAAAAGTGCCCCCAAAGGAAGGCTTTGGGTACATCTCAAGTTCCCCGGGGAGCCTTTACGCAGCCCCACATGCAACTGCACACTCCGGGTTCGCTGTTTCCGAGCAACCCTAAACATAGCCCTAACCGGCATGGGAGAAGACTGAAAAACCGGGCCTCAGGAAATTCGTTGCAAGCCCCTTTGGACCATCCAAAAGTGCCCCCAAAGGAAGGCTTTGGGTACAAGTGAACTCCCCAAGGGAGCCCTTATGCAGCCCCACATGCAACTGGACCCTCCGGGTTCGCTGTTTCCGAGCATCCCTAAACTTATTCCTAGCCGTCTTCGGAGACGAGTGAAAAATCAGGCCCCAGGAAACGCGTTGCGAGACCCTTTCGCCCATCCAAAAGTGCCCCCAAAGGAAGGCTTTGGGTACATCTGAAGTTCCCCAGGGAGCCTTTACGCAGCCCCACATGCAACTGGACCCTCCGGGTTCGCTGTTTCCGAGCATCCCTAAACATAGCCCTAGCCGTCATCGGAGACGAGTGAAAAATCAGTCCCCAGGAAACGCGTTCCGAGCCCTTTTCGCCCATTCAAAAGTGCCCCCAAAGGAAGGCTTTGGGTACAAGAGAACTCCCCAGGGGAGCCTTTACGCAGCCCCACATGCAACTGGACCCTCCGGGTTCGCTGTTTCCGAGCATCCCTAAACATAGCTCTGGCCATCATCGAAGACGACTGAAAAATCAGGCCTCAGGAAACGCGTTGCGAGACCCTTTCGCCCATCCAAAAGTGCCCCCAAAGGAAGGCTTTGGGTACAAGTGAACTCCCCAGGGGAGCCTTTACGCAGCCCCACATGCAACTGGACCCTCCGGGTTCGCTGTTTTTGAGCATCCCTAAACATAACCCTAGCCGTCTTCGGAGACGAGTGAAAAATCAGGCCCCAGGAAATGCATTCCGAGCCCCTTTGGACCATCCAAAAGTGCCCCCAAAGGAAGGCTTTGGGTACATCTAAAGTTCCCAGGGGAGCCTTCACGCAGCCCCACATGCAACTGGACCCTCCGGGTTCGCTGTTTCCGAGCATCCCTAAACATAGCCATAGCCGTCATCGGAGACGAGTGAAAAATCAGGCCCCAGGAAATGCGTTCCGAGTCCTTTTCACCAATCCTAAAGTGCCCCCAAAGGAAGCCTTTGGGTACAAGTGAACTCCCCAGGGAAGCCTTTACGCAACCCCACATGCAACTGGACCCTCTGGGTTCGCTGTTTCCGAGCATCCCTGAATATATCCCTAGCCGTCATCGAAGACGACTGAAAAATCAGGCCCCAGGAAATGCGTTGCGAGCCCCTTTGGACCATCCAAAAGTGCCCCCAAAGGAAGGCTTTGGGTACAAGAGAACTCCCCAGGGGAGCCTTTACGCAGACCCATATGCAACTGGACCCTCCTTGTTCACTGTTTACGAGCAACCCTAAATATACCCCTAGCCACCATGGCAGAAGACGGTAAACACTGGCTCCAGAAAATTCAGTTCAAGCACCATTCACCCCTCCAGAGGTGCCCCCAAAGGAAGGCTTTGGGTACAAGTGAACTCCCCAGGGGAGCCTTTACGCAGCCCCACATGCAACTGGACCCTCCGGGTTCGCTGTTCCTGAGCAAAACTAAACGTAGCACTAGCCGTCATCGGAGACAAGTGAAAAATCAGGCCCCAGGAAATGCGTTCCGAGCCCCATTCACCCCTCCAGAGGTGCCACCAAAAGGAAGGCTTTGGGTATAAGTGAACTCCCCAGGGGAGCCTTTACGCAGCCCCACATGCAACTGGACCCTCCGGGTTCGCTGTTTCCAAGCATCCCTAAACATATCCCTAGCCGGCATCGAAGACGAGTGAAAAATCAGGCCCCAGGAAATGCGTTCCGAGCCCTTTTCGCCCATCCAAAAGTGCCCCCAAAGGAAGGCTTTGGGTACAAAAGAACTCCCCAGGGGAGACTTTACGCAGCCCCACATGCAACTGGACCCTCCGGGTTCGCTGTTTCCGAGCATCCCTAAACATAGCCCTAGCCGGCATCGGAGACGAGTGAAAAATCAGGCCCCAGGAAATGCGTTCCGAGCCCCTTTCGCCCATCCAAAAGTGCCCCCAAAGGAAGGCTTGGGGTACATCTGAAGTTCCCAGGGGAGCCTTTACGCAGCCGCATATGCAACTGGACCCTCCGGGTTCGCTGTTTCCGAGCATCCATAAACATAGCCCTAGCCGTCATCGGAGACGAGTGAAAAATCAGTCCCCAGGAAACGCGTTCCGAGCCCTTTTCGCCCATTCAAAAGTGCCCCCAAAGGAAGGCTTTGGGTACAAAAGAACTCCCCAGGGGAGCCTTTACGCAGCCCCACATGCAACTGGACCCTCCAGGTTCGCTGTTTCCGAGCATCCCTAAACATAGCTCTGGCCGGCATCGAAGACGACTGAAAAATCAGGCCCAAGGAATCGCGTTGCGAGACCCTTTCGCCCATCCAAAATTGCCCCCAAAGGAAGGCTTTGGGTACAAGTGAACTCCCCAGGGGAGCCTTTACGCAGCCCCACATGCAACTGGACCCTCCGGGTTCGCTGTTTTTGAGCATCCCTAAACATAACCCTAGCCGTCTTCGGAGACGAGTGAAAAATCAGGCCCCAGGAAATGCATTCCGAGCCCCTTTTGACCATCCAAAAGTGCCCCCAAAGGAAGGCTTTGGGTACATCTGAAGTTCCCAGGGGAGCCTTCACGCAGCCCCACATGCAACTGCACCCTCCGGGTTCGCTGTTTCCGAGCATCCCTAAACATAGCCATAGCCGTCATCGGAGACGAGTGAAAAATCAGGCCCCAGGAAATGCGTTCCGAGTCCTTTTCACCAATCCTAAAGTGCCCCCAAAGGAAGCCTTTGGGTACAAGTGAACTCCCCAGGGAAGCCTTTACGCAGCCCCACATGCAACTGGACCCTCTGGGTTCGCTGTTTCCGAGCATCCCTGAATATATCCCTAGCCGTCATTGAACACGACTGAAAAATCAGGCCCCAGGAAATGCGTTGCGAGCCCCTTTGGACCATCCAAAAGTGCCCCCAAAGGAAGGCTTTGGGTACATCTGAAGTTCCCAGGGGAGCCTTCACGCAGCCCCACATGCCACTGGTCCCTCCGGGTTCGCTGTTTCCGAGCATCCCTAAACATAGCCCTAGCCGTCATCAGAGACGACTGAAAAATCAGGCCCCAGGAAATGCATTCCGAGCCCCTTTGGACCATCCAAAAGTGCCCCCAAAGGAAGGCTTTGGGTACAAGTGAACTCCCCAGGGGAGCCTTTACGCAGCCCCACATGCAACTAGACCCTCCGGGTTCGCTGTTTCCGAGCAACCCTAAACATATCCCTAGCCGGCATCGAAGACGACTGAAAAATCAGGCCCCAGGATACGCGTTTCGAGCCCTTTTCGCCCATTCAAAAGTGCCCCCAAAGGAAGGCTTTGGGTACAAGAGAACTCCCCAGGGGAGCCTTTACGCAGCCCCACATGCAACTGGACCCTCCGGGTTCGCTGTTTCCGATCATCCCTAAACATAGCCCCAGTTGGCATGGGAGACGAGTGAAAAACCGAGCCTCAGGAAATGCTTTGCAAGCCCCTTTGGACCATCCAAAAGTGCCCCCAAAGGAAGGCTTTGGGTACATCTCAAGTTCCCCGGGGAGCCTTTACGCAGCCCCACATGCAACTGCACACTCCGGGTTCGCTGTTTCCGAGCATCCCTAAACATAGCCCTAGCCGTCATCGGAGACGAGTGAAAAATCAGGCCCCAGGAAACGCGTTCCGAGCCCTTTTCGCCAATTCAAAAGTGCCCCCAAAGGAAAGCTTTGGGTACAAGAGAACTCCCCAGGGGAGCCTTTACGCAGCCCCATATGCAACTGGACCCTCCTTGTTCACTGTTTACGAGCAACCCTAAATATACCCCTAGCCACCATGGCAGAAGACTGTAAACACTGGCTCCAGAAAATTCAGTTCAAGCACCATTCACCCCTCCAGAGGTGCCCCCAAAGGAAGGCTTTGGGTACAAGTGAACTCCCCAGGGGAGCCTTTACGCAGCCCCACATGCAACTGGACCCTCCGGGTTCGCTGTTCCTGAGCAAAACTAAACGTAGCACTAGCCGTCATCGGAGACAAGTGAAAAATCAGGCCCCAGGAAATGCGTTCCGAGCCCCATTCACCCCTCCAGAGGTGCCACCAAAAGGAAGGCTTTGGGTATAAGTGAACTCCCCAGGGGAGCCTTTACGCAGCCCCACATGCAACTGGACCCTCCGGGTTCGCTGTTTCCAAGCATCCCTAAACATATCCCTAGCCGGCATCGAAGACGAGTGAAAAATCAGGCCCCAGGAAATGCGTTCCGAGCCCTTTTCGCCCATCCAAAAGTGCCCCCAAAGGAAGGCTTTGGGTACAAAAGAACTCCCCAGGGGAGCCTTTACGCAGCCCCACATGCAACTGGACCCTCCGGGTTCGCTGTTTCCGAGCATCCCTAAACATAGCCCTAGCCGTCATCGGAGACGAGTGAAAAATCAGGCCCCAGGAAATGCGTTCCGAGCCCCTTTCGCCCATCCAAAAGTGCCCCCAAAGGAAGGCTTGGGGTACATCTGAAGTTCCCAGGGGAGCCTTTACGCAGCCGCATATGCAACTGGACCCTCCGGGTTCGCTGTTTCTGAGCATCCCTAAACATAGACCTAGCCGTCTCCGGAGACGAGTGAAAAATCAGGCCCCAGGAATTGCGTTCCAAGCCCATTTCGCCCATCCAAAAGTGCCCCCAATGAAGGATTTGGGTACAAGTGAACACCTCAGGGGAGCCTTAACGCAGCCCCACATGCAACTGGACCCTCTGGGTTCGCTGTTTCCGAGCATCCCTAAACATAGCCCTAGCCGGCATCGAAGACGACTGAAAAATCAGGCCCCAGGAAATGCGTTGCGAGCCCTTTTCGCCCATTCAAAAGTGCCCCCAAAGGAAGACTTTGGGTACAAGAGAACTCCCCAGGGGAGCCTTTACGCAGCCCCACATGCAACTGGACCTTCCGGGTTCGCTGTTCCTGAGCAAACCTAAACGTATCCCTAGCCGGCATCGGAGACGAGTGAAAAATCAGGCCCCAGGAAATGCGTTCCGAGCCCCTTTGGACCATCCAAAAGTGCCCCCAAAGGAAGGCTTTGGGTACAAGTGAGCTCCCCAGGGGAGCCTTTACGCAGCCCCACATGCAACTAGACCCTCCGGGTTCGCTGTTTCCGAGCATCCCTAAACAGAGACCAAGCCGTCTTCGGAGAAGACTGAAAAATCAGGCCCCAGGAAATGCGTTCCGAGCCCCTTTGGGCCATCCAAAAGTGTCACCAACGGAAGGCTTTGGGTACAAGAGAACTCCCCAGGGGAGCCTTTACGCAGCCCCACATGCAACTGGACCCTCCGGGTTCGCTGTTTCCGAGCATCCCTAAACATAGCCCTAGCCGGCATCGAAGACGAATGAAAAATCAGGCCCCAGGAAATGCGTTGCGAGACCCTTTCGCCCATCCACAAGTGTCATCAAAGGAAGGCTTTGGGTACATCTTAAGTTCCCCGGGGAGCCTTTACGCAGCCCCATATGCAACTGGACCCTCCGGGTTCGCTGTTTCCGAGCATCCCTAAACATAGCCCTAGCCGTCTTCGGAGACGAGTGAAAAATCAGGCCCCAGGAAATGCATTCCGAGCCCCTTTGGACCATCCAAAAGTGCCCCCAAAGGAAGGCTTTGGGTACAAGTGAACTCCCCAGGGGAGCCTTTACGCAGCCCCACATGCAACTGGACCCTCCGGGTTCGCTGTTTCCGAGCATCCCTAAACATATCCCTAGCCGGCATCGAAGACGACTGAAAAATCTGGCCCATGGAAACGCGTTGCGAGCCCTTTTCGGCCATTCAAAAGTGCCCCCAAAGGAAGGCTTTGGGTACAAGAGAACTCCCCAGGGGAGCCTTTACGCAGCCCCACATGCAACTGGACCCTCCGGGTTCGCTGTTTCCGATCATCCCTAAACATAGCCCTAGCTGGCATGGGAGTAGACTGAAAAACCGGGCCTCAGGAAATGCGTTGCAAGCCCCTTTGGACCATCCAAAAGTGCCCCCAAAGGAAGGCTTTGGGTACATCTGAAGTTCCCAGGGGAGCCTTCACGCAGCCCCACATGCAACTGGTCCCTCCGGGTTCGCTGTTTCCGAGCATCCCTAAACATAGCCCTAGCCGTCATCAGAGACGACTGAAAAATCAGGCCCCAGGAAATGCGTTCCGAGCCCCTTTGGACCATCCAAAAGTGCCCCCAAAGGAAGGCTTTGGGTACAAGTGAACTCCCCAGGGGAGCCTTTACGCAGCCCCACATGCAACTAGACCCTCCGGGTTCGCTGTTTCCGAGCAACCCTAAACATATCCCTAGCCGGCATCGAAGACGACTGAAAAATCAGGCCCCAGGATACGCGTTTCGAGCCCTTTTCGCCCATTCAAAAGTGCCCCCAAAGGAAGGCTTTGGGTACAAGAGAACTCCCCAGGGGAGCCTTTACGCAGCCCCACATGCAACTGGACCCTCCGGGTTCGCTGTTTCCGATCATCCCTAAACATAGCCCTAGTTGGCATGGGAGACGAGTGAAAAACCGAGCCTCAGGAAATGCTTTGCAAGCCCCTTTGGACCATCCAAAAGTGCCCCCAAAGGAAGGCTTTGGGTACATCTCAAGTTCCCCGGGGAGCCTTTACGCAGCCCCACATGCAACTGCACACTCCGGGTTCGCTGTTTCCGAGCATCCCTAAACATAGCCCTAGCCGTCATCGGAGACGAGTGAAAAATCAGGCCCCAGGAAACGCGTTCCGAGCCCTTTTCGCCAATTCAAAAGTGCCCCCAAAGGAAAGCTTTGGGTACAAGAGAACTCCCCAGGGGAGCCTTTCCGCAGCCCCATATGCAACTGGACCCTCCTTGTTCACTGTTTACGAGCAACCCTAAATATACCCCTAGCCACCATGGCAGAAGACTGTAAACACTGGCTCCAGAAAATTCAGTTCAAGCACCATTCACCCCTCCAGAGGTGCCCCCAAAGGAAGGCTTTGGGTACAAGTGAACTCCCCAGGGGAGCCTTTACGCAGCCCCACATGCAACTAGACCCTCCGGGTTCGCTGTTTCCGAGCATCCCTAAACAGAGACCAAGCCGTCTTCGGAGAAGACTGAAAAATCAGGCCCCAGGAAATGCGTTCCGAGCCCCTTTGGGCCATCCAAAAGTGTCACCAACGGAAGGCTTTGGGTACAAGAGAACTCCCCAGGGGAGCCTTTACGCAGCCCCACATGCAACTGGACCCTCCGGGTTCGCTGTTTCCGAGCATCCCTAAACATAGCCCTAGCCGGCATCGAAGACGAATGAAAAATCAGGCCCCAGGAAATGCGTTGCGAGACCCTTTCGCCCATCCACAAGTGTCATCAAAGGAAGGCTTTGGGTACATCTTAAGTTCCCCGGGGAGCCTTTACGCAGCCCCATATGCAACTGGACCCTCCGGGTTCGCTGTTTCCGAGCATCCCTAAACATAGCCCTAGCCGTCTTCAGAGACGAGTGAAAAATCAGGCCCCAGGAAATGCATTCCGAGCCCCTTTTCGCCCATCCAAAAGTGCCCCCAAAGGAAGGCTTTGGGTACAAGTGAACTCCCCAGGGGAGCCTTTATGCAGCCCCACATGCAACTGGACCCTCCGGGTTCGCTGTTTCCGAGCATCCCTAAACATATCCCTAGCCGGCATCGAAGACGACTGAAAAATCTGGCCCATGGAAACGCGTTGCGAGCCCTTTTCGGCCATTCAAAAGTGCCCCCAAAGGAAGGCTTTGGGTACAAGAGAACTCCCCAGGGGAGCCTTTACGCAGCCCCACATGCAACTGGACCCTCCGGGTTCGCTGTTTCCGATCATCCCTAAACATAGCCCTAGCTGGCATGGGAGTAGACTGAAAAACCGGGCCTCAGGAAATGCGTTGCAAGCCCCTTTGGACCATCCAAAAGTGCCCCCAAAGGAAGGCTTTGGGTACATCTGAAGTTCCCAGGGGAGCCTTCACGCAGCCCCACATGCAACTGGTCCCTCCGGGTTCGCTGTTTCCGAGCATCCCTAAACATAGCCCTAGCCGTCATCAGAGACGACTGAAAAATCAGGCCCCAGGAAATGCGTTCCGAGCCCCTTTGGACCATCCAAAAGTGCCCCCAAAGGAAGGCTTTGGGTACAAGTGAACTCCCCAGGGGAGCCTTTACGCAGCCCCACATGCAACTAGACCCTCCGGGTTCGCTGTTTCCGAGCAACCCTAAACATAGCCCTAGCCGGCATCGAAGACGACTGAAAAATCAGGCCCCAGGATACGCGTTTCGAGCCCTTTTCGCCCATTCAAAAGTGCCCCCAAAGGAAGGCTTTGGGTACAAGAGAACTCCCCAGGGGAGCCTTTACGCAGCCCCACATGCAACTGGACCCTCCGGGTTCGCTGTTTCCGATCATCCCTAAACATAGCCCTAGTTGGCATGGGAGACGAGTGAAAAACCGAGCCTCAGGAAATGCTTTGCAAGCCCCTTTGGACCATCCAAAAGTGCCCCCAAAGAAGGCTTTGGGTACATCTCAAGTTCCCCGGGGAGCCTTTACGCAGCCCCACATGCAACTGCACACTCCGGGTTCGCTGTTTCCGAGCATCCCTAAACATAGCCCTAGCCGTCATCGGAGACGAGTGAAAAATCAGGCCCCAGGAAACGCGTTCCGAGCCCTTTTCGCCAATTCAAAAGTGCCCCCAAAGGAAAGCTTTGGGTACAAGAGAACTCCCCAGGGGAGCCTTTCCGCAGCCCCATATGCAACTGGACCCTCCTTGTTCACTGTTTACGAGCAACCCTAAATATACCCCTAGCCACCATGGCAGAAGACTGTAAACACTGGCTCCAGAAAATTCAGTTCAAGCACCATTCACCCCTCCAGAGGTGCCCCCAAAGGAAGGCTTTGGGTACAAGTGAACTCCCCAGGGGAGCCTTTACGCAGCCCCACATGCAACTGGACCCTCCGGGTTCGCTGTTCCTGAGCAAAACTAAACGTAGCACTAGCCGTCATCGGAGACAAGTGAAAAATCAGGCCCCAGGAAATGCGTTCCGAGCCCCATTCACCCCTCCAGAGGTGCCACCAAAAGGAAGGCTTTGGGTATAAGTGAACTCCCCAGGGGAGCCTTTACGCAGCCCCACATGCAACTGGACCCTCCGGGTTCGCTGTTTCCAAGCATCCCTAAACATATCCCTAGCCGGCATCGAAGACGAGTGAAAAATCAGGCCCCAGGAAATGCGTTCCGAGCCCTTTTCGCCCATCCAAAAGTGCCCCCAAAGGAAGGCTTTGGGTACAAAAGAACTCCCCAGGGGAGCCTTTACGCAGCCCCACATGCAACTGGACCCTCCGGGTTCGCTGTTTCCGAGCATCCCTAAACATAGCCCTAGCCGTCATCGGAGACGAGTGAAAAATCAGGCCCCAGGAAATGCGTTCCGAGCCCCTTTCGCCCATCCAAAAGTGCCCCCAAAGGAAGGCTTGGGGTACATCTGAAGTTCCCAGGGGAGCCTTTACGCAGCCGCATATGCAACTGGACCCTCCGGGTTCGCTGTTTCTGAGCATCCCTAAACATAGCCCTAGCCGTCTCCGGAGACGAGTGAAAAATCAGGCCCCAGGAATTGCGTTCCAAGCCCATTTCGCCCATCCAAAAGTGCCCCCAATGAAGGCTTTGGGTACAAGTGAACACCTCAGGGGAGCCTTAACGCAGCCCCACATGCAACTGGACCCTCTGGGTTCGCTGTTTCCGAGCATCCCTAAACATAGCCCTAGCCGGCATCGAAGACGACTGAAAAATCAGGCCCCAGGAAATGCGTTGCGAGCCCTTTTCGCCCATTCAAAAGTGCCCCCAAAGGAAGACTTTGGGTACAAGAGAACTCCCCAGGGGAGCCTTTACGCAGCCCCACATGCAACTGGACCTTCCGGGTTCGCTGTTCCTGAGCAAACCTAAACGTATCCCTAGCCGGCATCGGAGACGAGTGAAAAATCAGGCCCCAGGAAATGCGTTCCGAGCCCCTTTGGACCATCCAAAAGTGCCCCCAAAGGAAGGCTTTGGGTACAAGTGAGCTCCCCAGGGGAACCTTTACGCAGCCCCACATGCAACTAGACCCTCCGGGTTCGCTGTTTCCGAGCATCCCTAAACAGAGACCTAGCCGACTTCGGAGAAGACTGAAAAATCAGGCCCCAGGAAATGCGTTCCGAGCCCCTTTGGGCCATCCAAAAGTGTCACCAACGGAAGGCTTTGGGTACAAGAGAACTCCCCAGGGGAGCCTTTACGCAGCCCCACATGCAACTGGACCCTCCGGGTTCGCTGTTTCCGAGCATCCCTAAACATAGCCCTAGCCGGCATCGAAGACGAATGAAAAATCAGGCCCCAGGAAATGCGTTGCGAGACCCTTTCGCCCATCCACAAGTGTCATCAAAGGAAGGCTTTGGGTACATCTTAAGTTCCCCGGGGAGCCTTTACGCAGCCCCATATGCAACTGGACCCTCCGGGTTCGCTGTTTCCGAGCATCCCTAAACATAGCCCTAGCCGTCTTCGGAGACGAGTGAAAAATCAGGCCCCAGGAAATGCATTCCGAGCCCCTTTGGACCATCCAAAAGTGCCCCCAAAGGAAGGCTTTGGGTACAAGTGAACTCCCTGGGGAGCCTTTACGCAGCCCCACATGCAACTGGACCCTCCGGGTTCGCTGTTTCCGAGCATCCCTAAACATATCCCTAGCCGGCATCGAAGACGACTGAAAAATCTGGCCCATGGAAACGCGTTGCGAGCCCTTTTCGCCCATTCAAAAGTGCCCCCAAAGGAAGGCTTTGGGTACAAGAGAACTCCCCAGGGGAGCCTTTACGCAGCCCCACATGCAACTGGACCCTCCGGGTTCGCTGTTTCTGAGCATCCCTAAACATAGCCCTAGCCTTCATCGAAGACGACTGAAAAATCAGGCCCCAGGAAATGCGTTGCGAGACACTTTCGCCCATCCAAAAGTGTCATCAAAGGAAGGCTTTGGGTACATCTGAAGTTCCCCGGGGAGCCTTTACGCAGCCCCACATGCAACTGGACCCTCCGGGTTCGCTGTTTCCGAGCATCCCTAAACATTACCCTTGCCGGCATCGAAGACGACTGAAAAATCAGGCCACAGGAAATGCGTTCCGAGTCCTTTTCGCCCATTCAAAAGTGCCCCCAAAGGAAGGCTTTGGGTACAAGTGAACTCCCCAGGGGAGCCTTTACGCAGCCCCACATGCAACTGGACCCTCTGGGTTCGCTGTTTCCGAGCATCCCTAAACATAGCCCTAGCCGTCTTCGGAGACGACTGAAAAATCAGGCCACAGGAAATGCGTTCCGAGTCCGTTCCGCCAATCGAAAAGTGCCCCCAAAGGAAGGCTTTGGGTACAAGAGAACTCCCCAGGGGAGCCTTTACGCAGCCCCACATGCAACTGGACCCTCCGGGTTCGCTGTTTCCGAGCATCCCTAAACATAGCCCTAGCCGTCTTCGGAGACGACTGAAAAATCAGGCCACAGGAAATGCGTTCCGAGTCCTTTTCGCCCATTCAAAAGTGCCCCCAAAGGAAGGCTTTGGGTACAAGTGAACTCCCCAGGGGAGCCTTTACGCAGCCCCACATGCAACTGGACCCTCCGGGTTCGCTGTTTCCGAGCATCCCTAAACATTACCCTAGCCGTCATCGAAGACGACTGAAAAATCAGGCCCCAGGAAATGCGTTGCGAGCCCCTATGTACCATCCAAAAGTGCCCCCAAAGAAAGGCTTTGGGTACAAGAGAACTCCCCAGGGGAGCCATTACGCAGCCCCACATGCAACTGGACCCTCTGGGTTCGCTGTTTCCGAGCATCCCTAAACATAGCCCTAGCCGTCATCGAAGACGACTGAAAAATCAGGCCCCAGGAAATGCGTTGCGAGACCCTTTCGCCCATTCAAAAGTGCCCCCAAAGGAAGGCTTTGGGTACATCTGAAGTTCCCAGGGGAGCCTTTACGGAGCCCCATATGCAACTGGACCCTCCGGGTTCGCTGTTTCCGAGCATCCCTAAATATAGCCCTAGCCGTCATCGGAGACGAGTGAAAAATCAGGTCCGAGGAAACGCGTTCCGAGCCCTTTTCGCCAATTCAAAAGTGCCCCCAAAGGAAGGCTTTGGGTACAAGAGAACTCCACAGGGGAGCCTATACGCAGCCCCACATGCAACTGGACCCTCCGGGTTCGCTGTTTCCGAGCATCCCTAAACATAGCCCTAGCCGGCATCGAAGACGACTGAAAAATCAGGCCCCAGGATACGCGTTTCGAGCCCTTTTCGCCCATCCAAAAGTGCCCCCAAAGGAAGGCTTTGGGTACAAGAGAACTCCCCAGGGGAGCCTTTACGCAGCCCCACATGCAACTGGACCCTCCGGGTTCGCTGTTTCTGAGCATCCCTAAACATAGCCCTAGCCGGCATCGAAGACGACTGAAAAATCCGCCCCAGGAAACGCGTTGCGAGACCCTTTCGCCCATCCAAAAGTGTCACCAAAGGAAGGATTTGGGTACATCTGAATTTCCCCGGGGAGCCTTTACGCAGCCCCACATGCAACTGGACCCTCCGGGTTCGCTGTTTCCGAGCATCCCTAAACATAGCCCTAGCCGTCTCCGGAGACGAGTGAAAAATACGGCCACAGGAAATGCATTCCGAGTGCTTTTCGCCAATCCAAAAGTGCCCCCAAAGGAAGGCTTTGGGTACAAGAGAACTCCCCAGGGGAGCCTTTACGCAGCCCCACATGCAACTCGACATTCCGGGTTCGCTGTTCGTGAGCAAACCTAAACGTAGCCCTAGCCGTCATTGGAGACGAGTGAAAAATCAGGCCCCAGGAAATGCGTTCCGAGCCCTTTTCGCCCATCCAAAAGTGCCCCCAAAGGAAGTCTTTGGGTACAAGTGAACTCCCCAGGGGAGCCTTTACGCAGCCCCACATGCAACTGGACCCTCCGGGTTCGCTGTTTCCGAGCATCCCTAAACATTACCCTAGCCGGCATCGAAGACGACTGAAAAATCAGGCCCCAGGAAATGCGTTCCGAGCCCTTTTCGCCCATCCAAAAGTGCCCCCAAAGGAAGGCTTTGGGTACAAGAGAACTCCCCAGGGGAGCCTTTACGCAGCCCCACATGCAACTGGACCATCCGGGTTCGCTGTTTCCGAGCATCCCTAAACATAGCCCTAGCCGGCATGGGAGTAGACTTAAAAACCGGGCCTCAGGAAATGCGTTGCAAGCCCCTTTGGACCATCCAAAAGTGTCACCAAAGGAAGGCTTTGGGTACAAGAGAACTCCCCAGGGGAGCCTTTACGCAGCCCCACATGCAACAGGACCCTCCGGGTTCGCTGTTCCTGAGCATCCCTAAACATAGCCCTAGCCGGCATTTAAGACGACTGAAAAATCAAGCCCCAGGAAACGCGTTGCGAGAACCTTTCGCCCATCCAAATGTGCCCCCAAAGGAAGGCTTTGGGTACATCTGAAGTTCCCCGGGGAGCCTTTACGCAGCCCCATATGCAACTGGACCCTCCGGGTTCGCTGTTTCCGAGCATCCCTAAACATAGCCCTAGCCGTCTTCGGAGACGAGTGAAAAATCAGGCCCCAGGAAATGCGTTCCGAGCCCTCTTCGCCAATCCAAAAGTGCCCCCAAAGGAAGGCTTTGGGTACAAGAGAACTCCCCAGGGGAGCCTTTACGCAGCCCCATATGCAACTGGACCCTCCGGGTTCGCTGTTTCCGAGCATCCCTAAACATAGCCCTAGCCGGCATCGGAGACAAGTGAAAAATCAGGCCCCAGGAAATGCGTTCCGAGTCCTTTTCGCCAATCCAAAAGTGCCCCCAAAGGAAGGCTTTGGGTACAAGAGAACTCCCCAGGGGAGCCTTTACGCAGTCCCACATGCAACTGGACCCTCCGGGTTCACTGTTTCCGAGCATCCCTAAACATAGCCCTAGCCGGCATGGGAGTAGACTGAAAAACCGGGCCTCAGGAAATGCGTTGCAAGCCCCTTTGGACCATCCAAAAGTGCCCCCAAAGGAAGGCTTTGGGTACATCTGAAGTTCCCCAGGGAGCCTTTACGCAGCCCAATATGCAACTGGACCCTCCGGGTTTGCTGTTTCCGAGGATCCCTAAACATAATATTAGCTGTTTTCGGAGACGAGTGAAAAATCAGGCCCCAGGAAATGCGTTCCGAGCCCTTTTCGCCTATCCAAAAGTGTCCCCAAAGGAAGGCTTTGGGTACAAGTGAACTCCCCAGGGGAGACTTCACGCATCCCCACATGCAACTGGACCCTCCGGGTTCGCTGTTTCCGAGCATCCCTAAACATAGCCCTAGCCGTCATCGGAGACAAGTGAAAAATCAGGCCCCAGGAAATGCGTTCCGAGTCCTTTTCGCCAATCCAAATGTGCCCCCAAAGGAAGGCTTTGGGTACAAGTGAACTCCCCAGGGGAGCCTTTACGCAGCCCCATATGCAACTGGACCATTCGGGTTCGCTGTTTCCGAGCATCCCTAAACATAGCCCTAGCCGGCATCGGAGACGAGTGAAAAATCAGGCCCCAGGAAATGCGTTGCGAGCCCTTTTCTCTAATCCAAAAGTGCCCCCAAAGGAAGGCTTTGGGTACAAGAGAACTCCCCAGGGGAGCCTTTACGCAGCCCCACATGCAACTGGACCCTCCGGGTTCGCTGTTTCCGAGCATCCCTAAATATAGCCCTAGCCGTCATCGGAGACGAGTGAAGAATCAGGCCCCAGGAAACGCGTTGCGAGACCCTTTCGCCCATCCAAAGGTGCCCCCAAAGGAAGGCTTTGGGTACAACTGAAGTTCCCCGGCGAGCCTTTACGCAGCCCCACATGCAACTGGACCCTCCGGGTTCGCTGTTTCCGAGCATCCCTAAACATAGCCCTAGCCGGCATCGGATACGGCTGAAAAATCAGGCCCCAGGAAATGCGTTGCGAGACCCTTTCGCCCATCCAAAAGTGTCACCAACGGAAGGCTTTGGGTACAAGTGAACTCCCCAGGGGAGACTTCACGCATCCCCACATGCAACTGGACCCTCCGGGTTCGCTGTTTCCTAGAATCCCTAAACATAGCCCTAGCCGTCATCGGAGACAAGTGAAAAATCAGGCCCCAGGAAATGCGTTCCGAGTCCTTTTCGCCAATCCAAATGTGCCCCCAAAGGAAGGCTTTGGGTACAAGTGAACTCCCCAGGGGAGCCTTTACGCAGCCCCATATGCAACTGGACCATTCGGGTTCGCTGTTTCCGAGCATCCCTAAACATATCCCTAGCCGTCATCGGAGACGAGTGAAAAATCAGGCCCCAGGAAATGCGTTGCGAGCCCTTTTCGCCCATCCAAAAGTGCCCCCAAAGGAAGGCTTTGGGTACAAGAGAACTCCCCAGGGGAGCCTTTACGCAGCCCCACATGCAACTGGACACTCCGGGTTCGCTGTTTCCGAGCATCCCTAAACATAGCCCTAGCCGTCATCGGAGACGAGTGAAAAATCAGGCCCCAGGAAATGCGTTCCAAGTCCTTTTCTCTAATCCAAAAGTGCCCCCAAAGGAAGGCTTTGGGTACAAGAGAACTCCCCAGGGGAGCCTTTACGCAGCCCCACATGCAACTGGACCCTCCGGGTTCGCTGTTTCCGAGCATCCCTAAATATAGCCCTAGCCGTCATCGGAGACGAGTGAAGAATCAGGCCCCAGGAAACGCGTTGCGAGACCCTTTCGCCCATCCAAAGGTGCCCCCAAAGGAAGGCTTTGGGTACAACTGAAGTTCCCCGGGGAGCCTTTACGCAGCCCCACATGCAACTGGACCCTCCGGGTTCGCTGTTTCCGAGCATCCCTAAACATAGCCCTAGCCGGCATCGGAGACGAGTGAAAAATCAGGCCCCAGGAAATGCGTTGCGAGCCCCTTTGGACCATCCAAAAGTGCCCCCAAAGGAAGGCTTTGGGTACAAGAGAACTCCCCAGGGGAGCCTTTACGCAGCCCCATAAGCAACTGGACCCTCCGGGTTCGCTGTTTCCGAGCATCACTAAACATAGGCCTAGCAGGCATCGGAGACGAGTGAAAAATCAGGCCCCAGGAAATGCGTTCCGATCCTATTTCGCCAATCCAAAAGTGCCCCCAAAGGAAGGCTTTGGGTACAGGTGAACTCCCCAGGGGAGCCTTTATGCAGCCTTACATGCAACTGGACCCTCCGGTTTCGCTGTTTCCGAGCATCTCTAAACATAGCCCTAGCCGGCATGGGAGTAGACTGAAAAACCGGGCCCATGGAAACGCGTTGCGAGACCCTTTCGCACATACAAAAGTGCCCCCAAAGGAAGGCTTTGGGTACAAGAGAACTCCCCAGGGGAGCCTTTACACAGCCCCACATGCAACTGGACCCTCCGGGTTCGCTGTTTCCGAGCAACCCTAAACATAGCCCTACCTGGCATGGGAGTAGACTGAAAAACCGGGCCGCAGGAAATGCGTTCCGGGCCCCTTTGGATCGTCTAAAAGTGCCCCCAAAGGAAGGCTTTGGGTAAATCTGAAGTTCCCAGGGGAGCCTTTACGCTGCCCCACATGCAACTGGACCCTCCGGGTTCGCTGTTTCCGAGCATCCCTAAACGTCGCCCTAGCCGGCATCGGAGACGAGTGAAAAATCAGGCCCCAGGAAATGCGTTCTGAGTCCTTTTCGCCAATCCAAAAGTGCCCCCAAAGGAATACTTTGGGTAAAAGTGAACTCCCCAGGGGAGCCTTTATGCAGACCCATATGCAACTGGACCCTCCAGGTTCGCTGTTTCCGAGCATCCCTAAACATAGCCCTAGCCGGCATCGGAGACGAGTGAAAAATCAGGCCCCAGGAAATGTGTTCCGAGCCCTTTTCGCCAATCCAAAAGTGCCCCCAAAGGAAGGCTTTGGGTACAAGTGAACTCCCCAGGGGAGCCTTTATGCAGCCCCACTTGCAACTGGACCCTCCGGGTTCGCTGTTTCCGAGCATCCCTAAACATAGCCCTAGCCGGCATGGGAGTAGACTGAAAAAACGGGCCCATGGAAAGGCGTTGCGAGACCCTTTCGCCCATACAAAAGTGCCCCCAAAGGAAGGCTTTGGGTACATCTGAAGTTCCCAGGGGAGCCTTTACGCTGCCCCATATGCAACTGGACCCTCCGGGTTCGCTGTTTCCGAGCATCCCTAAACATAGCCCTAGCCGTCATCGGAGACGAGTGAAAAATCAGGCCCGAGGAAATGCGTTGCGAGCCCTTTTCGCCAATCCAAATGTGCCCCCAAAAGAAGGCTTTGGGTACAAGTGAACTCCCTAGGGGAGCCTTTATGCAGCCCCACATGTAACTGGACCCTCCGGGTTCGCTGTTTCTGAGCAAAGCTATACGTAGCCCTAGCCGTCATCGGAGAAGAGTGAAAAATCAGGCCCCAGGAAATGCGTTCCGAGCCCCTTTGGACCATCCAAAAGTGCCCCCAAGGGAAGGCTTTGGGTACAAGAGAATTCCCCAGGGGAGACTTTACGCAGCCCCACGTGCAACTGGACCTTCCGGGTTCGCTCTTCCTGAGCAAACCTAAGCGTAGCCCTAGCCGTCAAAGGACACGGGTGAAAAATCAGGCCCCAGGAAATGCGTTCCGAGCCCCTTTCGCCCATCCAAAAGTGCCCCCAAAGGAAGGCTTTGGGTATAAGTGAACTCCCCAGGGGAGCCTTTACGCAGCCCCACATGCAACTGGACCCTCCGGGTTCGCTGTTTCCGAGCATCCCTAAACATAACCCTAGCCGGCATCGAAGACGACTGAAAAATCAGGCCCCTGGAAACGCGATGCGAGCCCCTTTGGACCATCCAAAAGTGCCCCCAAAGGAAGGCTTTGGGTACAAGTGAACTCCCAAGGGGAGCCTTTACGCAGCCCCACATGCAACTGAACCCTCCGGGTTCGCTGTTTCCGAGCAACCGTAAACATAGCCCTACCTGGCATGGGAGTAGACTGAAAAACCGGGCCGCAGGAAATGCGTTGCAAGCCCCTTTGGACCATCCAAAAGTGCCCCCAAAGGAAGGCTTGGGGTACAAGAGAACTCCCCAGGGGAGCCTTTACACAGCCCCACATGCAACTGGACCCTCCGGGTTCGCTGTTTCCGAGCAACCCTAAACATAGCCCTACCTGGCATGGGAGTAGACTGAAAAACCGGGCCGCAGGAAATGCGTTCCGGGCCCCTTTGGATCGTCTAAAAGTGCCCCCAAAGGAAGGCTTTGGGTAAATCTGAAGTTCCCAGGGGAGCCTTTACGCTGCCCCACATGCAACTGGACCCTCCGGGTTCGCTGTTTCCGAGCATCCCTAAACGTCGCCCTAGCCGGCATCGGAGACGAGTGAAAAATCAGGCCCCAGGAAATGCGTTCTGAGTCCTTTTCGCCAATCCAAAAGTGCCCCCAAAGGAAGGCTTTGGGTACAAGAGAACTCCCCAGGGGAGCCTTTACGCAGCCCCACATGCAACTGGACCCTCCGGGTTCGCTGTTTCCGAGCATCCCTAAACATAGCCCTAGCCGGCATCGGAGACGAGTGAAAAATCAGGCCCCAGGAAATGCGTTCCGAGCCCTTTTCGCCAATCCAAAAGTGCCCCCAAAGGAATACTTTGGGTAAAAGTGAACTCCCCAGGGGAGCCTTTATGCAGACCCATATGCAACTGGACCCTCCAGGTTCGCTTTTTCCGAGCATCCCTAAACATAGCCCTAGCCGGCATCGGAGACGAGTGAAAAATCAGGCCCCAGGAAATGTGTTCCGAGCCCTTTTCGCCAATCCAAAAGTGCCCCCAAAGGAAGGCTTTGGGTACAAGTGAACTCCCCAGGGGAGCCTTTATGCAGCCCCACTTGCAACTGGACCCTCCGGGTTCGCTGTTTCCGAGCATCCCTAAACATAGCCCTAGCCGGCATGGGAGTAGACTGAAAAAACGGGCCCATGGAAAGGCGTTGCGAGACCCTTTCGCCCATACAAAAGTGCCCCCAAAGGAAGGCTTTGGGTACATCTGAAGTTCCCAGGGGAGCCTTTACGCTGCCCCATATGCAACTGGACCCTCCGGGTTCGCTGTTTCCGAGCATCCCTAAACATAGCCCTAGCCGTCATCGGAGACGAGTGAAAAATCAGGCCCGAGGAAATGCGTTGCGAGCCCTTTTCGCCAATCCAAATGTGCCCCCAAAAGAAGGCTTTGGGTACAAGTGAACTCCCTAGGGGAGCCTTTACGCAGCCCCACATGTAACTGGACCCTCCGGGTTCGCTGTTTCTGAGCAAAGCTATACGTAGCCCTAGCCGTCATCGGAGAAGAGTGAAAAATCAGGCCCCAGGAAATGCGTTCCGAGCCCCTTTGGACCATCCAAAAGTGCCCCCAAGGGAAGGCTTTGGGTACAAGAGAATTCCCCAGGGGAGACTTTACGCAGCCCCACGTGCAACTGGACCTTCCGGGTTCGCTCTTCCTGAGCAAACCTAAGCGTAGCCCTAGCCGTCAAAGGACACGGGTGAAAAATCAGGCCCCAGGAAATGCGTTCCGAGCCCCTTTCGCCCATCCAAAAGTGCCCCCAAAGGAAGGCTTTGGGTATAAGTGAACTCCCCAGGGGAGCCTTTACGCAGCCCCACATGCAACTGGACCCTCCGGGTTCGCTGTTTCCGAGCATCCCTAAACATAACCCTAGCCGGCATCGAAGACGACTGAAAAATCAGGCCCCTGGAAACGCGATGCGAGCCCCTTTGGACCATCCAAAAGTGCCCCCAAAGGAAGGCTTTGGGTACAAGTGAACTCCCTAGGGGAGCCTTTACGCAGCCCCACATGTAACTGGACCCTCCGGGTTCGCTGTTTCTGAGCAAAGCTATACGTAGCCCTAGCCGTCATCGGAGAAGAGTGAAAAATCAGGCCCCAGGAAATGCGTTCCGAGCCCCTTTGGACCATCCAAAAGTGCCCCCAAGGGAAGGCTTTGGGTACAAGAGAACTCCCCAGGGGAGCCTTTACGCAGCCCCACATGCAACTGGACCCTCCGGGTTCGCTGTTCCTGAGCAAACCTAAACGTAGCCCTAGCCGTCATCGGAGACGAGTGAAAAATCAGGCCCCAGGAAATGCGTTCCGAGCCCCTTTGGATCGTCTAAAAGTGCCCCCAAAGGAAGGCTTTGGGTACATCTGAAGTTCCCAGGGGAGCCTATACGCAGCCCCACATGCAACTGAACCCTCCGGGTTCGCTGTTTCCGAGCATCCCTAAACATAGCCCTAGCCGGCATCGAAGACGACTGAAAAATCAAGCCCCAGGAAATGTGTTCCGAGCGCATTTCGCCCATCCAAAAGTGCCCCCAAAGGAAGGATTGGGGTACAAGAGAACTCCCAAGGGGAGCCTTTACGCAGCCCCACATGCAACTGAACCCTCCGGGTTCGCTGTTTCCGAGCAACCGTAAACATAGCCCTACCTGGCATGGGAGTAGACTGAAAAACCGGGCCGCAGGAAATGCGTTGCAAGCCCCTTTGGACCATCCAAAAGTGCCCCCAAAGGAAGGCTTGGGGTACAAGAGAACTCCCCAGGGGAGCCTTTACACAGCCCCACATGCAACTGGACCCTCCGGGTTCGCTGTTTCCGAGCAACCCTAAACATAGCCCTACCTGGCATGGGAGTAGACTGAAAAACCGGGCCGCAGGAAATGCGTTCCGGGCCCCTTTGGATCGTCTAAAAGTGCCCCCAAAGGAAGGCTTTGGGTAAATCTGAAGTTCCCAGGGGAGCCTTTACGCTGCCCCACATGCAACTGGACCCTCCGGGTTCGCTGTTTCCGAGCATCCCTAAACGTCGCCCTAGCCGGCATCGGAGACGAGTGAAAAATCAGGCCCCAGGAAATGCGTTCTGAGTCCTTTTCGCCAATCCAAAAGTGCCCCCAAAGGAAGGCTTTGGGTACAAGAGAACTCCCCAGGGGAGCCTTTACGCAGCCCCACATGCAACTGGACCCTCCGGGTTCGCTGTTTCCGAGCATCCCTAAACATAGCCCTAGCCGGCATCGGAGACGAGTGAAAAATCAGGCCCCAGGAAATGCGTTCCGAGCCCTTTTCGCCAATCCAAAAGTGCCCCCAAAGGAATACTTTGGGTAAAAGTGAACTCCCCAGGGGAGCCTTTATGCAGACCCATATGCAACTGGACCCTCCAGGTTCGCTGTTTCCGAGCATCCCTAAACATAGCCCTAGCCGGCATCGGAGACGAGTGAAAAATCAGGCCCCAGGAAATGTGTTCCGAGCCCTTTTCGCCAATCCAAAAGTGCCCCCAAAGGAAGGCTTTGGGTACAAGTGAACTCCCCAGGGGAGCCTTTATGCAGCCCCACTTGCAACTGGACCCTCCGGGTTCGCTGTTTCCGAGCATCCCTAAACATAGCCCTAGCCGGCATGGGAGTAGACTGAAAAAACGGGCCCATGGAAAGGCGTTGCGAGACCCTTTCGCCCATACAAAAGTGCCCCCAAAGGAAGGCTTTGGGTACATCTGAAGTTCCCAGGGGAGCCTTTACGCTGCCCCATATGCAACTGGACCCTCCGGGTTCGCTGTTTCCGAGCATCCCTAAACATAGCCCTAGCCGTCATCGGAGACGAGTGAAAAATCAGGCCCGAGGAAATGCGTTGCGAGCCCTTTTCGCCAATCCAAATGTGCCCCCAAAAGAAGGCTTTGGGTACAAGTGAACTCCCTAGGGGAGCCTTTACGCAGCCCCACATGTAACTGGACCCTCCGGGTTCGCTGTTTCTGAGCAAAGCTATACGTAGCCCTAGCCGTCATCGGAGAAGAGTGAAAAATCAGGCCCCAGGAAATGCGTTCCGAGCCCCTTTGGACCATCCAAAAGTGCCCCCAAGGGAAGGCTTTGGGTACAAGAGAATTCCCCAGGGGAGACTTTACGCAGCCCCACGTGCAACTGGACCTTCCGGGTTCGCTCTTCCTGAGCAAACCTAAGCGTAGCCCTAGCCGTCAAAGGACACGGGTGAAAAATCAGGCCCCAGGAAATGCGTTCCGAGCCCCTTTCGCCCATCCAAAAGTGCCCCCAAAGGAAGGCTTTGGGTATAAGTGAACTCCCCAGGGGAGCCTTTACGCAGCCCCACATGCAACTGGACCCTCCGGGTTCGCTGTTTCCGAGCATCCCTAAACATAACCCTAGCCGGCATCGAAGACGACTGAAAAATCAGGCCCCTGGAAACGCGATGCGAGCCCCTTTGGACCATCCAAAAGTGCCCCCAAAGGAAGGCTTTGGGTACAAGTGAACTCCCTAGGGGAGCCTTTACGCAGCCCCACATGTAACTGGACCCTCCGGGTTCGCTGTTTCTGAGCAAAGCTATACGTAGCCCTAGCCGTCATCGGAGAAGAGTGAAAAATCAGGCCCCAGGAAATGCGTTCCGAGCCCCTTTGGACCATCCAAAAGTGCCCCCAAGGGAAGGCTTTGGGTACAAGAGAACTCCCCAGGGGAGCCTTTACGCAGCCCCACATGCAACTGGACCCTCCGGGTTCGCTGTTCCTGAGCAAACCTAAACGTAGCCCTAGCCGTCATCGGAGACGAGTGAAAAATCAGGCCCCAGGAAATGCGTTCCGAGCCCCTTTGGATCGTCTAAAAGTGCCCCCAAAGGAAGGCTTTGGGTACATCTGAAGTTCCCAGGGGAGCCTATACGCAGCCCCACATGCAACTGAACCCTCCGGGTTCGCTGTTTCCGAGCATCCCTAAACATAGCCCTAGCCGGCATCGAAGACGACTGAAAAATCAAGCCCCAGGAAATGTGTTCCGAGCGCATTTCGCCCATCCAAAAGTGCCCCCAAAGGAAGGATTGGGGTACAAGAGAACTCCCAAGGGGAGCCTTTACGCAGCCCCACATGCAACTGAACCCTCCGGGTTCGCTGTTTCCGAGCAACCGTAAACATAGCCCTACCTGGCATGGGAGTAGACTGAAAAACCGGGCCGCAGGAAATGCGTTGCAAGCCCCTTTGGACCATCCAAAAGTGCCCCCAAAGGAAGGCTTTGGGTACATCTGAAGTTTCCAGGGCAGCCTTTACGCAGCCACACATGCAACTGGACCCTCCGGGTTCGCTGTTTCCGAGCATCCCTAAACATAGCCCTAGCAGGCATCGAAGACGAGTGAAAAATCAGGCCCCAGGAAATGCGTTGCAAGCCCCTTTGGACCATCCAAAAGTGCCCCCAAAGGAAGGCTTTGGGTACAAGAGAACTCCCCAGGGGAGCATTTACGCAGCCCCCTATGCAACTGGACCCTCCGTGTTCGCTGTTTCCGAGCATCCCTAAACATAGCCCTAGCCGTCATCGAAGACGACTGAGAAATCAAGCCCCAGGAAATGCGTTCCGAGCCCCTTTGGATCGTCTAAAAGTGCCCCCAAAGGAAGGCTTTGGGTACATCTGAAGTTCCCCGGGGAGCCTTTACGCAGCCCCACATGCAAGTGGACCCTCCAGGTTCGCTGTTTCCGAGCATCCCTAAACATAGCCCTAGCCGTCATCGGAGAGGAGTGAAAAATCAGGCCCCAGGAAATGCGTTCCGAGCCCTTCTCGCCAATCCAAAATTGCCCCCAAAGGAAGGCTTTGGTACAAGTGAACTCCCCAGGGGAGACTTTACGCAGCCCCACATGCAGCTGGACCTTCTGGGTTCGCTGTTTCCGAGCATCCCTAAACATAGCCCTAGCCGTCATCGGAGACGACTGAAAAATCAGGCCCCAGGAAACGCATTGCGAGCCCTTTTCGCCAATTCAAAAGTGCCCCCAAAGGAAGGTTTTGGGTACAAGACAACTCCACAGGGGAGCCTTCACGCAGCCCCACATGCAACTGGACCCTCCGCGTTCTCTGATTCAGAGCATCCCTAAACATAGCCCTAGCCGGAATCAAAGACGACTGAAAAATCAGGCCCCAGGAAATGCGTTGCGAGCCCCTTTGGACCATCCAAAAGTGCCCCCAAAGGAAGGCTTTGGGTACAAGAGAACTCCCCAAAAGAGCCTTTACGCATCCCCACATGCAACTGGACCCTCCGGGTTCGCTGTTTCCGAGCAACCCTAAACATAGCCCTAGCCGTCATCTGAGACGAGTGAAAAATCAGGCCCCAGGAAACGCGTTGCGAGCCCTTTTCGCCAATCCAAATGTGCCCCCAAAGGAAGGCTTTGGGTACAAAAGAACTCCCCAGGGGAGCCTTTACGCAGCCCCACATGCAACTGGACCCTCCCGGTTCGCTGTTTCTGAGCAAACCTATACGTAGCACTAACCGTCATCGGAGACGAGTGAAAAATCAGGCCCCAGGAAATGCGTTCCGAGCCCCTTTGGACCATCCAAAAGTGCCCCCAAAGGAAGGCTTTGGGTACAAGAGAACTCCCCAGGGGAGCCTTTACGCAGCCCCACATGCAACTGGACCCTCCGGGTTCGCTGTTTCCGAGCATCCCTAAACATAGCCCCAGCCGTCTTCGGAGACGAGTGAAAAATCAGGCCCCAGGAAATGCATTCCGAGACCCTTTCGCCCATCGAAAAGTGCCCCCGAGGGAAGGCTTTGGGTACAAGTGAACTCCCCACGGGAGCCTTTACGCAGCCCCACATGCAACTGGATCTTCCGGGTTCGCTGTTTCCGAGAAACCCTAAATATATTCCTAGCCGGCATCGAAGACGACTGAAAAATCAAGCCCCAGGAAATTCGTTCCGAGCCCTTTTCGCCCATCCAAAAGTGCCCCCAAAGGAAGGATTGGGGTACAAGAGAACTCCCCAGGGGAGCCTTTACGCAGCCCCACATGCAACTGGACCCTCCGGGTTCGCTGTTTCCGAGCATCCCTAAACATAGCCCTAGCCGGCATCGAAGACGACTGAAAAATCAGGCCCCAGGAAATGCGTTGCGAGCCCCTTTGGACCATCCAAAAGTGCTCCCAAAGGAAGGCTTTGGGTACATCTGAAGTTCCCAGGGGAGCCTATACGCAGCCACACATGCAACTGGACCCTCCGGGTTCGCTGTTTCCGAGCATCCCTAAACATAGCCCTAGCCGGCATCGAAGACGACTGAAAAATCAGGCCCCAGGAAATGCGTTCCGAGCCCCTTTCGCCCATCCAAAAGTGCCCCCAAAGGAAGGCTTTGGGTACATCTGAAGTTCCCATGGGAGCCTATACGCAGCCCCACATGCAACTGGACCCTCCGGGTTCGCTGTTTCCGAGCAACCCTAAACATAGCCCTAACCGGCATCGGAGATGACTGAAAAATCAGGCCACAGGAAATGCGTTCCGAGCCCCTTTGGACCATCCAAAAGTGCCCCCAAAGGAAGGCTTTGGGTACAAGAGAACTCCCCAGGGGAGCCTTTACGCAGCCCCACATGCAACTGGACCTTCCGGGTTCGCTGTTCCTGAGCAAACCTATACGTGGCCCTAGCCGTCATCGGAGACGAGTGAAAAATCTGGCCCTAGGAAATGCGTTCCGAGCCCCTTTGGACCGACAAAAAGTGCCCCCATAGGAAGGCTTTGGGTACATCTGAAGTTCCCAGGGGAGCCTATACGCAGCCACACATGCAACTGGACCCTCCGGGTTCGCTGTTTCCGAGCATCCCTAAACGTAGCCCTAGCCGGCATCGAAGACGACTGAAAAATCTGTCCCCAGGAAAAGTGTTCCGAGTCCATATCGCCCATCCAAAGGTGCCCCCAAAGGAAGGCTTTGGGTACAAGAGAACTCCCCAGGGGAGCCTTTACGCAGCCCCACATGCAACTGGACCCTCCGGGTTCGCTGTTTCCGAGCATCCCTAAACATAGCCCTAGCCGGCATCGAAGACGACTGAAAAATCAGGCCCCAGGAAATGCGTTGCGAGCCCCTTTGGACCATCCAAAAGTGCTCCCAAAGGAAGGCTTTGGGTACATCTGAAGTTCCCAGGGGAGCCTTTACGCAGCTCCACATTCAACTGGACCCTCCGGGTTCGCTGTTTCCGAGCATCCCTAAACATAGCCCTAGCCGGCATCGAAGACGACTGAAAAATCAGGCCCCAGGAAATGCGTTGCGAGCCCCTTTGGACCATCCAAAAGTGCTCCCAAAGGAAGGCTTTGGGTACATCTGAAGTTCCCAGGGGAGCCTTTACGCAGCTCCACATTCAACTGGACCCTCCGGGTTCGCTGTTTCCGAGCATCCCTAAACATATCCCTAGCCGGCATCGGAGACGAGTAAAAAATTAGGCCCCAGGAAATGCGTTCCGAGTCCTTTTCTCCAATCCAAAAGTGCCACCAAAGGAAGGCTTTGGGTACAAGAGAACTCCCCAGGGGAGCCTTTACGCAGCCCCACATGCAACTGGACCCTCCGGGTTCGCTGTTTCCGAGCAACCCTAAATATATTCCTAGCCGGCTTCGAAGACGACTGAAAAATCAAGCCCCAGGAAATGTGTTCCGAGCGCATTTCGCCCATCCAAAAGTGCCCCCAAAGGAAGGATTGGGGTTCAAGAGAACTCCCCAGGGGAGCCTTTACGCAACCCCACATGCAACTGAACCCTCCGGGTTCGCTGTTTCCGAGCAACCCTAAACATAACCCTACCTGGCATGGGAGTAGACTGAAAAACCGGGCTACAGGAAATGCGATGCAAGCCCCTTTGGACCATCCAAAAGTGCCCCCAAAGGAAGGCTTTGAGTACAAGAGAACTCCCCAGTGGAGCCTTTACGCAGCCCCCTACGCAACTGGACCCTCCGGGTTCGCTGTTTCCGAGCATCCCTAAACATAGCCCTAGCCGGCATCGAAGACGACTGAAAAATCAAGCCCCAGGAAATGCGTTCCGAGCCCCTTTGGATCGTCTAAAAGTGACCCCAAAGGAAGGCTTTGGGTACAAGTGAGCTCCCCAGGGGAGCCTTTACGCAGCCCCATATGCAACTGGACCCTCCAGGTTCGCTGTTTCCGAGCATCCCTAAACATAGCCCTAGCCGTCATCGAAGACGACTGAAAAATCAGGCCCCAGGAAATGCGTTCCGAGCCCTTTTCGCCAATCCAAAAGTGCCCCCAAAGGAAGGCTTTGGGTACAAGTGAACTCCCCAGGGGAGCCTTTACGCAGCCCCACATGCAACTGGACCCTCCGGGTTCGCTGTTTCCGAGCATCCCTAAACATAGCCCTAGCCGGCATCGGAGACGACTGAAAAATTAAGCCCCAGGAAATGCGTTCCGAGTCCTTTTCTCCAATCCAAAAGTGCCCCCAAAGGAAGGCTTTGGGTACATCTGAAGTTCCCAGGGGAGCCTTTACGCAGCCCCATATGCAACTGGACCCTCCGGGTTCGCTGTTTCCGAGCATCCCTAAACATAGCCCTAGCCGGCATCGGAGACGAGTGAAAAATCAGGCCCCAGGAAATGCGTTCTGAGTCCTTTTCGCCAATCCAAAAGTGCCCCCAAAGGAAGGCTTTGGGTACAAGAGAACTCCCCAGGGGAGCCTTTATGCAGCCCCACATGCAACTGGACCCTCCGGGTTCGCTGTTTCCGAGCATCCCTAAACATAGCCCTAGCCGTCTTCGGAGACGACTGAAAAATCAGGCCCCAGGAAATGCGTTCCGAGCCCTTTTCTCCAATCCAAAAGTGCCCCCAAAGGAAGGCTTTGGGTACAAGAGAACTCCCCAGGGGAGCCTTTACGCAGCCCCACATGCAACTGGACCCTCCGGGTTCGCTGTTTCCGAGCAACCCTAAATATATTCCTAGCAGGCATCGAAGACGACTGAAAAATCAAGCCCCAGGAAATGTGTTCCGAGCGCATTTCGCCCATCCAAAAGTGCCCCCAAAGGAAGGCTTTGGGTACAAGAGAAATCCCCAGGGGAGCCTTTACGCAGCCCCACATGCAACTGGACCCTCCGGGTTCGCTGTTTCCGAGCATCCCTAAACATAGCCCTAGCTGGCATGGGAGTAGACTGAAAAACCGGGCCGCAGGAAATGCGTTGCAAGCCCCTTTGGACCATCCAAAAGTGCCCCCAAAGGAAGGCTTTGGGTACATCTGAAGTTTCCAGGGGAGCCTTTACGCAGCCCCACATGCAACTAGACCCTCAGGGTTCGCTGTTTCCGAGCATCCCTAAACATATCCCTAGCCGTCATCGAAGACGATTGAAAAATCAGGCCCCAGGAAATGCGTTCCGAGCACCTTTGGACCATCTAAAAGTGCCCCCAAAGGAAGGCTTTGGGTACAAGTGAACTCCCCAGGGGAGCCTTTACGCAGCCCCACATGCAACTGGACCCTCCGGGTTTGCTGTTTCCGAGCATCCCTAAACATAGCCCTAGCCGGCATCGGAGACGACTGAAAAATCAAGCCCCAGGAAATGCGTTCCCAGCTCTTTTCGCCAATCCAAATGTGCCCCCAAAGGAAGGTTTTGGGTACAAGAGAACTCCCCACGGGAGCCTTTACGCAGCCCCAATGCAACTGGATCTTCCGGGTTCGCTGTTCCTGAGCATCCCTAAACATAGCCCTAGTCGTCATCGGAGACGACTGAAAAATCAGGCCCCAGGAAATGCGTTCCCAGCCCTTTTCGCCAATCCAAATGTGCCCCCAAAGGAAGGTTTTGGGTACAAGAGAACTCCCCAGGGGAGCCTTTACGCAGCCCCACATGCAACTGGACCTTCCGGGTTCGCTCTTCCTGAGCAAACCTAAACGTAGCCCTAGCCGTCATAGGACACGGGTGAAAAATCAGGCCCCAGGAAATGCGTTCCGAGCCCCTTTCGCCCATCCAAAAGTGCCCCCAAAGGAAGGCTTTGGGTACATCTGAAGTTCCCAGGGGAGCCTATACGCAGCCCCACATGCAACTGGACCTTCTGGGTTCGCTGTTTCCGAGCATCCCTAAATATAGCCGTAGCCGTCTTCGGAGACGAGTGAAAAATCAGGCCCCAGGAAATGCATTGCAAGCCCCTTTGGACCATCCAAAGGTGCCCCCAAAGGAAGGCTTTGGGTACAAGTGAACTCCCCAGGGGAGCCTTTACGCAGCCCCACATGCAACTGGACCCTCCGGGTTCGCTGTTTCCGAGCATCCCTAAACATAGCCCTAGCTGGCATGGGAGTAGACTGAAAAACCGGGCCGCAGGAAATGCGTTGCAAGCCCCTTTGGACCATCCAAAAGTGCCCCCAAAGGAAGGCTTTGGGTACATCTGAAGTTTCCAGGGGAGCCTTTACGCAGCCCCACATGCAACTAGACCCTCAGGGTTCGCTGTTTCCGAGCATCCCTAAACATATCCCTAGCCGTCATCGAAGACGATTGAAAAATCAGGCCCCAGGAAATGCGTTCCGAGCACCTTTGGACCATCAAAAAGCGCCCCCAAAGGAAGGCTTTGGGTACATCTGAAGTTTCCAGGGGAGCCTTTACGCAGCCACACATGCAACGGGACCCTCCGGGTTCGCTGTTTCCGAGCATCCCTAAACATAGGCCTAGCCGGCATCGGAGACGACTGAAAAATCAAGCCCCAGGAAATGCGTTCCCAGCCCTTTTCGCCAATCCAAATGTGCCCCCAAAGGAAGGTTTTGGGTACAAGAGAACTCCCCAGGGGAGCCTTTACGCAGCCCCACATGCAACTGGACCTTCCGGGTTCGCTCTTCCTGAGCAAACCTAAACGTAGCCCTAGCCGGCATCGAAGACGACTGAAAAATCAGGCCCCAGGAAATGCGTTCCGAGCCCCTTTCGCCCATCCAAAAGTGCCCCCAAAGGAAGGCTTTGGGTACATCTGAAGTTCCCAGGGGAGCCTATACGCAGCCCCACATGCAACTGGACCCTCCGGGTTTGCTGTTTCCGTGCATCCCTAAACTTAGCCCTAGCCGGCATCGAAGACGACTGAAAAATCAGGCCCCAGGAAATATGTTCCGAGCCCCTTTGGACCATTCAAAAGTGTCACCAAAGGAAGGCTTTGGGTACAAGAGAACTCCCCAGGGGAGCCTTTACGCAGCCCCACATGCAACTGGACCCTCCGGGTTCGCTGTTTCCGAGCATCCATAAACATAACCCTAGCTGGCATCGAAGACGCGTGAAAAACTGGGCCCCAGGAAACGCGTTGCGAGACCCTTTCGCACATCCAAAAGTGCCCCCAAAGGAAGGCTTTGGGTACAAGTGAACTCCCCAGGGGAGCCTTTACGCAGCCCCACATGCAACTGGACCCTCCGGGTTCGCTGTTTCCGAGCATCCCTAAACATAACCCTAGCTGGCATAGGAGACGAGTGAAAAATCAGGTACCAGGAAATGCGTTGCGAGACCCTTTCGCCCATCCAAAAGTGCCCCCAAAGGAAGGCTTGGGGTACAAGAGAACTTCCCACGGGAGCCTTTACGCAGCCCCACATGCAACTGGATCTTCCGGGTTCGCTCTTCCTGAGCAAACCTAAAGGTAGCCCTAGCCGTCATCGGAGACGAGTGAAAAATCAGGCCCCAGGAAATGCGTTGCGAGCCCCTTTGGACCATCCAAAAGTGCCCCCAAAGGAAGGCTTTGGGTACAAGTGAACTCCCCAGGGGAGCCTTTACGCAGCCCCACATGCAACTGGACCCTCTGGGTTTGCTGTTTCCGAGCATCCCTAAACATAGCCCTAGTCGTCATCGGAGACGACTGAAAAATCAGGCCCCAGGAAATGCGTTCCCAGCCCTTTTCGCCAATCCAAATGTGCCCCCAAAGGAAGGTTTTGGGTACAAGAGAACTCCCCAGGGGAGCCTTTACGCAGCCCCACATGCAACTGGACCTTCCGGGTTCGCTCTTCCTGAGCAAACCTAAACGTAGCCCTAGCCGTCATAGGATACGGGTGAAAAATCAGGCCCCAGGAAATGCGTTCCGAGCCCCTTTCGCCCATCCAAAAGTGCCCCCAAAGGAAGGCTTTGGGTACATCTGAAGTTCCCAGGGGAGCCTATACGCAGCCCCACATGCAACTGGACCCTCCGGGTTTGCTGTTTCCGTGCATCGCTAAACTTAGCCCTACCTGGCATCGAAGACGACTGAAAAATCAGGCCCCAGGAAATGCGTTCCGAGCCCCTTTGGACCATTCAAAAGTGTCACCAAAGGAAGGCTTTGGGTACAAGTGAACTCCCCAGGGGAGCCTTTACGCAGCCCCACATGCAACTGGACCCTCCGGGTTCGCTGTTTCCGAGCATCCCTAAACATAGCCCTAGCCGGCATCGAAGACGCGTGAAAAACTGGGCCCCAGGAAACGCGTTGCGAGACCCTTGCGCCCATCCAAAAGTGCCCCCAAAGGAAGCCTTTGGGTACAAGTGAACTCCCCAGGGGAGCCTTTACGCAGCACCACATGCAACTGGACCCTCCAGGTTTGTGTTTCCGAGCATCCCTATACATAACCCTAGCTGGCATAGGAGACGACTGAAAAATCAGGTACCAGGAAATGCGTTGCGAGACCCTTCCGCCCATCCAAAAGTGCCCCCAAAGGAAGGCTTTGGATACAAGAGAACTCCCCACGGGAGCCTTTACGCAGCCCCACATGCAACTGGATCTTCCGGGTTCGCTCTTCCTGAGCAAACCTATACGTAGCCCTAGCCGTCATCGGAGACGAGTGAAAAATCAGGCCCCAGGAAATGCGTTGCGAGCCCCTTTGGACCATCCAAAAGTGCCCCCAAAGGAAGGCTTTGGGTACAAGTGAACTCCCCAGGGGAGCCTTTATGCAGCCCCACATGCAACTGGACCCTCCGGGTTCGCTGTTTCCGAGCATCCCTAAACATAGCCCTAGCCGGCATCGAAGACGAATGAAAAATCAGGCCCCAGGAAATGCGTTGCGAGACCCTTTCGCCCATCCACAAGTGTCATCAAAGGAAGGCTTTGGGTACATCTTAAGTTCCCCGGGGAGCCTTTACGCAGCCCCATATGCAACTGGACCCTCCGGGTTCGCTGTTTCCGAGCATCCCTAAACATAGCCCTAGCCGTCTTCAGAGACGAGTGAAAAATCAGGCCCCAGGAAATGCATTCCGAGCCCCTTTGGACCATCCAAAAGTGCCCCCAAAGGAAGGCTTTGGGTACAAGTGAACTCCCCAGGGGAGCCTTTATGCAGCCCCACATGCAACTGGACCCTCCGGGTTCGCTGTTTCCGAGCATCCCTAAACATATCCCTAGCCGGCATCGAAGACGACTGAAAAATCTGGCCCATGGAAACGCGTTGCGAGCCCTTTTCGGCCATTCAAAAGTGCCCCCAAAGGAAGGCTTTGGGTACAAGAGAACTCCCCAGGGGAGCCTTTACGCAGCCCCACATGCAACTGGACCCTCCGGGTTCGCTGTTTCCGATCATCCCTAAACATAGCCCTAGCTGGCATGGGAGTAGACTGAAAAACCGGGCCTCAGGAAATGCGTTGCAAGCCCCTTTGGACCATCCAAAAGTGCCCCCAAAGGAAGGCTTTGGGTACATCTGAAGTTCCCAGGGGAGCCTTCACGCAGCCCCACATGCAACTGGTCCCTCCGGGTTCGCTGTTTCCGAGCATCCCTAAACATAGCCCTAGCCGTCATCAGAGACGACTGAAAAATCAGGCCCCAGGAAATGCGTTCCGAGCCCCTTTGGACCATCCAAAAGTGCCCCCAAAGGAAGGCTTTGGGTACAAGTGAACTCCCCAGGGGAGCCTTTACGCAGCCCCACATGCAACTAGACCCTCCGGGTTCGCTGTTTCCGAGCAACCCTAAACATATCCCTAGCCGGCATCGAAGACGACTGAAAAATCAGGCCCCAGGATACTCGTTTCGAGCCCTTTTCGCCCATTCAAAAGTGCCCCCAAAGGAAGGCTTTGGGTACAAGAGAACTCCCCAGGGGAGCCTTTACGCAGCCCCACATGCAACTGGACCCTCCGGGTTCGCTGTTTCCGATCATCCCTAAACATAGCCCTAGTTGGCATGGGAGACGAGTGAAAAACCGAGCCTCAGGAAATGCTTTGCAAGCCCCTTTGGACCATCCAAAAGTGCCCCCAAAGGAAGGCTTTGGGTACATCTCAAGTTCCCCGGGGAGCCTTTACGCAGCCCCACATGCAACTGCACACTCCGGGTTCGCTGTTTCCGAGCATCCCTAAACATAGCCCTAGCCGTCATCGGAGACGAGTGAAAAATCAGGCCCCAGGAAACGCGTTCCGAGCCCTTTTCGCCAATTCAAAAGTGCCCCCAAAGGAAAGCTTTGGGTACAAGAGAACTCCCCAGGGGAGCCTTTCCGCAGCCCCATATGCAACTGGACCCTCCTTGTTCACTGTTTACGAGCAACCCTAAATATACCCCTAGCCACCATGGCAGAAGACTGTAAACACTGGCTCCAGAAAATTCAGTTCAAGCACCATTCACCCCTCCAGAGGTGCCCCCAAAGGAAGGCTTTGGGTACAAGTGAACTCCCCAGGGGAGCCTTTACGCAGCCCCACATGCAACTGGACCCTCCGGGTTCGCTGTTCCTGAGCAAAACTAAACGTAGCACTAGCCGTCATCGGAGACAAGTGAAAAATCAGGCCCCAGGAAATGCGTTCCGAGCCCCATTCACCCCTCCAGAGGTGCCACCAAAAGGAAGGCTTTGGGTATAAGTGAACTCCCCAGGGGAGCCTTTACGCAGCCCCACATGCAACTGGACCCTCCGGGTTCGCTGTTTCCAAGCATCCCTAAACATATCCCTAGCCGGCATCGAAGACGAGTGAAAAATCAGGCCCCAGGAAATGCGTTCCGAGCCCTTTTCGCCCATCCAAAAGTGCCCCCAAAGGAAGGCTTTGGGTACAAAAGAACTCCCCAGGGGAGCCTTTACGCAGCCCCACATGCAACTGGACCCTCCGGGTTCGCTGTTTCCGAGCATCCCTAAACATAGCCCTAGCCGTCATCGGAGACGAGTGAAAAATCAGGCCCCAGGAAATGCGTTCCGAGCCCCTTTCGCCCATCCAAAAGTGCCCCCAAAGGAAGGCTTGGGGTACATCTGAAGTTCCCAGGGGAGCCTTTACGCAGCCGCATATGCAACTGGACCCTCCGGGTTCGCTGTTTCTGAGCATCCCTAAACATAGCCCTAGCCGTCTCCGGAGACGAGTGAAAAATCAGGCCCCAGGAATTGCGTTCCAAGCCCATTTCGCCCATCCAAAAGTGCCCCCAATGAAGGCTTTGGGTACAAGTGAACACCTCAGGGGAGCCTTAACGCAGCCCCACATGCAACTGGACCCTCTGGGTTCGCTGTTTCCGAGCATCCCTAAACATAGCCCTAGCCGGCATCGAAGACGACTGAAAAATCAGGCCCCAGGAAATGCGTTGCGAGCCCTTTTCGCCCATTCAAAAGTGCCCCCAAAGGAAGACTTTGGGTACAAGAGAACTCCCCAGGGGAGCCTTTACGCAGCCCCACATGCAACTGGACCTTCCGGGTTCGCTGTTCCTGAGCAAACCTAAACGTATCCCTAGCCGGCATCGGAGACGAGTGAAAAATCAGGCCCCAGGAAATGCGTTCCGAGCCCCTTTGGACCATCCAAAAGTGCCCCCAAAGGAAGGCTTTGGGTACAAGTGAGCTCCCCAGGGGAACCTTTACGCAGCCCCACATGCAACTAGACCCTCCGGGTTCGCTGTTTCCGAGCATCCCTAAACAGAGACCTAGCCGACTTCGGAGAAGACTGAAAAATCAGGCCCCAGGAAATGCGTTCCGAGCCCCTTTGGGCCATCCAAAAGTGTCACCAACGGAAGGCTTTGGGTACAAGAGAACTCCCCAGGGGAGCCTTTACGCAGCCCCACATGCAACTGGACCCTCCGGGTTCGCTGTTTCCGAGCATCCCTAAACATAGCCCTAGCCGGCATCGAAGACGAATGAAAAATCAGGCCCCAGGAAATGCGTTGCGAGACCCTTTCGCCCATCCACAAGTGTCATCAAAGGAAGGCTTTGGGTACATCTTAAGTTCCCCGGGGAGCCTTTACGCAGCCCCATATGCAACTGGACCCTCCGGGTTCGCTGTTTCCGAGCATCCCTAAACATAGCCCTAGCCGTCTTCGGAGACGAGTGAAAAATCAGGCCCCAGGAAATGCATTCCGAGCCCCTTTGGACCATCCAAAAGTGCCCCCAAAGGAAGGCTTTGGGTACAAGTGAACTCCCTGGGGAGCCTTTACGCAGCCCCACATGCAACTGGACCCTCCGGGTTCGCTGTTTCCGAGCATCCCTAAACATATCCCTAGCCGGCATCGAAGACGACTGAAAAATCTGGCCCATGGAAACGCGTTGCGAGCCCTTTTCGCCCATTCAAAAGTGCCCCCAAAGGAAGGCTTTGGGTACAAGAGAACTCCCCAGGGGAGCCTTTACGCAGCCCCACATGCAACTGGACCCTCCGGGTTCGCTGTTTCTGAGCATCCCTAAACATAGCCCTAGCCTTCATCGAAGACGACTGAAAAATCAGGCCCCAGGAAATGCGTTGCGAGACACTTTCGCCCATCCAAAAGTGTCATCAAAGGAAGGCTTTGGGTACATCTGAAGTTCCCCGGGGAGCCTTTACGCAGCCCCACATGCAACTGGACCCTCCGGGTTCGCTGTTTCCGAGCATCCCTAAACATAACCCTTGCCGGCATCGAAGACGACTGAAAAATCAGGCCACAGGAAATGCGTTCCGAGTCCTTTTCGCCCATTCAAAAGTGCCCCCAAAGGAAGGCTTTGGGTACAAGTGAACTCCCCAGGGGAGCCTTTACGCAGCCCCACATGCAACTGGACCCTCCGGGTTCGCTGTTTCCGAGCATCCCTAAACATAGCCCTAGCCGTCTTCGGAGACGACTGAAAAATCAGGCCACAGGAAATGCGTTCCGAGTCCGTTCCGCCAATCGAAAAGTGCCCCCAAAGGAAGGCTTTGGGTACAAGAGAACTCCCCAGGGGAGCCTTTACGCAGCCCCACATGCAACTGGACCCTCCGGGTTCGCTGTTTCCGAGCATCCCTAAACATAGCCCTAGCCGTCTTCGGAGACGACTGAAAAATCAGGCCACAGGAAATGCGTTCCGAGTCCTTTTCGCCCATTCAAAAGTGCCCCCAAAGGAAGGCTTTGGGTACAAGTGAACTCCCCAGGGGAGCCTTTACGCAGCCCCACATGCAACTGGACCCTCCGGGTTCGCTGTTTCCGAGCATCCCTAAACATTACCCTAGCCGTCATCGAAGACGACTGAAAAATCAGGCCCCAGGAAATGCGTTGCGAGCCCCTATGTACCATCCAAAAGTGCCCCCAAAGAAAGGCTTTGGGTACAAGAGAACTCCCCAGGGGAGCCATTACGCAGCCCCACATGCAACTGGACCCTCTGGGTTCGCTGTTTCCGAGCATCCCTAAACATAGCCCTAGCCGTCATCGAAGACGACTGAAAAATCAGGCCCCAGGAAATGCGTTGCGAGACCCTTTCGCCCATTCAAAAGTGCCCCCAAAGGAAGGCTTTGGGTACATCTGAAGTTCCCAGGGGAGCCTTTACGGAGCCCCATATGCAACTGGACCCTCCGGGTTCGCTGTTTCCGAGCATCCCTAAATATAGCCCTAGCCGTCATCGGAGACGAGTGAAAAATCAGGTCCGAGGAAACGCGTTCCGAGCCCTTTTCGCCAATTCAAAAGTGCCCCCAAAGGAAGGCTTTGGGTACAAGAGAACTCCACAGGGGAGCCTATACGCAGCCCCACATGCAACTGGACCCTCCGGGTTCGCTGTTTCCGAGCATCCCTAAACATAGCCCTAGCCGGCATCGAAGACGACTGAAAAATCAGGCCCCAGGATACGCGTTTCGAGCCCTTTTCGCCCATCCAAAAGTGCCCCCAAAGGAAGGCTTTGGGTACAAGAGAACTCCCCAGGGGAGCCTTTACGCAGCCCCACATGCAACTGGACCCTCCGGGTTCGCTGTTTCTGAGCATCCCTAAACATAGCCCTAGCCGGCATCGAAGACGACTGAAAAATCCGCCCCAGGAAACGCGTTGCGAGACCCTTTCGCCCATCCAAAAGTGTCACCAAAGGAAGGATTTGGGTACATCTGAATTTCCCCGGGGAGCCTTTACGCAGCCCCACATGCAACTGGACCCTCCGGGTTCGCTGTTTCCGAGCATCCCTAAACATAGCCCTAGCCGTCTCCGGAGACGAGTGAAAAATACGGCCACAGGAAATGCATTCCGAGTGCTTTTCGCCAATCCAAAAGTGCCCCCAAAGGAAGGCTTTGGGTACAAGAGAACTCCCCAGGGGAGCCTTTACGCAGCCCCACATGCAACTCGACATTCCGGGTTCGCTGTTCGTGAGCAAACCTAAACGTAGCCCTAGCCGTCATTGGAGACGAGTGAAAAATCAGGCCCCAGGAAATGCGTTCCGAGCCCTTTTCGCCCATCCAAAAGTGCCCCCAAAGGAAGTCTTTGGGTACAAGTGAACTCCCCAGGGGAGCCTTTACGCAGCCCCACATGCAACTGGACCCTCCGGGTTCGCTGTTTCCGAGCATCCCTAAACATTACCCTAGCCGGCATCGAAGACGACTGAAAAATCAGGCCCCAGGAAATGCGTTCCGAGCCCTTTTCGCCCATCCAAAAGTGCCCCCAAAGGAAGGCTTTGGGTACAAGAGAACTCCCCAGGGGAGCCTTTACGCAGCCCCACATGCAACTGGACCATCCGGGTTCGCTGTTTCCGAGCATCCCTAAACATAGCCCTAGCCGGCATGGGAGTAGACTTAAAAACCGGGCCTCAGGAAATGCGTTGCAAGCCCCTTTGGACCATCCAAAAGTGTCACCAAAGGAAGGCTTTGGGTACAAGAGAACTCCCCAGGGGAGCCTTTACGCAGCCCCACATGCAACTGGACCCTCCGGGTTCGCTGTTCCTGAGCATCCCTAAACATAGCCCTAGCCGGCATTTAAGACGACTGAAAAATCAAGCCCCAGGAAACGCGTTGCGAGAACCTTTCGCCCATCCAAATGTGCCCCCAAAGGAAGGCTTTGGGTACATCTGAAGTTCCCCGGGGAGCCTTTACGCAGCCCCATATGCAACTGGACCCTCCGGGTTCGCTGTTTCCGAGCATCCCTAAACATAGCCCTAGCCGTCTTCGGAGACGAGTGAAAAATCAGGCCCCAGGAAATGCGTTCCGAGCCCTCTTCGCCAATCCAAAAGTGCCCCCAAAGGAAGGCTTTGGGTACAAGAGAACTCCCCAGGGGAGCCTTTACGCAGCCCCATATGCAACTGGACCCTCCGGGTTCGCTGTTTCCGAGCATCCCTAAACATAGCCCTAGCCGGCATCGGAGACAAGTGAAAAATCAGGCCCCAGGAAATGCGTTCCGAGTCCTTTTCGCCAATCCAAAAGTGCCCCCAAAGGAAGGCTTTGGGTACAAGAGAACTCCCCAGGGGAGCCTTTACGCAGTCCCACATGCAACTGGACCCTCCGGGTTCACTGTTTCCGAGCATCCCTAAACATAGCCCTAGCCGGCATGGGAGTAGACTGAAAAACCGGGCCTCAGGAAATGCGTTGCAAGCCCCTTTGGACCATCCAAAAGTGCCCCCAAAGGAAGGCTTTGGGTACATCTGAAGTTCCCCAGGGAGCCTTTACGCAGCCCAATATGCAACTGGACCCTCCGGGTTTGCTGTTTCCGAGGATCCCTAAACATAATATTAGCTGTTTTCGGAGACGAGTGAAAAATCAGGCCCCAGGAAATGCGTTCCGAGCCCTTTTCGCCTATCCAAAAGTGTCCCCAAAGGAAGGCTTTGGGTACAAGTGAACTCCCCAGGGGAGACTTCACGCATCCCCACATGCAACTGGACCCTCCGGGTTCGCTGTTTCCGAGCATCCCTAAACATAGCCCTAGCCGTCATCGGAGACAAGTGAAAAATCAGGCCCCAGGAAATGCGTTCCGAGTCCTTTTCGCCAATCCAAATGTGCCCCCAAAGGAAGGCTTTGGGTACAAGTGAACTCCCCAGGGGAGCCTTTACGCAGCCCCATATGCAACTGGACCATTCGGGTTCGCTGTTTCCGAGCATCCCTAAACATAGCCCTAGCCGGCATCGGAGACGAGTGAAAAATCAGGCCCCAGGAAATGCGTTGCGAGCCCTTTTCTCTAATCCAAAAGTGCCCCCAAAGGAAGGCTTTGGGTACAAGAGAACTCCCCAGGGGAGCCTTTACGCAGCCCCACATGCAACTGGACCCTCCGGGTTCGCTGTTTCCGAGCATCCCTAAATATAGCCCTAGCCGTCATCGGAGACGAGTGAAGAATCAGGCCCCAGGAAACGCGTTGCGAGACCCTTTCGCCCATCCAAAGGTGCCCCCAAAGGAAGGCTTTGGGTACAACTGAAGTTCCCCGGCGAGCCTTTACGCAGCCCCACATGCAACTGGACCCTCCGGGTTCGCTGTTTCCGAGCATCCCTAAACATAGCCCTAGCCGGCATCGGATACGGCTGAAAAATCAGGCCCCAGGAAATGCGTTGCGAGACCCTTTCGCCCATCCAAAAGTGTCACCAACGGAAGGCTTTGGGTACAAGTGAACTCCCCAGGGGAGACTTCACGCATCCCCACATGCAACTGGACCCTCCGGGTTCGCTGTTTCCTAGAATCCCTAAACATAGCCCTAGCCGTCATCGGAGACAAGTGAAAAATCAGGCCCCAGGAAATGCGTTCCGAGTCCTTTTCGCCAATCCAAATGTGCCCCCAAAGGAAGGCTTTGGGTACAAGTGAACTCCCCAGGGGAGCCTTTACGCAGCCCCATATGCAACTGGACCATTCGGGTTCGCTGTTTCCGAGCATCCCTAAACATATCCCTAGCCGTCATCGGAGACGAGTGAAAAATCAGGCCCCAGGAAATGCGTTGCGAGCCCTTTTCGCCCATCCAAAAGTGCCCCCAAAGGAAGGCTTTGGGTACAAGAGAACTCCCCAGGGGAGCCTTTACGCAGCCCCACATGCAACTGGACACTCCGGGTTCGCTGTTTCCGAGCATCCCTAAACATAGCCCTAGCCGTCATCGGAGACGAGTGAAAAATCAGGCCCCAGGAAATGCGTTCCAAGTCCTTTTCTCTAATCCAAAAGTGCCCCCAAAGGAAGGCTTTGGGTACAAGAGAACTCCCCAGGGGAGCCTTTACGCAGCCCCACATGCAACTGGACCCTCCGGGTTCGCTGTTTCCGAGCATCCCTAAATATAGCCCTAGCCGTCATCGGAGACGAGTGAAGAATCAGGCCCCAGGAAACGCGTTGCGAGACCCTTTCGCCCATCCAAAGGTGCCCCCAAAGGAAGGCTTTGGGTACAACTGAAGTTCCCCGGGGAGCCTTTACGCAGCCCCACATGCAACTGGACCCTCCGGGTTCGCTGTTTCCGAGCATCCCTAAACATAGCCCTAGCCGGCATCGGAGACGAGTGAAAAATCAGGCCCCAGGAAATGCGTTGCGAGCCCCTTTGGACCATCCAAAAGTGCCCCCAAAGGAAGGCTTTGGGTACAAGAGAACTCCCCAGGGGAGCCTTTACGCAGCCCCATAAGCAACTGGACCCTCCGGGTTCGCTGTTTCCGAGCATCACTAAACATAGGCCTAGCAGGCATCGGAGACGAGTGAAAAATCAGGCCCCAGGAAATGCGTTCCGATCCTATTTCGCCAATCCAAAAGTGCCCCCAAAGGAAGGCTTTGGGTACAGGTGAACTCCCCAGGGGAGCCTTTATGCAGCCTTACATGCAACTGGACCCTCCGGTTTCGCTGTTTCCGAGCATCTCTAAACATAGCCCTAGCCGGCATGGGAGTAGACTGAAAAACCGGGCCCATGGAAACGCGTTGCGAGACCCTTTCGCACATACAAAAGTGCCCCCAAAGGAAGGCTTGGGGTACAAGAGAACTCCCCAGGGGAGCCTTTACACAGCCCCACATGCAACTGGACCCTCCGGGTTCGCTGTTTCCGAGCAACCCTAAACATAGCCCTACCTGGCATGGGAGTAGACTGAAAAACCGGGCCGCAGGAAATGCGTTCCGGGCCCCTTTGGATCGTCTAAAAGTGCCCCCAAAGGAAGGCTTTGGGTAAATCTGAAGTTCCCAGGGGAGCCTTTACGCTGCCCCACATGCAACTGGACCCTCCGGGTTCGCTGTTTCCGAGCATCCCTAAACGTCGCCCTAGCCGGCATCGGAGACGAGTGAAAAATCAGGCCCCAGGAAATGCGTTCTGAGTCCTTTTCGCCAATCCAAAAGTGCCCCCAAAGGAATACTTTGGGTAAAAGTGAACTCCCCAGGGGAGCCTTTATGCAGACCCATATGCAACTGGACCCTCCAGGTTCGCTGTTTCCGAGCATCCCTAAACATAGCCCTAGCCGGCATCGGAGACGAGTGAAAAATCAGGCCCCAGGAAATGTGTTCCGAGCCCTTTTCGCCAATCCAAAAGTGCCCCCAAAGGAAGGCTTTGGGTACAAGTGAACTCCCCAGGGGAGCCTTTATGCAGCCCCACTTGCAACTGGACCCTCCGGGTTCGCTGTTTCCGAGCATCCCTAAACATAGCCCTAGCCGGCATGGGAGTAGACTGAAAAAACGGGCCCATGGAAAGGCGTTGCGAGACCCTTTCGCCCATACAAAAGTGCCCCCAAAGGAAGGCTTTGGGTACATCTGAAGTTCCCAGGGGAGCCTTTACGCTGCCCCATATGCAACTGGACCCTCCGGGTTCGCTGTTTCCGAGCATCCCTAAACATAGCCCTAGCCGTCATCGGAGACGAGTGAAAAATCAGGCCCGAGGAAATGCGTTGCGAGCCCTTTTCGCCAATCCAAATGTGCCCCCAAAAGAAGGCTTTGGGTACAAGTGAACTCCCTAGGGGAGCCTTTATGCAGCCCCACATGTAACTGGACCCTCCGGGTTCGCTGTTTCTGAGCAAAGCTATACGTAGCCCTAGCCGTCATCGGAGAAGAGTGAAAAATCAGGCCCCAGGAAATGCGTTCCGAGCCCCTTTGGACCATCCAAAAGTGCCCCCAAGGGAAGGCTTTGGGTACAAGAGAATTCCCCAGGGGAGACTTTACGCAGCCCCACGTGCAACTGGACCTTCCGGGTTCGCTCTTCCTGAGCAAACCTAAGCGTAGCCCTAGCCGTCAAAGGACACGGGTGAAAAATCAGGCCCCAGGAAATGCGTTCCGAGCCCCTTTCGCCCATCCAAAAGTGCCCCCAAAGGAAGGCTTTGGGTATAAGTGAACTCCCCAGGGGAGCCTTTACGCAGCCCCACATGCAACTGGACCCTCCGGGTTCGCTGTTTCCGAGCATCCCTAAACATAACCCTAGCCGGCATCGAAGACGACTGAAAAATCAGGCCCCTGGAAACGCGATGCGAGCCCCTTTGGACCATCCAAAAGTGCCCCCAAAGGAAGGCTTTGGGTACAAGTGAACTCCCTAGGGGAGCCTTTACGCAGCCCCACATGTAACTGGACCCTCCGGGTTCGCTGTTTCTGAGCAAAGCTATACGTAGCCCTAGCCGTCATCGGAGAAGAGTGAAAAATCAGGCCCCAGGAAATGCGTTCCGAGCCCCTTTGGACCATCCAAAAGTGCCCCCAAGGGAAGGCTTTGGGTACAAGAGAACTCCCCAGGGGAGCCTTTACGCAGCCCCACATGCAACTGGACCCTCCGGGTTCGCTGTTCCTGAGCAAACCTAAACGTAGCCCTAGCCGTCATCGGAGACGAGTGAAAAATCAGGCCCCAGGAAATGCGTTCCGAGCCCCTTTGGATCGTCTAAAAGTGCCCCCAAAGGAAGGCTTTGGGTACATCTGAAGTTCCCAGGGGAGCCTATACGCAGCCCCACATGCAACTGAACCCTCCGGGTTCGCTGTTTCCGAGCATCCCTAAACATAGCCCTAGCCGGCATCGAAGACGACTGAAAAATCAAGCCCCAGGAAATGTGTTCCGAGCGCATTTCGCCCATCCAAAAGTGCCCCCAAAGGAAGGATTGGGGTACAAGAGAACTCCCAAGGGGAGCCTTTACGCAGCCCCACATGCAACTGAACCCTCCGGGTTCGCTGTTTCCGAGCAACCGTAAACATAGCCCTACCTGGCATGGGAGTAGACTGAAAAACCGGGCCGCAGGAAATGCGTTGCAAGCCCCTTTGGACCATCCAAAAGTGCCCCCAAAGGAAGGCTTGGGGTACAAGAGAACTCCCCAGGGGAGCCTTTACACAGCCCCACATGCAACTGGACCCTCCGGGTTCGCTGTTTCCGAGCAACCCTAAACATAGCCCTACCTGGCATGGGAGTAGACTGAAAAACCGGGCCGCAGGAAATGCGTTCCGGGCCCCTTTGGATCGTCTAAAAGTGCCCCCAAAGGAAGGCTTTGGGTAAATCTGAAGTTCCCAGGGGAGCCTTTACGCTGCCCCACATGCAACTGGACCCTCCGGGTTCGCTGTTTCCGAGCATCCCTAAACGTCGCCCTAGCCGGCATCGGAGACGAGTGAAAAATCAGGCCCCAGGAAATGCGTTCTGAGTCCTTTTCGCCAATCCAAAAGTGCCCCCAAAGGAAGGCTTTGGGTACAAGAGAACTCCCCAGGGGAGCCTTTACGCAGCCCCACATGCAACTGGACCCTCCGGGTTCGCTGTTTCCGAGCATCCCTAAACATAGCCCTAGCCGGCATCGGAGACGAGTGAAAAATCAGGCCCCAGGAAATGCGTTCCGAGCCCTTTTCGCCAATCCAAAAGTGCCCCCAAAGGAATACTTTGGGTAAAAGTGAACTCCCCAGGGGAGCCTTTATGCAGACCCATATGCAACTGGACCCTCCAGGTTCGCTTTTTCCGAGCATCCCTAAACATAGCCCTAGCCGGCATCGGAGACGAGTGAAAAATCAGGCCCCAGGAAATGTGTTCCGAGCCCTTTTCGCCAATCCAAAAGTGCCCCCAAAGGAAGGCTTTGGGTACAAGTGAACTCCCCAGGGGAGCCTTTATGCAGCCCCACTTGCAACTGGACCCTCCGGGTTCGCTGTTTCCGAGCATCCCTAAACATAGCCCTAGCCGGCATGGGAGTAGACTGAAAAAACGGGCCCATGGAAAGGCGTTGCGAGACCCTTTCGCCCATACAAAAGTGCCCCCAAAGGAAGGCTTTGGGTACATCTGAAGTTCCCAGGGGAGCCTTTACGCTGCCCCATATGCAACTGGACCCTCCGGGTTCGCTGTTTCCGAGCATCCCTAAACATAGCCCTAGCCGTCATCGGAGACGAGTGAAAAATCAGGCCCGAGGAAATGCGTTGCGAGCCCTTTTCGCCAATCCAAATGTGCCCCCAAAAGAAGGCTTTGGGTACAAGTGAACTCCCTAGGGGAGCCTTTACGCAGCCCCACATGTAACTGGACCCTCCGGGTTCGCTGTTTCTGAGCAAAGCTATACGTAGCCCTAGCCGTCATCGGAGAAGAGTGAAAAATCAGGCCCCAGGAAATGCGTTCCGAGCCCCTTTGGACCATCCAAAAGTGCCCCCAAGGGAAGGCTTTGGGTACAAGAGAATTCCCCAGGGGAGACTTTACGCAGCCCCACGTGCAACTGGACCTTCCGGGTTCGCTCTTCCTGAGCAAACCTAAGCGTAGCCCTAGCCGTCAAAGGACACGGGTGAAAAATCAGGCCCCAGGAAATGCGTTCCGAGCCCCTTTCGCCCATCCAAAAGTGCCCCCAAAGGAAGGCTTTGGGTATAAGTGAACTCCCCAGGGGAGCCTTTACGCAGCCCCACATGCAACTGGACCCTCCGGGTTCGCTGTTTCCGAGCATCCCTAAACATAACCCTAGCCGGCATCGAAGACGACTGAAAAATCAGGCCCCTGGAAACGCGATGCGAGCCCCTTTGGACCATCCAAAAGTGCCCCCAAAGGAAGGCTTTGGGTACAAGTGAACTCCCTAGGGGAGCCTTTACGCAGCCCCACATGTAACTGGACCCTCCGGGTTCGCTGTTTCTGAGCAAAGCTATACGTAGCCCTAGCCGTCATCGGAGAAGAGTGAAAAATCAGGCCCCAGGAAATGCGTTCCGAGCCCCTTTGGACCATCCAAAAGTGCCCCCAAGGGAAGGCTTTGGGTACAAGAGAACTCCCCAGGGGAGCCTTTACGCAGCCCCACATGCAACTGGACCCTCCGGGTTCGCTGTTCCTGAGCAAACCTAAACGTAGCCCTAGCCGTCATCGGAGACGAGTGAAAAATCAGGCCCCAGGAAATGCGTTCCGAGCCCCTTTGGATCGTCTAAAAGTGCCCCCAAAGGAAGGCTTTGGGTACATCTGAAGTTCCCAGGGGAGCCTATACGCAGCCCCACATGCAACTGAACCCTCCGGGTTCGCTGTTTCCGAGCATCCCTAAACATAGCCCTAGCCGGCATCGAAGACGACTGAAAAATCAAGCCCCAGGAAATGTGTTCCGAGCGCATTTCGCCCATCCAAAAGTGCCCCCAAAGGAAGGATTGGGGTACAAGAGAACTCCCAAGGGGAGCCTTTACGCAGCCCCACATGCAACTGAACCCTCCGGGTTCGCTGTTTCCGAGCAACCGTAAACATAGCCCTACCTGGCATGGGAGTAGACTGAAAAACCGGGCCGCAGGAAATGCGTTGCAAGCCCCTTTGGACCATCCAAAAGTGCCCCCAAAGGAAGGCTTGGGGTACAAGAGAACTCCCCAGGGGAGCCTTTACACAGCCCCACATGCAACTGGACCCTCCGGGTTCGCTGTTTCCGAGCAACCCTAAACATAGCCCTACCTGGCATGGGAGTAGACTGAAAAACCGGGCCGCAGGAAATGCGTTCCGGGCCCCTTTGGATCGTCTAAAAGTGCCCCCAAAGGAAGGCTTTGGGTAAATCTGAAGTTCCCAGGGGAGCCTTTACGCTGCCCCACATGCAACTGGACCCTCCGGGTTCGCTGTTTCCGAGCATCCCTAAACGTCGCCCTAGCCGGCATCGGAGACGAGTGAAAAATCAGGCCCCAGGAAATGCGTTCTGAGTCCTTTTCGCCAATCCAAAAGTGCCCCCAAAGGAAGGCTTTGGGTACAAGAGAACTCCCCAGGGGAGCCTTTACGCAGCCCCACATGCAACTGGACCCTCCGGGTTCGCTGTTTCCGAGCATCCCTAAACATAGCCCTAGCCGGCATCGGAGACGAGTGAAAAATCAGGCCCCAGGAAATGCGTTCCGAGCCCTTTTCGCCAATCCAAAAGTGCCCCCAAAGGAATACTTTGGGTAAAAGTGAACTCCCCAGGGGAGCCTTTATGCAGACCCATATGCAACTGGACCCTCCAGGTTCGCTGTTTCCGAGCATCCCTAAACATAGCCCTAGCCGGCATCGGAGACGAGTGAAAAATCAGGCCCCAGGAAATGTGTTCCGAGCCCTTTTCGCCAATCCAAAAGTGCCCCCAAAGGAAGGCTTTGGGTACAAGTGAACTCCCCAGGGGAGCCTTTATGCAGCCCCACTTGCAACTGGACCCTCCGGGTTCGCTGTTTCCGAGCATCCCTAAACATAGCCCTAGCCGGCATGGGAGTAGACTGAAAAAACGGGCCCATGGAAAGGCGTTGCGAGACCCTTTCGCCCATACAAAAGTGCCCCCAAAGGAAGGCTTTGGGTACATCTGAAGTTCCCAGGGGAGCCTTTACGCTGCCCCATATGCAACTGGACCCTCCGGGTTCGCTGTTTCCGAGCATCCCTAAACATAGCCCTAGCCGTCATCGGAGACGAGTGAAAAATCAGGCCCGAGGAAATGCGTTGCGAGCCCTTTTCGCCAATCCAAATGTGCCCCCAAAAGAAGGCTTTGGGTACAAGTGAACTCCCTAGGGGAGCCTTTACGCAGCCCCACATGTAACTGGACCCTCCGGGTTCGCTGTTTCTGAGCAAAGCTATACGTAGCCCTAGCCGTCATCGGAGAAGAGTGAAAAATCAGGCCCCAGGAAATGCGTTCCGAGCCCCTTTGGACCATCCAAAAGTGCCCCCAAGGGAAGGCTTTGGGTACAAGAGAATTCCCCAGGGGAGACTTTACGCAGCCCCACGTGCAACTGGACCTTCCGGGTTCGCTCTTCCTGAGCAAACCTAAGCGTAGCCCTAGCCGTCAAAGGACACGGGTGAAAAATCAGGCCCCAGGAAATGCGTTCCGAGCCCCTTTCGCCCATCCAAAAGTGCCCCCAAAGGAAGGCTTTGGGTATAAGTGAACTCCCCAGGGGAGCCTTTACGCAGCCCCACATGCAACTGGACCCTCCGGGTTCGCTGTTTCCGAGCATCCCTAAACATAACCCTAGCCGGCATCGAAGACGACTGAAAAATCAGGCCCCTGGAAACGCGATGCGAGCCCCTTTGGACCATCCAAAAGTGCCCCCAAAGGAAGGCTTTGGGTACAAGTGAACTCCCTAGGGGAGCCTTTACGCAGCCCCACATGTAACTGGACCCTCCGGGTTCGCTGTTTCTGAGCAAAGCTATACGTAGCCCTAGCCGTCATCGGAGAAGAGTGAAAAATCAGGCCCCAGGAAATGCGTTCCGAGCCCCTTTGGACCATCCAAAAGTGCCCCCAAGGGAAGGCTTTGGGTACAAGAGAACTCCCCAGGGGAGCCTTTACGCAGCCCCACATGCAACTGGACCCTCCGGGTTCGCTGTTCCTGAGCAAACCTAAACGTAGCCCTAGCCGTCATCGGAGACGAGTGAAAAATCAGGCCCCAGGAAATGCGTTCCGAGCCCCTTTGGATCGTCTAAAAGTGCCCCCAAAGGAAGGCTTTGGGTACATCTGAAGTTCCCAGGGGAGCCTATACGCAGCCCCACATGCAACTGAACCCTCCGGGTTCGCTGTTTCCGAGCATCCCTAAACATAGCCCTAGCCGGCATCGAAGACGACTGAAAAATCAAGCCCCAGGAAATGTGTTCCGAGCGCATTTCGCCCATCCAAAAGTGCCCCCAAAGGAAGGATTGGGGTACAAGAGAACTCCCAAGGGGAGCCTTTACGCAGCCCCACATGCAACTGAACCCTCCGGGTTCGCTGTTTCCGAGCAACCGTAAACATAGCCCTACCTGGCATGGGAGTAGACTGAAAAACCGGGCCGCAGGAAATGCGTTGCAAGCCCCTTTGGACCATCCAAAAGTGCCCCCAAAGGAAGGCTTTGGGTACATCTGAAGTTTCCAGGGCAGCCTTTACGCAGCCACACATGCAACTGGACCCTCCGGGTTCGCTGTTTCCGAGCATCCCTAAACATAGCCCTAGCAGGCATCGAAGACGAGTGAAAAATCAGGCCCCAGGAAATGCGTTGCAAGCCCCTTTGGACCATCCAAAAGTGCCCCCAAAGGAAGGCTTTGGGTACAAGAGAACTCCCCAGGGGAGCATTTACGCAGCCCCCTATGCAACTGGACCCTCCGTGTTCGCTGTTTCCGAGCATCCCTAAACATAGCCCTAGCCGTCATCGAAGACGACTGAGAAATCAAGCCCCAGGAAATGCGTTCCGAGCCCCTTTGGATCGTCTAAAAGTGCCCCCAAAGGAAGGCTTTGGGTACATCTGAAGTTCCCCGGGGAGCCTTTACGCAGCCCCACATGCAAGTGGACCCTCCAGGTTCGCTGTTTCCGAGCATCCCTAAACATAGCCCTAGCCGTCATCGGAGAGGAGTGAAAAATCAGGCCCCAGGAAATGCGTTCCGAGCCCTTCTCGCCAATCCAAAATTGCCCCCAAAGGAAGGCTTTGGTACAAGTGAACTCCCCAGGGGAGACTTTACGCAGCCCCACATGCAGCTGGACCTTCTGGGTTCGCTGTTTCCGAGCATCCCTAAACATAGCCCTAGCCGTCATCGGAGACGACTGAAAAATCAGGCCCCAGGAAACGCATTGCGAGCCCTTTTCGCCAATTCAAAAGTGCCCCCAAAGGAAGGTTTTGGGTACAAGACAACTCCACAGGGGAGCCTTCACGCAGCCCCACATGCAACTGGACCCTCCGCGTTCTCTGATTCAGAGCATCCCTAAACATAGCCCTAGCCGGAATCAAAGACGACTGAAAAATCAGGCCCCAGGAAATGCGTTGCGAGCCCCTTTGGACCATCCAAAAGTGCCCCCAAAGGAAGGCTTTGGGTACAAGAGAACTCCCCAAAAGAGCCTTTACGCATCCCCACATGCAACTGGACCCTCCGGGTTCGCTGTTTCCGAGCAACCCTAAACATAGCCCTAGCCGTCATCTGAGACGAGTGAAAAATCAGGCCCCAGGAAACGCGTTGCGAGCCCTTTTCGCCAATCCAAATGTGCCCCCAAAGGAAGGCTTTGGGTACAAAAGAACTCCCCAGGGGAGCCTTTACGCAGCCCCACATGCAACTGGACCCTCCGGGTTCGCTGTTTCTGAGCAAACCTATACGTAGCACTAACCGTCATCGGAGACGAGTGAAAAATCAGGCCCCAGGAAATGCGTTCCGAGCCCCTTTGGACCATCCAAAAGTGCCCCCAAAGGAAGGCTTTGGGTACAAGAGAACTCCCCAGGGGAGCCTTTACGCAGCCCCACATGCAACTGGACCCTCCGGGTTCGCTGTTTCCGAGCATCCCTAAACATAGCCCCAGCCGTCTTCGGAGACGAGTGAAAAATCAGGCCCCAGGAAATGCATTCCGAGACCCTTTCGCCCATCGAAAAGTGCCCCCGAGGGAAGGCTTTGGGTACAAGTGAACTCCCCACGGGAGCCTTTACGCAGCCCCACATGCACCTGGATCTTCCGGGTTCGCTGTTTCCGAGAAACCCTAAATATATTCCTAGCCGGCATCGAAGACGACTGAAAAATCAAGCCCCAGGAAATTCGTTCCGAGCCCTTTTCGCCCATCCAAAAGTGCCCCCAAAGGAAGGATTGGGGTACAAGAGAACTCCCCAGGGGAGCCTTTACGCAGCCCCACATGCAACTGGACCCTCTGGGTTCGCTGTTTCCGAGAAACCCTAAATATATTCCTAGCCGGCATCGAAGACGACTGAAAAATCAAGCCCCAGGAAATTCGTTCCGAGCCCTTTTCGCCCATCCAAAAGTGCCCCCAAAGGAAGGATTGGGGTACAAGAGAACTCCCCATGGGAGCCTTTACGCAGCCCCACATGCAACTGGACCCTCCGGGTTCGCTGTTTCCGAGCATCCCTAAACATAGCCCTAGCCGGCATCGAAGACGAGTGAATAATCAGGCCCCAGGAAACGCGTTGCGAGACCCTTTCACCCATCCAAAAATGCCCCCAAAGGAAGGCTTTGGGTACATCTGAAGTTCCCCGGGGAGCCTTTACGCAGCCCCACATGCAACTGGACCCTCTGTGTTTGCTGTTTTCGAGCATCCCTAAACATAGCCCTAGCCGTCATCGGAGACGAGTGAAAAATCAGGCCCCAGGAAATGCGTTCCGAGCCCCTTTCGCCCATCCAAAAGTGCCCCCAAAGGAAGGCTTTGGGTACATCTGAAGTTCCCATGGGAGCCTATACGCAGCCCCACATGCAACTGGACCCTCCGGGTTCGCTGTTTCCGAGCAACCCTAAACATAGCCCTAACCGGCATCGGAGATGACTGAAAAATCAGGCCACAGGAAATGCGTTCCGAGCCCCTTTGGACCATCCAAAAGTGCCCCCAAAGGAAGGCTTTGGGTACAAGAGAACTCCCCAGGGGAGCCTTTACGCAGCCCCACATGCAACTGGACCTTCCGGGTTCGCTGTTCCTGGGCAAACCTATACGTGGCCCTAGCCGTCATCGGAGACGAGTGAAAAATCTGGCCCTAGGAAATGCGTTCCGAGCCCCTTTGGACCGACAAAAAGTGCCCCCATAGGAAGGCTTTGGGTACATCTGAAGTTCCCAGGGGAGCCTATACGCAGCCACACATGCAACTGGACCCTCCGGGTTCGCTGTTTCCGAGCATCCCTAAACGTAGCCCTAGCCGGCATCGAAGACGACTGAAAAATCTGTCCCCAGGAAAAGTGTTCCGAGTCCATATCGCCCATCCAAAGGTGCCCCCAAAGGAAGGCTTTGGGTACAAGAGAACTCCCCAGGGGAGCCTTTACGCAGCCCCACATGCAACTGGACCCTCCGGGTTCGCTGTTTCCGAGCATCCCTAAACATAGCCCTAGCCGGCATCGAAGACGACTGAAAAATCAGGCCCCAGGAAATGCGTTGCGAGCCCCTTTGGACCATCCAAAAGTGCTCCCAAAGGAAGGCTTTGGGTACATCTGAAGTTCCCAGGGGAGCCTATACGCAGCCACACATGCAACTGGACCCTCCGGGTTCGCTGTTTCCGAGCATCCCTAAACATAGCCCTAGCCGGCATCGAAGACGACTGAAAAATCAGGCCCCAGGAAATGCGTTCCGAGCCCCTTTCGCCCATCCAAAAGTGCCCCCAAAGGAAGGCTTTGGGTACATCTGAAGTTCCCATGGGAGCCTATACGCAGCCCCACATGCAACTGGACCCTCCGGGTTCGCTGTTTCCGAGCAACCCTAAACATAGCCCTAACCGGCATCGGAGATGACTGAAAAATCAGGCCACAGGAAATGCGTTCCGAGCCCCTTTGGACCATCCAAAAGTGCCCCCAAAGGAAGGCTTTGGGTACAAGAGAACTCCCCAGGGGAGCCTTTACGCAGCCCCACATGCAACTGGACCTTCCGGGTTCGCTGTTCCTGAGCAAACCTATACGTGGCCCTAGCCGTCATCGGAGACGAGTGAAAAATCTGGCCCTAGGAAATGCGTTCCGAGCCCCTTTGGACCGACAAAAAGTGCCCCCATAGGAAGGCTTTGGGTACATCTGAAGTTCCCAGGGGAGCCTATACGCAGCCACACATGCAACTGGACCCTCCGGGTTCGCTGTTTCCGAGCATCCCTAAACGTAGCCCTAGCCGGCATCGAAGACGACTGAAAAATCTGTCCCCAGGAAAAGTGTTCCGAGTCCATATCGCCCATCCAAAGGTGCCCCCAAAGGAAGGCTTTGGGTACAAGAGAACTCCCCAGGGGAGCCTTTACGCAGCCCCACATGCAACTGGACCCTCCGGGTTCGCTGTTTCCGAGCATCCCTAAACATAGCCCTAGCCGGCATCGAAGACGACTGAAAAATCAGGCCCCAGGAAATGCGTTGCGAGCCCCTTTGGACCATCCAAAAGTGCTCCCAAAGGAAGGCTTTGGGTACATCTGAAGTTCCCAGGGGAGCCTTTACGCAGCTCCACATTCAACTGGACCCTCCGGGTTCGCTGTTTCCGAGCATCCCTAAACATAGCCCTAGCCGGCATCGAAGACGACTGAAAAATCAGGCCCCAGGAAATGCGTTGCGAGCCCCTTTGGACCATCCAAAAGTGCTCCCAAAGGAAGGCTTTGGGTACATCTGAAGTTCCCAGGGGAGCCTTTACGCAGCTCCACATTCAACTGGACCCTCCGGGTTCGCTGTTTCCGAGCATCCCTAAACATATCCCTAGCCGGCATCGGAGACGAGTAAAAAATTAGGCCCCAGGAAATGCGTTCCGAGTCCTTTTCTCCAATCCAAAAGTGCCCCCAAAGGAAGGCTTTGGGTACAAGAGAACTCCCCAGGGGAGCCTTTACGCAGCCCCACATGCAACTGGACCCTCCGGGTTCGCTGTTTCCGAGCAACCCTAAATATATTCCTAGCCGGCTTCGAAGACGACTGAAAAATCAAGCCCCAGGAAATGTGTTCCGAGCGCATTTCGCCCATCCAAAAGTGCCCCCAAAGGAAGGATTGGGGTTCAAGAGAACTCCCCAGGGGAGCCTTTACGCAACCCCACATGCAACTGAACCCTCCGGGTTCGCTGTTTCCGAGCAACCCTAAACATAACCCTACCTGGCATGGGAGTAGACTGAAAAACCGGGCTACAGGAAATGCGATGCAAGCCCCTTTGGACCATCCAAAAGTGCCCCCAAAGGAAGGCTTTGAGTACAAGAGAACTCCCCAGTGGAGCCTTTACGCAGCCCCCTACGCAACTGGACCCTCCGGGTTCGCTGTTTCCGAGCATCCCTAAACATAGCCCTAGCCGGCATCGAAGACGACTGAAAAATCAAGCCCCAGGAAATGCGTTCCGAGCCCCTTTGGATCGTCTAAAAGTGACCCCAAAGGAAGGCTTTGGGTACATCTGAAGTTCCCCGGGGAGCCTTTACGCAGCCCCATATGCAACTGGACCCTCCAGGTTCGCTGTTTCCGAGCATCCCTAAACATAGCCCTAGCCGTCATCGAAGACGACTGAAAAATCAGGCCCCAGGAAATGCGTTCCGAGCCCTTTTCGCCAATCCAAAAGTGCCCCCAAAGGAAGGCTTTGGGTACAAGTGAACTCCCCAGGGGAGCCTTTACGCAGCCCCACATGCAACTGGACCCTCCGGGTTCGCTGTTTCCGAGCATCCCTAAACATAGCCCTAGCCGGCATCGGAGACGACTGAAAAATTAAGCCCCAGGAAATGCGTTCCGAGTCCTTTTCTCCAATCCAAAAGTGCCCCCAAAGGAAGGCTTTGGGTACATCTGAAGTTCCCAGGGGAGCCTTTACGCAGCCCCATATGCAACTGGACCCTCCGGGTTCGCTGTTTCCGAGCATCCCTAAACATAGCCCTAGCCGGCATCGGAGACGAGTGAAAAATCAGGCCCCAGGAAATGCGTTCTGAGTCCTTTTCGCCAATCCAAAAGTGCCCCCAAAGGAAGGCTTTGGGTACAAGAGAACTCCCCAGGGGAGCCTTTATGCAGCCCCACATGCAACTGGACCCTCCGGGTTCGCTGTTTCCGAGCATCCCTAAACATAGCCCTAGCCGTCTTCGGAGACGACTGAAAAATCAGGCCCCAGGAAATGCGTTCCGAGCCCTTTTCTCCAATCCAAAAGTGCCCCCAAAGGAAGGCTTTGGGTACAAGAGAACTCCCCAGGGGAGCCTTTACGCAGCCCCACATGCAACTGGACCCTCCGGGTTCGCTGTTTCCGAGCAACCCTAAATATATTCCTAGCAGGCATCGAAGACGACTGAAAAATCAAGCCCCAGGAAATGTGTTCCGAGCGCATTTCGCCCATCCAAAAGTGCCCCCAAAGGAAGGCTTTGGGTACAAGAGAAATCCCCAGGGGAGCCTTTACGCAGCCCCACATGCAACTGGACCCTCCGGGTTCGCTGTTTCCGAGCATCCCTAAACATAGCCCTAGCTGGCATGGGAGTAGACTGAAAAACCGGGCCGCAGGAAATGCGTTGCAAGCCCCTTTGGACCATCCAAAAGTGCCCCCAAAGGAAGGCTTTGGGTACATCTGAAGTTTCCAGGGGAGCCTTTACGCAGCCCCACATGCAACTAGACCCTCAGGGTTCGCTGTTTCCGAGCATCCCTAAACATATCCCTAGCCGTCATCGAAGACGATTGAAAAATCAGGCCCCAGGAAATGCGTTCCGAGCACCTTTGGACCATCTAAAAGTGCCCCCAAAGGAAGGCTTTGGGTACAAGTGAACTCCCCAGGGGAGCCTTTACGCAGCCCCACATGCAACTGGACCCTCCGGGTTTGCTGTTTCCGAGCATCCCTAAACATAGCCCTAGCCGGCATCGGAGACGACTGAAAAATCAAGCCCCAGGAAATGCGTTCCCAGCTCTTTTCGCCAATCCAAATGTGCCCCCAAAGGAAGGTTTTGGGTACAAGAGAACTCCCCACGGGAGCCTTTACGCAGCCCCAATGCAACTGGATCTTCCGGGTTCGCTGTTCCTGAGCATCCCTAAACATAGCCCTAGTCGTCATCGGAGACGACTGAAAAATCAGGCCCCAGGAAATGCGTTCCCAGCCCTTTTCGCCAATCCAAATGTGCCCCCAAAGGAAGGTTTTGGGTACAAGAGAACTCCCCAGGGGAGCCTTTACGCAGCCCCACATGCAACTGGACCTTCCGGGTTCGCTCTTCCTGAGCAAACCTAAACGTAGCCCTAGCCGTCATAGGACACGGGTGAAAAATCAGGCCCCAGGAAATGCGTTCCGAGCCCCTTTCGCCCATCCAAAAGTGCCCCCAAAGGAAGGCTTTGGGTACATCTGAAGTTCCCAGGGGAGCCTATACGCAGCCCCACATGCAACTGGACCTTCTGGGTTCGCTGTTTCCGAGCATCCCTAAATATAGCCGTAGCCGTCTTCGGAGACGAGTGAAAAATCAGGCCCCAGGAAATGCATTGCAAGCCCCTTTGGACCATCCAAAGGTGCCCCCAAAGGAAGGCTTTGGGTACAAGTGAACTCCCCAGGGGAGCCTTTACGCAGCCCCACATGCAACTGGACCCTCCGGGTTCGCTGTTTCCGAGCATCCCTAAACATAGCCCTAGCTGGCATGGGAGTAGACTGAAAAACCGGGCCGCAGGAAATGCGTTGCAAGCCCCTTTGGACCATCCAAAAGTGCCCCCAAAGGAAGGCTTTGGGTACATCTGAAGTTTCCAGGGGAGCCTTTACGCAGCCCCACATGCAACTAGACCCTCAGGGTTCGCTGTTTCCGAGCATCCCTAAACATATCCCTAGCCGTCATCGAAGACGATTGAAAAATCAGGCCCCAGGAAATGCGTTCCGAGCACCTTTGGACCATCAAAAAGCGCCCCCAAAGGAAGGCTTTGGGTACATCTGAAGTTTCCAGGGGAGCCTTTACGCAGCCACACATGCAACGGGACCCTCCGGGTTCGCTGTTTCCGAGCATCCCTAAACATAGGCCTAGCCGGCATCGGAGACGACTGAAAAATCAAGCCCCAGGAAATGCGTTCCCAGCCCTTTTCGCCAATCCAAATGTGCCCCCAAAGGAAGGTTTTGGGTACAAGAGAACTCCCCAGGGGAGCCTTTACGCAGCCCCACATGCAACTGGACCCTCCGGGTTCGCTCTTCCTGAGCAAACCTAAACGTAGCCCTAGCCGGCATCGAAGACGACTGAAAAATCAGGCCCCAGGAAATGCGTTCCGAGCCCCTTTCGCCCATCCAAAAGTGCCCCCAAAGGAAGGCTTTGGGTACATCTGAAGTTCCCAGGGGAGCCTATACGCAGCCCCACATGCAACTGGACCCTCCGGGTTTGCTGTTTCCGTGCATCCCTAAACTTAGCCCTAGCCGGCATCGAAGACGACTGAAAAATCAGGCCCCAGGAAATATGTTCCGAGCCCCTTTGGACCATTCAAAAGTGTCACCAAAGGAAGGCTTTGGGTACAAGAGAACTCCCCAGGGGAGCCTTTACGCAGCCCCACATGCAACTGGACCCTCCGGGTTCGCTGTTTCCGAGCATCCATAAACATAACCCTAGCTGGCATCGAAGACGCGTGAAAAACTGGGCCCCAGGAAACGCGTTGCGAGACCCTTTCGCACATCCAAAAGTGCCCCCAAAGGAAGGCTTTGGGTACAAGTGAACTCCCCAGGGGAGCCTTTACGCAGCCCCACATGCAACTGGACCCTCCGGGTTCGCTGTTTCCGAGCATCCCTAAACATAACCCTAGCTGGCATAGGAGACGAGTGAAAAATCAGGTACCAGGAAATGCGTTGCGAGACCCTTTCGCCCATCCAAAAGTGCCCCCAAAGGAAGGCTTGGGGTACAAGAGAACTTCCCACGGGAGCCTTTACGCAGCCCCACATGCAACTGGATCTTCCGGGTTCGCTCTTCCTGAGCAAACCTAAAGGTAGCCCTAGCCGTCATCGGAGACGAGTGAAAAATCAGGCCCCAGGAAATGCGTTGCGAGCCCCTTTGGACCATCCAAAAGTGCCCCCAAAGGAAGGCTTTGGGTACAAGTGAACTCCCCAGGGGAGCCTTTACGCAGCCCCACATGCAACTGGACCCTCTGGGTTTGCTGTTTCCGAGCATCCCTAAACATAGCCCTAGTCGTCATCGGAGACGACTGAAAAATCAGGCCCCAGGAAATGCGTTCCCAGCCCTTTTCGCCAATCCAAATGTGCCCCCAAAGGAAGGTTTTGGGTACAAGAGAACTCCCCAGGGGAGCCTTTACGCAGCCCCACATGCAACTGGACCTTCCGGGTTCGCTCTTCCTGAGCAAACCTAAACGTAGCCCTAGCCGTCATAGGACACGGGTGAAAAATCAGGCCCCAGGAAATGCGTTCCGAGCCCCTTTCGCCCATCCAAAAGTGCCCCCAAAGGAAGGCTTTGGGTACATCTGAAGTTCCCAGGGGAGCCTATACGCAGCCCCACATGCAACTGGACCCTCCGGGTTTGCTGTTTCCGTGCATCGCTAAACTTAGCCCTACCTGGCATCGAAGACGACTGAAAAATCAGGCCCCAGGAAATGCGTTCCGAGCCCCTTTGGACCATTCAAAAGTGTCACCAAAGGAAGGCTTTGGGTACAAGTGAACTCCCCAGGGGAGCCTTTACGCAGCCCCACATGCAACTGGACCCTCCGGGTTCGCTGTTTCCGAGCATCCCTAAACATAGCCCTAGCCGGCATCGAAGACGCGTGAAAAACTGGGCCCCAGGAAACGCGTTGCGAGACCCTTGCGCCCATCCAAAAGTGCCCCCAAAGGAAGCCTTTGGGTACAAGTGAACTCCCCAGGGGAGCCTTTACGCAGCACCACATGCAACTGGACCCTCCAGGTTTGTGTTTCCGAGCATCCCTATACATAACCCTAGCTGGCATAGGAGACGACTGAAAAATCAGGTACCAGGAAATGCGTTGCGAGACCCTTCCGCCCATCCAAAAGTGCCCCCAAAGGAAGGCTTTGGATACAAGAGAACTCCCCACGGGAGCCTTTACGCAGCCCCACATGCAACTGGATCTTCCGGGTTCGCTCTTCCTGAGCAAACCTATACGTAGCCCTAGCCGTCATCGGAGACGAGTGAAAAATCAGGCCCCAGGAAATGCGTTGCGAGCCCCTTTGGACCATCCAAAAGTGCCCCCAAAGGAAGGCTTTGGGTACAAGTGAACTCCCCAGGGGAGCCTTTATGCAGCCCCACATGCAACTGGACCCTCCGGGTTCGCTGTTTCCGAGCATCCCTAAACATATCCCTAGCCGGCATGGGAGTAGACTGAAAAACCGGGCCCATGGAAACGCGTTGCGAGACCCTTTCGCCCATCCAAAAGTGCCCCCAAAGGAAGGCTTTGGGTACATCTGAAGTTACCAGGGGAGCCTTTACGATGCCCCATATGCAACTAGACCCTCCGGGTTCGCTGTTTCCGAGCATCCCTAAACATAACCCTAGCCGTCATCGAAGACGAGTGAAAAATCAGGCCCCAGGAAATGCGTTCCGAGCCCTTTTCGCCAATCCAAAAGTGCCCCCAAAAGAAGGCTTTGGGTACATCTGAAGTTCCCCTGGGAGCCTTTACGCAGCCCCACATGCAACTGGACCCTCCGGGTTCGCTGTTTCCGAGCATCCCTAAACATAGCCCTAGCCGGCACAAGAGACGAGTGAAAAATCAGGCCCCAGGAAATGCGTTCCGAGCCCTTTTCGCAATACAAAAGTGCCCCCAAAGGAAGGGTTTGGGTACAAATGAGCTCTGCAGGGGAGCCTTTATGCAGCCCCACATGCAACTGGACCCTCCAGGTTCCCTGTTTCCGAGCAACCCTAAACATATCCATAGCCGGCATGGGAGTAGACTGAAAAACCGGGCCTCAGGAAATGCGTTGGAAGCCCCTTTGGACCATCCAAAAGTGCCCCCAAAGGAAGGCTTTGGGTACATCTGAAGTTCCCAGGGGAGCCTATACGCAGCCCCACATGCAACTGAACCCTCTGGGTTCGCTGTTTCAGAGCATCCATAAACATAGCCCTAGCCGGCATGGAAGACGCCTGAAAAATCAGGCCCTAGGAAATGCGTTCCGAGCCCTTTTTGCCCATCCAAAAGTGCCCCCAATGGAAGGCTTGGGGTACAAGAGAACTCCCCAGGGGAGCCGTTACGCAGCCCCACATGCAACTGGACCCTCCGGGTTCGCTGTTTCCGAGCATCCCTAAACATAGGCCTAGCAGGCATCGGAGACGAGTGAAAAATCAGGCCCCAGGAAATGCGTTGCGAGCCCCTTTGGACCATCAAAAAGCGCCCCCAAAGGAAGGCTTTGGGTACAAGAGAACTCCCCAGGGGAGCCTTTACGCAGCCCCACATGCAACTGGACCCTCCGGGTTCGCTGTTTCCGAGCAACCCTAAATATATTCCTAGCCGGCATCGAAGACGACTGAAAAATCAAGCCCCAGGAAATGCGTTCCGAGCCCTTTTCGCCCATCCAAAAGTGCCCCCAAAGGAAGGCTTTGGGTACATCTGAAGTTTCCAGGGGAGCCTTTACACAGCCCCACATGCAACTGGACCCTCCGGGTTCGCTGTTTCCGAGCATCCCTAAACATAGCCCTAGCCGGCATCGAAGACGACTGAAAAATCAGGCCCCAGGAAACGCGTTGCGAGACCCTTTCGCCCATCCAAAAGTGCCCCCAAAGGAAGGCTTTGGGTACATCTGAAGTTCCCCGGGGAGCCTTTACGCAGCCCCACATGCAACTGGACCCTCCGGGTTTGCTGTTTTCGAGCATCCCTAAACATAGCCCTAGCCGTCATAGGAGACGAGTGAAAAATCAGGCCCCAGGAAATGCGTTCCGAGCCCTTTTAGCCAATCTAAAAGTGCCCCCAAAGGAAGGTTTTAGGTACAAGAGAACTCTCCAGGGGAGCCTTTACGCAGCCCCACATGCAACTGGACCTTCCGGGTTCGCTAATCCTGAGCAAACCTAAACGTAGCCCTACCTGTCATAGGATACGGGTGAGAAATCAGGGCACAGGAAATGAGTTCCGAGCCCCTTTGGACCATCCAAAAGTGCCCCCAAAGGAAGCCTTTGGGTACATCTGAAGTTCCCAGGGGAGCCTATACGCAGCCCCACATGCAACTGGACTCTCAGGGTTTGGTGTTTCCGTGCATCCCTAAACATATCCCTAGCCGGCATCGAAGAGGACTGAAAAATCAAGCCCCAGGAAATGCGTTCCGAGCCCCTTTGGACTATTCAAAAGTGTCAACAAAGGAAGGCTTTGGGTACAAGTGAACTCCCCAGGGGAGCCTTTACGCAGCCCCGCATGCAATTGGACCCTCCGGGTTCGCTGTTTCCGAGCATCCCTAAACATAGCCCTAGCCGGCATCGAGGACGAGTGAAAAACTGGGCCCCAGGAAACGCGTTGCGAGACCCTTTCGCCCATCCAAAAGTGCCCCCAAAGGAAGGCTTTGGGTACAAGTGAACTCCCCAGGGGAGCCTTTACGCAGCCCCACATGCAACTGGACCCTCCGGGTTCGCTGTTTCCGAGCATCCCTAAACATAGCCCTAGCCGGCATCGGAGACGAGTGAAAAATCAGGCCCCAGGAAATGCGTTCCGAGCCCCTTTGGACCATACAAAACTGCCCCCAAAGGAATGCTTTGGGTACATCTGAAGTTCCCCGGGGAGCCTATACGCAGCCCCACATGCAACTGGACCCTCCGGGTTCGCTGTTTCCGAGCATCCCTAAACATAGCCCTAGCCGGCATCGAAGACGAGTGAAAAATCTGGACCCGGGAAATGCGTTCCGAGCCCATTTCGCCCATCCAAAAGTGCCCCCAAATGAAGGCTTTGGGTACAAGAGAACTCCCCAGGGGAGCCTTTACGCAGCCCCACATGCAACTGGACCCTCCGGGTTTGCTGTTTCCGAGCATCCCTAAACATAGCCCTAGCCGCCATCGGAGAGGAGTGAAAAATCAGGCCCCAGGAAATGCGTTCCGAGCCCTTTTCGCCAATCCAAAAGTGCCCCCAAAAGAAGGCTTTGGGTACATCTGAAGTTCCCCTGGGAGCCTTTACGCAGCCCCACATGCAACTGGACCCTCCGGGTTCGCTGTTTCCGAGCATCCCTAAACATAGCCCTAGCCGGCACAAGAGACGAGTGAAAAATCAGGCCCCAGGAAATGCGTTCCGAGTCCTTTTCTCCAATCCAAAAGTGCCCCCAAAGGAAGGCTTTGGGTACAAGAGAACTCCCCAGGGGAGCCTTTACGCAGCCCCACATGCAACTGGACCCTCTGGGTTCGCTGTTTCCGAGCATCCCTAAACATAGCCCTAGCCGGCATCGGAGACGACTGAAAAATCAGGCCCCAGGAAATGCGTTGCGAGCCCCTTTGGACCATCAAAAAGCGCCCCCAAAGGAAGGCTTTGGGTACAAGAGAACTCCCCAGGGGAGCCTTTACGCAGCCCCATATGCAACTGGACCCTCCGGGTTCGCTGTTTCTTAGCATCCCTAAACATAGCCGTAGCCGGCATCGAAGACGACTGAAAAATCAGGCCCCAGGAAATGCGTTCAGATTCCTTTTCTCCAATCCAAAATTGCCCCCAAAGGAAGGCTTTGGGTACAAGTGAACTCCCCAGGGGAGCCTTTACGCAGCCCCACATGCAACTGGACCCTCCGGGTTCGCTGTTTCCGAGCATCCCTAAACATAGCCCTAGCCGGCATCGGAGACGAGTGAAAAATCAGGCCCCAGGAAATGCATTCCGAGACCCTTTGGACCATCCAAAAGTGCCCCCAAAGGAAGGCTTTGGGTACATCTGAAGTTCCCAGGGGAGCCTTTACGCAGCCCCACATGCAACTGGACCCTCCGGGTTTGTGTTTCCGAGCATCACTAAACATAACCCTAGCCGGCATAGGAGACGAGTAAAAAATCAGGCCCCAGGAAATGCGTTCCGAGCCCTTTTCGCCCATCCAAAAGTGCCCCCAAAGGAAGGCTTTGGGTACAAGAGAACTCCCCATGGGAGCCTTTACGCAGCCCCACATGCAACTGGATCTTCCGGGTTCGCTATTCCTGAGCAAACATAAACGTAGCCCTAGCTGTCATCGGAGACGAGTGAAAAATCAGGCCCCAGGAAATGCATTGCAAGCCCCTTTGGACCATACAAAAGTGCCCCCAAAGGAAGGCTTTGGGTACATCTGAAGTTCCCCGGGGAGACTTTACGGAGCCCCATATGCAACTGGACCCTCCGGGTTCGCTGTTCCTGAGCAAACCTAAATGTAGCCCTAGCCGTCATCGGAGACGAGTGAAAAATCAGGCCCCAGGAAATGCGTTCCGAGCCCTTTTCGCCAATCCAAAAGTGCCTCCAAAGGAAGGCTTTGGGTACATCTGAAGTTCCCCGGGGAGGCTTTACGCATCCCCATATGCAACTGGACCCTCCGGGTTCGCTGTTCCTGAGCAAACCTAAATGTAGCCCTAGCCGTCATCGGAGACGAGTGAAAAATCTGGCCCCGGGAAATGTGTTCCGAGCCCATTTCGCCCATCCAAAAGTGCCCCCAAAGGAAGGCTTTGGGTACAAGAGAACTCCCCAGGGGAGCCTTTACGCAGCCCTACATGCACCTAGACCCTCCGGGTTCGCTGTTTCCGAGCAACCCTAAATATATTCCTAGCCGGCATCGAAGACGACTGAAAAATCAAGCCCCAGGAAATTCATTCCGAGCCCTTTTCGCCCATCCAAAAGTGCCCCCAAAGGAAGGCTTGGGGTACAAGTGAACTCCCCAGGGGAGCCTATACGCAGCCCCACATGCAACTGGACCCTCCGGGTTTGGTGTTTCCGTGCATCCCTAAACATATCCCTAGCCGGCATCGAAGAGGACTGAAAAATCAAGCCCCAGGAAATGCGTTCCGAGCCCCTTTGGACTATTCAAAAGTGTCAACAAAGGAAGGCTTTGGGTACAAGTGAACTCCCCAGGGGAGCCTTTACGCAGCCCCGCATGCAATTGGACCCTCCGGGTTCGCTGTTTCCGAGCATCCCTAAACATAGCCCTAGCCGGCATCGAGGACGAGTGAAAAACTGGGCCCCAGGAAACGCGTTGCGAGACCCTTTCGCCCATCCAAAAGTGCCCCCAAAGGAAGGCTTTGGGTACAAGTGAACTCCCCAGGGGAGCCTTTACGCAGCCCCACATGCAACTGGACCCTCCGGGTTCGCTGTTTCCGAGCATCCCTAAACATAGCCCTAGCCGGCATCGGAGACGAGTGAAAAATCAGGCCCCAGGAAATGCGTTCCGAGCCCCTTTGGACCATCCAAAACTGCCCCCAAAGGAATGCTTTGGGTACATCTGAAGTTCCCCGGGGAGCCTATACGCAGCCCCACATGCAACTGGACCCTCCGGGTTCGCTGTTTCCGAGCATCCCTAAACATAGCCCTAGCCGGCATCGAAGACGAGTGAAAAATCTGGACCCGGGAAATGCGTTCCGAGCCCATTTCGCCCATCCAAAAGTGCCCCCAAATGAAGGCTTTGGGTACAAGAGAACTCCCCAGGGGAGCCTTTACGCAGCCCCACATGCAACTGGACCCTCCGGGTTTGCTGTTTCCGAGCATCCCTAAACATAGCCCTAGCCGCCATCGGAGAGGAGTGAAAAATCAGGCCCCAGGAAATGCGTTCCGAGCACTTTTCGCCAATCCAAAAGTGCCCCCAAAAGAAGGCTTTGGGTACATCTGAAGTTCCCCTGGGAGCCTTTACGCAGCCCCACATGCAACTGGACCCTCCGGGTTCGCTGTTTCCGAGCATCCCTAAACATAGCCCTAGCCGGCACAAGAGACGAGTGAAAAATCAGGCCCCAGGAAATGCGTTCCGAGCTCTTTTAGCCAATCTAAAAGTGCCCCCAAAGGAAGGCTTTGGGTACAAGAGAACTCCCCAGGGGAGCCTTTACGCAGCCCCACATGCAACTGGACACTCCGGGTTCGCTGCTCTTGAGCAAACCTAAATGTAGCCCTAGCCGTCATCGGAGACGAGTGAAAAATCAGGCCCCAGGAAATGCGTTCCGAGCCCCTTTGGACCATCCAAAAGTGCCCCCAAAGGAAGGCTTTGGGTACATCTGAAGTTCCCAGGGGAGCCTATACGCAGCCCCACATGCAACTGAACCCTCCGGGTTCGCTGTTTCCGAGCATCCCTAAACATAGCCCTAGCCGTCTTTGGAGACGAGTGAAAAATCAGGCCGCAGGAAATGCGTTCCGAGTCCTTTTCTCCAATCCAAAAGTGCCCCCAAAGGAAGGCTTTGGGTACAAGAGAACTCCCCAGGGGAGCCTTTACGCAGCCCCACATGCAACTGGACCCTCCGGGTTCGCTGTTTCCGAGCATCCCTAAACATAGCCCTAGCCGGCATCGGAGACGAGTTAAAAATCAGGCCCCAGGAAATGCGTTGCGAGCCCCTTTGGACCATCAAAAAGCGCCCCCAAAGGAAGGCTTTGGGTACAAGAGAACTCCCCATGGGAGCCTTTACGCAGCCCCATATGCAACTGGACCCTCCGGGTTCGCTGTTTCCGAGCATCCCTAAACATAGCCCTAGCCGGCATCGAAGACGACTGAAAAATCAGGCCCCAGGAAATGCGTTCAGAGTCCTTTTCTCCAATCCAAAATTGCCCCCAAAGGAAGGCTTTGGGTACAAGAGAACTCCCCAGGGGAGCCTTTACGCAGCCCCACATGCAACTGGACCCTCCGGGTTCGCTGTTTCCGAGCATCCCTAAACATAGCCCTAGCCGGCATCGGAGACGAGTTAAAAATCAGGCCCCAGGAAATGCGTTGCGAGACCCTTTGGACCATCAAAAAGCGCCCCCAAAGGAAGGCTTTGGGTACAAGAGAACTCCCCAGGGGAGCCTTTACGCAGCCTCACATGCAACTGGACCCTCCGGGTTCGCTGTTACCGAGCAACCCTAAATATATTCCTAGCAGGCATCGAAGACGACTGAAAAACCAGGCCTCAGGAAATGCGTTGCAAGCCCCTTTGGACCATCCAAATGTGCCCCCAAAGGAAAGCTTTGGGTAGATCTGAAGTTTCCAGGGGAGCCTTTACACAGCCCCACATGCAACTGGACCCTCCGGGTTCGCTGTTTCCGAGCATCCCTAAACATAGCACTAGCCGGCATCGAAGACGAGTGAAAAACTGGGCCCCAGGAAACGCGTTGCGAGACCCTTTCGCCCATCCAAAAGTGCCCCCAAAGGAAGGCTTTGGGTACATCTGAAGTTCCCCTGGGAGCCTTTACGCAGCCCCACATGCAACTGGACCCTCCGTTTTTCCTGTTTTCGAGCATACCTAAACATAGCCCTAGCTGTCTTCGGAGACGAGTGAAAAATCAGGCCCCAGGAAATGCGTTCCGAGCCATTTTTGGCCAATCTAAAAGTGCCCCCAAAGGAAGGCTTTGGGTACAAGAGAACTCCCCAGGGGAGCCTTTACGCAGCCCCACATGCAACTGGACCCTCCGGGTTCGCTGCTCTTGAGCAAACCTAAAAGTGGCCCTAGCCGTCATCGGAGACGAGTGAAAAATCAGGCCCCAGGAAATGCGTTCCGAGCCCCTTTGGACCATCCAAAAGTGCCCCCAAAGGAAGCCTTTGGGAACATCTGAAGTTCCCAGGGGAGCCTATACGCAGCCCCACATGCAACTGGACCCTCCGGGTTCGCTGTTTCCGAGCAACCCTAAATATATTCCTAGCCGGCATCGAAGACGACTGAAAAATCAAGCCCCAGGAAATGTGTTCCGAGCCCATTTCGCCCATCCAAAAGTGCCCCCAAAGGAAGGCTTGGGGTACAGGTGAACTCCACAGCGGAGCCTTTACGCAGCCCCACATGCAACTGGACCCTCCGGGTTCGCTGTTTCCGAGCAACCCTAAACATAGCCCTACCTGGCATGGGAGTAGACTGAAAAACCGGGCCGCAGGAAATGCGTTTCAAGCCCCTTTCGCCCATCTAAAAGTGCCCCCAAAGGAAGGCTTTGGGTACATCTGAAGTTCCCCGGGGAGCCTTTACGCAGCCCCACATGCAACTGGACCCTCCGGGTTCGCTGTTTCCGAGCATCCCTAAACATAGCCCTAGCCGTCATCGGAGACGAGTGAAAAATCAAGCCCCAGGAAATGCGTTCCGAGCCCTTTTCGCCCATCCAAAAGTGCCCCCAAAGGAAGGCTTTGGGTACAAGAGAACTCCCCAGGGGAGCCTTTACGCAGCCCCACATGCAACTGGACCCTCCGGGTTTGCTGTTTTCGAGCATCCCAAAACATAGCCCTAGCCGTCATAGGAGACGAGTGAAAAATCAGGCCCCAGGAAACGCGTTGCGAGACCCTTTCGCCCATCCAAAAGTGCCCCCAAAGGAAGGTTTTGGGTACAAGAGAACTCTCCAGGGGAGCCTTTACGCAGCCCCACATGCAACTGGAACTTCCGGGTTCGCTCTTCCTGAGCAAACCTGAACGTAGCCCTAGCCGTCATAGGACACGGGTGAAAAATCAGGCCCCAGGAAATGCGTTCCGAGCCCCTTTCGCCCATCCAAAAGTGCCCCCAAAGGAAGGCTTTGGGTACATCTGAAGTTCCCAGGGGAGCCTATACGCAGCCCCACATGCAACTGGACCCTCCGGGTTTGGTGTTTCCGTGCATCCCTAAACATAGCCCTAGCCGGCATCGAAGACGACTGAAAAATCAGGCCCCAGGAAATGCGTTCCGAGCCCCTTTGGACCATTCAAAAGTGTCAACAAAGGAAGGCTTTGGGTACAAGTGAACTCCCCAGGGGAGCCTTTACGCAGCCCCGCATGCAACTGGACCCTCCGGGTTCGCTGTTTCCGAGCATCCCTAAACATAGCCCTAGCCGGCATCGAGGACGAGTGAAAAACTGGGCCCCAGGAAACGCGTTGCGAGACCCTTTCGCCCATCCAAAAGTGCCCCCAAAGGAAGGCTTTGGGTACATCTGAAGTTCCCAGGGGAGCCTTTACGCAGCCCCACATGCAACTGGACCCTCCGGGTTCGCTGTTTCCGAGCATCCCTAAACATATCCCTAGCCAGCATCGGAGACGAATGAAAAGTCAGGCCCCAGGAAAAGCGTTGCGAGCCCCTTTTGCCCATCCAAAAGTGCCCCCAAAGGAAGGCTTTGGGTACAAGAGAACTCCCCAGGGGAGCCTTTACGCAGCCCCACATGCAACTGGACCCTCCAGGTTCGCTGTTTCCGAGCATCTCTAAACATAACTCTAGCCGGCATGGAAGACGACTGAAAAATCAGGCCCCAGGAAACGCGTTGCGAGACCCTTTCGCCCATCCAAAAGTGCCCCCAAAGGAAGGCTTTGGGTACAAGAGAACTCCCCAGGGGAGCCTTTACGCAGCCCCACATGCAACTGGACCCTCCGGGTTCGCTGTTTCCGAGCATCCCTATACATATCCCTAGCCGGCATCGAAGACGTATGAAAAATCAAGCCCCAGGAAATGCGTTGCGAGCCCCTTTGGACCATCCCAAAGTGTCACCAAAGGAAGGCTTTGGGTACAAGAGCACTCCCCAGGGGAGCCTTTACGCAGCCCCACATGCAACTGGACCCTCCGGGTTCGCTGTTTCCGAGCATCCCTAAACATAGCCCTAGCCGGCATCGAAGATGACTGAAAAATTAGGCCCCAGGAAACGCGTTGCGAGACCCTTTTGCCCATCCAAAAGTGCCCCCAAAGGAAGGCTTTGGGTACAAGAGAACACCCCAGGGGAGCCTTTACGCAGCCCCACATGCAACTGGACCCTCCGGGTTCGCTGTTTCCGAGCATCCCTAAACTTAGCTCTAGCTGGCATAAAAGAGGACTGAAAAATCAGGCCCCAGGAAACGCGTTGCGAGACCCTTTCGCCCATCCAAAAGTGCCCCCAAAGGAAGGCTTTGGGTACATCTGAAGTTCCCAGAGGAGCCTTTACGCAGCCCCATATGCAACTGGACCCTCCGGGTTCGCTGTTTCCGAGCATCCCTAAACATAGCCCTATCCGGCATCGGAGACGACTGAAAAATCAGGCCCCAGGAAATGCGTTCCGAGTCCTTTTCACGAATCCAAAAGTTGCCCCAAAGGAAGGCTTTGGGTACAAGTGAACTCCCCAGGGGAGCCTTTATGCAGCCCCACATGCAACTGGACCCTCCGGGTTCGCTGTTTCCGAGCATCCCTAAACATAGCCCTAGCCGGCATCGAAGACGACTGAAAAATCAGGCCCCAGGAAACGCGTTGCGAGACCCTTTCGTCCATCCAAAAGTGCTCCCAAAGGAAGGCTTGGGGTACATCTGAAGTTCCCCGGGGAGCCTTTACGCACCCCCATATGCAACTGGACCCTCTGGGTTCGCTGTTTCCGAGCATCCCTAAACATAGCCAGAGCCGGCATCGGAGACGACTGAAAAATCAGGCTCCAGGAAATGCATTCCGAGCCCCGTTGGACCATCCAAAAGTGCCCCCAAAGGAAGGCTTTGGGTACAAGAGAACTCCCCAGGGGAGCCTTTACGCAGCCCCACATGCAACTGGACCCTCCGGGTTCGCTGTTTCCGAGCATCCCTAAACATAACCCTAGCCGGCATCGAAGACGACTGAAAAATCAGGCCCCAGGAAATGCGTTGCGAGCCTCTTTGGACCATCCAAAAGTGTCACCAAAGGAAGGCTTTGGGTAAAAGTGAACTCCCCAGGGGAGCCTTTACGCAGCCCCACATGCAACTGGACCCTCCGGGTTCGCTGTTTCCGAGCAACCCTAAACATAGCCCTAGCTGGCATTGGAGTAGACTGAAAATCCGGGCCTCAGGAAATGCGTTGCAAGCCCCTTTGGACCATCCAAAAGTGCCCCCAAAGGAAGGCTTTGGGTCCATCTGAAGTTCCCAGGGGAGCCTTTACGCAGCCCCACATGCAACTGGACCCTCCGGGTTCGCTGTTTCCGAGCATCCCTAAACATAGCCCTAGCCGGCATCGGAGACGACTGAAAATTCAGGCCCCAGGAAACGCGTTGCGAGCCCCTTTCGCCCATCCAAAAGTGCCCCCAAAGGAAGGCTTTGGGTACATCTGAAGTTCCCAGGGGAGCCTTTACGCAGCCCCACATGCAACTGGACCCTCTGGGTTCGCTGTTTCCGAGCATCCCTAAACATAGCCCTAGCCGGCATGGGAGTAGACTGAAAGACCGGGCCTCAGGAAATGCGTTGCAAGCCCCTTTGGACCATCCAAAAGTGCCCCCAAAGGAAGGCTTTGGGTACATCTGAAGTTCTCTGGGGAGCGTTTACGCAGCCCCACATGCAACTGGACCCTCCGGGTTCGCTGTTTCCGAGCATCCCTAAACATAGCACTAGCCGGCATCGAAGACGACTGAAAAATCAGGCCCCAGGAAACGGTTTGCGAGACCCTTTCGCCCATCCAAAAATGCCTCCAAAGGAAGGCTTTGGGTACAAGAGAACTCCCCAGGGGAGCCTTTACGCAGCCCCATATGCAACTGGACCGTCCGGGTTCGCTGTTTCCGAGCATCTCTAAACATAACTCTAGCCGGCATCGAAGACGACTGAAAAATCAGGACCCAGGAAACGCGTTGCGAGACCCTTTCGCCCATCCAAAAGTGCGCCCAAAGGAAGGCTTTGGGTACAAGAGAACTCCCCAGGGGAGCCTTTACGCAGCCCCACATGCAACTGGACCCTCCGGGTTCGCTGTTTCTGAGCATCCCTAAACATAGCCCTAGCCGGCATCGAAGACGTATGAAAAATCAAGCCCCAGGAAATGCGTTGCGAGCCCCTTTGGACCATCCCAAAGTGTCACCAATGGAAGGCTTTGGGTACAAGAGCACTCCCCAGGGGAGCCTTTACGCAGCCCCACATGCAACTTGACCCTCCGGGTTCACTGTTTCCGAGCAACCCTAAACATAGCCCTAGACGGCATGGGAGTAGACTGAAAATCCGGGCCTCAGGAAATGCGTTGCAAGCCCCTTTGGACCATCCAAAAGTGCCCCCAAAGGAAGGCTTTGGGTACATCTGAAGTTCCCAGGGGAGCCTTTACGCAGCCCCACATGCAACTGGACCCTCCGGGTTCGCTGTTTCCAAGCAACGCTAAACATAGCCCTAGCCGGCATGGGAGTAGACTGAAAGACCGGGCCTCAGGAAATGCGTTGCAAGCCCCTTTGGACCATCCAAAAGTGCCCCCAAAGGAAGGCTTTGGGTACATCTGAAGTTCCCAGGGGAGCCTTTACGCAGCCCCACATGCAACTGGACCCTCCGTGTTCGCTGTTTCCGAGCATCCCTAAACATAGCCCTAGCCGGCATCGAAGACGACTGAAAAATCAGGCCCCAGGAAACGGTTTGCGAGACCCTTTCGCCCATCCAAAAATGCCTCCAAAGGAAGGCTTTGGGTCCATCTGAAGTTCCCAGGGGAGCCTTTACGCAGCCCCACATGCAACTGGACCCTCCGGGTTCGCTGTTTCCGAGCATCCCTAAACATAGCCCTAGCCGACATCGAAGACGACTGAAAAATCAGGCCCCAGGAAAAGCGTTGCGAGCCCCTTTTGCCCAACCAAAAGTGCCCCCAAAGGAAGGCTTTGGGTACAAGAGAACTCCCCAGGGGAGCCTTTACGCAGCCCCACATGCAACTGGACCCTCCGGGTTCGCTGTTTCCGAGCATCCCTAAACATAGCCCTAGGCATCATCGAAGACGAGTGAAAAATCAGGCCCCAGGAAATGCGTTCAGAGCCCTTTTCACCAATCCAAAATTTTCCCAAAAGGAAGGCTTTGGGTACAAGTGAACTCCCCAGGGGAGCCTTTACGCATCCCCACATGCAACTGGACCCTCCGGGTTCGCTGTTTCCCAGCAACCCTAAACATATCCCTAGCCGGCATGGGAGTAGACTGAAAAACCGGGCCCCAGGAAATGCGTTGCAAGCCCCTTTGGACCATCCAAAAGTGCCCCCAAAGGAAGGCTTTGGGTACAAGAGAACTCCCCAGGGGAGCATTTACGCAGCCCCACATGCAACTGGACCCTCCGGGTTCGCTGTTTCCGAGCATCCCTAAACATAGCCCTAGCCGGCATCGGAGACGACTGAAAATTCAGGCCCCAGGAAACGCGTTCCGAGCCCTTTTCGCCCATCCAAAAGTGCCCCCAATGGAAGGCTTGGGGTACAAGAGAACTCCCCAGGGGACCATTTACGCAGCCCCACATGCAACTGGACCCTCCGGGTTCGCTGTTTCCGAGCAACCCTAAACATAGCCCTAGCCGGCATGGGAGTAGACTGAAAATCTGGCCTCAGGAAATGCGTTGCAAGCCCCTTTGGACCATCCAAAAGTGCCCCCAAAGGAAGGCTTTGGGTACAAGTGAAGTTCCCAGGGGAGCCTTTACGCAGCCCCACATGCAACTGGACCCTTCGTGTTCGCTGTTTCCGAGCATCCCTAAACATAGCCCTAGCCGGCATCGAAGACGACTGAAAAATCAGGGCCCAGGAAACGGTTTGCGAGCCCTTTTCGCCCATCCAAAAGTGCCCCCAAAGGAAGGCTTTAGGTACATCTGAAGTTCCCCGGGGAGCCTTTATGCAGCCCCACATGCAACTGGACCCTCCGGGTTCGCTGTTTCCGAGCATCCCTAAACATAGCCCTAGCCAACATCGAAGACGACTGAAAAATCAGGCCCCAGGAAATGCATTCCGAGTCCTTTTCGCCCATCCAAACGTGCCCCCAAAGGAAGATTTTGGTTACAAGAGAACTCCCCAGGGGAGCCTTTACGCAGCCCCACATGCAACTGGACCCTCCGGGTTCGCTGTTTCCGAGCATCCCTAAACATAGCCCTAGCCGGCATCAAAGACCACTGAAAAATCAGGCCCCAGGAAATGCGTTGCGAGCCTCTTTGGACCATTCAAAAGTGTCACCAAAGGAAGGCTTTGGGTACAAGAGAACTCCCCAGGGGAGCCTTTACGCAGCCCCACATGCAACTGGACCCTCCGGGTTCGCTCTTTCGGATCATGCCTAAACATAGCCCTAGCCGGCATCGAAGACGACTGAAAAATCAGGCCCCAGGAAATGCATTCCGAGCCCTTTTCGCGCATCCAAACGTGCCCCCAAAGGAAGGCTTTGGGTACAAGAGAACTCCCCAGGGGAGCCTTTACGCAGCCCCACATGCAACTGGACCCTCCGGGTTCGCTGTTTCCGAGCATCCCTAAACATAGCCCTAGCCGGCATCGAAGACGACTGAAAAATCTGGCCCCAGGAAATGCGTTGCGAGCCCTTTTCGCCCATCCAAAAGTGCCCCCAAAGGAAGGCTTGGGGTACATCTGAAGTTCCCAGGGGAGCCTTTATGCAGCCCCACATGCAATGGACCCTCCGGGTTCGCTGTATCCAAGCAACCCTATATATATTCCTAGCCGGCATGGGAGTAGACTGAAAAACAGGGCCTCAGAAAACGCGTTGCAAGCCCCTTTGGACCATCCAAAAGTGCCCCCAAAGGAAAGCTTTGGGTACATCTGAAGTTCCCAGGGGAGCCTTTACGCAGCCCCACATGCAACTGGACCCTCCGGGTTCGCTGTTTCCGAGCATCCCTAAACATATCCCTAGCCAGCATCGGAGACGACTGAAAAGTCAGGCCCCAGGAAAAGCGTTGCGAGCCCCTTTTGCCCATCCAAAAGTGCCCCCAAAGGAAGGCTTTGGGTACAAGAGAACTCCCCAGGGGAGCCTTTACGCAGCCCCACATGCAACTGGACCCTCCGGGTTCGCTGTTTCCGAGCATCTCTAAACATAACTCTAGCCGGCATCGAAGACGACTGAAAAATCAGGCCCCAGGAAACGCGTTGCGAGACCCTTTCGCCCATCCAAAAGTGCCCCCAAAGGAAGGCTTTGGGTACAAGAGAACTCCCCAGGGGAGCCTTTACGCAGCCCCACATGCAACTGGACCCTCCGGGTTCGCTGTTTCCGAGCATCCCTAAACATATCCCTAGCCGGCATCGAAGACGTATGAAAAATCAAGCCCCAGGAAATGCGTTGCGAGCCCCTTTGGACCATCCAAAAGTGCCCCCAAAGGAAGGCTTTGGGTACAAGAGCACTCCCCAGGGGAGCCTTTACGCAGCCCCACATGCAACTGGACCCTCCGGGTTCGCTCTTTCCGAGCATCCCTAAACATAGCCCTAGCCGGCATCGAAGATGACTGAAGAATTAGGCCCCAGGAAACGCGTTGCGAGACCCTTTTGCCCATCCAAAAGTGCCCCCAAAGGAAGGCTTTGGGTACAAGAGAACACCCCAGGGGAGCCTTTACGCAGCCCCACATGCAACTGGACCCTCCGGGTTCGCTGTTTCCGAGCATCCCTAAACTTAGCTCTAGCTGGCATCAAAGAGGACTGAAAAATCAGGCCCCAGGAAACGCGTTGCGAGACCCTTTCGCCCATCCAAAAGTGCCCCCAAAGGAAGGCTTTGGGTACATCTGAAGTTCCCAGAGGAGCCTTTACGCAGCCCCATATGCAACTGGACCCTCCGGGTTCGCTGTTTCCGAGCATCCCTAAACATAGCCCTATCCGGCATCGGAGACGACTGAAAAATCAGGCCCCAGGAAATGCGTTCCGAGTCCTTTTCACGAATCCAAAAGTTGCGCCAAAGGAAGGCTTTGGGTACATCTGAACTCCCCAGGGGAGCCTTTACGCAGCCCCACATGCAACTGGACCCTCCGGGTTCGCTGTTTCCGAGCATCCCTAAACATAGCCCTAGCCGGCATCGAAGACGACTGAAAAATCAGGCCCCAGGAAACGCGTTGCGAGACCCTTTCGCCCATCCAAAAGTGCTCCCAAAGGAAGGCTTGGGGTACATCTGAAGTTCCCCGGGGAGCCTTTACAAACCCCCATATGCAACTGGACCCTCTGGGTTCGCTGTTTCCGAGCATCCCTAAACATAGCCAGAGCCGGCATCGAAGACGACTGAAAAATCAGGCCCCAGGAAATGCGTTGCGAGCCTCTTTGGACCATCCAAAAGTGTCACCAAAGGAAGGCTTTGGGTAAAAGTGAACTCCCCAGGGGAGCCTTTACGCAGCCCCACATGCAACTGGACCCTCCGGGTTCACTGTTTCCGAGCAACCCTAAACATAGCCCTAGACGGCATGGGAGTAGACTGAAAATCCGGGCCTCAGGAAATGCGTTGCAAGCCCCTTTGGACCATCCAAAAGTGCCCCCAAAGGAAGGCTTTGGGTACATCTGAAGTTCCCAGGGGAGCCTTTACGCAGCCCCACATGCAACTGGACCCTCCGGGTTCGCTGTTTCCAAGCAACGCTAAACATAGCCCTAGCCGGCATGGGAGTAGACTGAAAGACCGGGCCTCAGGAAATGCGTTGCAAGCCCCTTTGGACCATCCAAAAGTGCCCCCAAAGGAAGGCTTTGGGTACATCTGAAGTTCCCAGGGGAGCCTTTACGCAGCCCCACATGCAACTGGACCCTCCGTGTTCGCTGTTTCCGAGCATCCCTAAACATAGCCCTAGCCGGCATCGAAGACGACTGAAAAATCAGGCCCCAGGAAACGGTTTGCGAGACCCTTTCGCCCATCCAAAAATGCCTCCAAAGGAAGGCTTTGGGTCCATCTGAAGTTCCCAGGGGAGCCTTTACGCAGCCCCACATGCAACTGGACCCTCCGGGTTCGCTGTTTCCGAGCATCCCTAAACATAGCCCTAGCCGACATCGAAGACGACTGAAAAATCAGGCCCCAGGAAAAGCGTTGCGAGCCCCTTTTGCCCAGCCAAAAGTGCCCCCAAAGGAAGGCTTTGGGTACAAGAGAACTCCCCAGGGGAGCCTTTACGCAGCCCCACATGCAACTGGACCCTCCGGGTTCGCTGTTTCCGAGCATCCCTAAACATAGCCCTAGGCATCATCGAAGACGAGTGAAAAATCAGGCCCCAGGAAATGCGTTCAGAGCCCTTTTCACCAATCCAAAATTTGCCCAAAAGGAAGGCTTTGGGTACAAGTGAACTCCCCAGGGGAGCCTTTACGCATCCCCACATGCAACTGGACCCTCCGGGTTCGCTGTTTCCCAGCAACCCTAAACATATCCCTAGCCGGCATGGGAGTAGACTGAAAAACCGGGCCCCAGGAAATGCGTTGCAAGCCCCTTTGGACCATCCAAAAGTGCCCCCAAAGGAAGGCTTTGGGTACAAGAGAACTCCCCAGGGGAGCATTTACGCAGCCCCACATGCAACTGGACCCTCCGGGTTCGCTGTTTCCGAGCATCCCTAAACATAGCCCTAGCCGGCATCGGAGACGACTGAAAATTCAGGCCCCAGGAAACGCGTTCCGAGCCCTTTTCGCCCATCCAAAAGTGCCCCCAATGGAAGGCTTGGGGTACAAGAGAACTCCCCAGGGGACCATTTACGCAGCCCCACATGCAACTGGACCCTCCGGGTTCGCTGTTTCCGAGCAACCCTAAACATAGCCCTAGCCGGCATGGGAGTAGACTGAAAATCTGGCCTCAGGAAATGCGTTGCAAGCCCCTTTGGACCATCCAAAAGTGCCCCCAAAGGAAGGCTTTGGGTACAAGTGAAGTTCCCAGGGGAGCCTTTACACAGCCCCACATGCAACTGGACCCTTCGTGTTCGCTGTTTCCGAGCATCCCTAAACATAGCCCTAGCCGGCATCGAAGACGACTGAAAAATCAGGGCCCAGGAAACGGTTTGCGAGCCCTTTTCGCCCATCCAAAAGTGCCCCCAAAGGAAGGCTTTAGGTACATCTGAAGTTCCCCGGGGAGCCTTTATGCAGCCCCACATGCAACTGGACCCTCCGGTTTCGCTGTTTCCGAGCATCCCTAAACATATCCCTAGCCAACATCGAAGACGACTGAAAAATCAGGCCCCAGGAAATGCATTCCGAGTCCTTTTCGCCCATCCAAACGTGCCCCCAAAGGAAGATTTTGGTTACAAGAGAACTCCCCAGGGGAGCCTTTACGCAGCCCCACATGCAACTGGACCCTCCGGGTTCGCTGTTTCCGAGCATCCCTAAACATAGCCCTAGCCGGCATCGAAGACCACTGAAAAATCAGGCCCCAGGAAATGCGTTGCGAGCCTCTTTGGACCATTCAAAAGTGTCACCAAAGGAAGGCTTTGGGTACAAGAGAACTCCCCAGGGGAGCCTTTACGCAGCCCCACATGCAACTGGACCCTCCGGGTTCGCTCTTTCGGATCATGCCTAAACATAGCCCTAGCCGGCATCGAAGACGACTGAAAAATCAGGCCCCAGGAAATGCATTCCGAGCCCTTTTCGCGCATCCAAACGTGCCCCCAAAGGAAGGCTTTGGGTACAAGAGAACTCCCCAGGGGAGCCTTTACGCAGCCCCACATGCAACTGGACCCTCCGGGTTCGCTGTTTCCGAGCATCCCTAAACATAGCCCTAGCCGGCATCGAAGACGACTGAAAAATCTGGCCCCAGGAAATGCGTTGCGAGCCCTTTTCGCCCATCCAAAAGTGCCCCCAAAGGAAGGCTTGGGGTACATCTGAAGTTCCCCGGGGAGCCTTTATGCAGCCCCACATGCAATGGACCCTCCGGGTTCGCTGTATCCAAGCAACCCTATATATATTCCTAGCCGGCATGGGAGTAGACTGAAAAACAGGGCCTCAGAAAACGCGTTGCAAGCCCCTTTGGACCATCCAAAAGTGCCCCCAAAGGAAAGCTTTGGGTACATCTGAAGTTCCCAGGGGAGCCTTTACGCAGCCCCACATGCAACTGGACCCTCCGGGTTCGCTGTTTCCGAGCATCCCTAAACATATCCCTAGCCAGCATCGGAGACGACTGAAAAGTCAGGCCCCAGGAAAAGCGTTGCGAGCCCCTTTTGCCCATCCAAAAGTGCCCCCAAAGGAAGGCTTTGGGTACAAGAGAACTCCCCAGGGGAGCCTTTACGCAGCCCCACATGCAATTGGACCCTCCGGGTTCGCTGTTTCCGAGCATCTCTAAACATAACTCTAGCCGGCATCGAAGACGACTGAAAAATCAGGCCCCAGGAAACGCGTTGCGAGACCCTTTTGCCCATCCAAAAGTGCCCCCAAAGGAAGGCTTTGGGTACAAGAGAACTCCCCAGGGGAGCCTTTACGCAGCCCCACATGCAACTGGACCCTCCGGGTTCGCTGTTTCCGAGCATCCCTAAACATATCCCTAGCCGGCATCGAAGACGTATGAAAAATCAAGCCCCAGGAAATGCGTTGCGAGCCCCTTTGGACCATCCAAAAGTGCCCCCAAAGGAAGGCTTTGGGTACAAGAGCACTCCCCAGGGGAGCCTTTACGCAGCCCCACATGCAACTGGACCCTCCGGGTTCGCTCTTTCCGAGCATCCCTAAACATAGCCCTAGCCGGCATCGAAGATGACTGAAGAATTAGGCCCCAGGAAACGCGTTGCGAGACCCTTTTGCCCATCCAAAAGTGCCCCCAAAGGAAGGCTTTGGGTACAAGAGAACACCCCAGGGGAGCCTTTACGCAGCCCCACATGCAACTGGACCCTCCGGGTTCGCTGTTTCCGAGCATCCCTAAACTTAGCTCTAGCTGGCATCAAAGAGGACTGAAAAATCAGGCCCCAGGAAACGCGTTGCGAGACCCTTTCGCCCATCCAAAAGTGCCCCCAAAGGAAGGCTTTGGGTACATCTGAAGTTCCCAGAGGAGCCTTTACGCAGCCCCATATGCAACTGGACCCTCCGGGTTCGCTGTTTCCGAGCATCCCTAAACATAGCCCTAGCCGGCATCGAAGACGACTGAAAAATCAGGCCCCAGGAAACGCGTTGCGAGACCCTTTCGCCCATCCAAAAGTGCTCCCAAAGGAAGGCTTGGGGTACATCTGAAGTTCCCCGGGGAGCCTTTACGGACCCCCATATGCAACTGGACCCTCTGGGTTCGCTGTTTCCGAGCATCCCTAAACATAGCCAGAGCCGGCATCGGAGACGACTGAAAAATCAGGCTCCAAGAAATGCATTCCGAGCCCCGTTGGACCATCCAAAAGTGCCCCCAAAGGAAGGCTTGGGGTACAAGAGAACTCCCCAGGGGAGCCTTTACGCAGCCCCACATGCAACTGGACCCTCCGGGTTCGCTGTTTCCGAGCATCCCTAAACATAACCCTAGCCGGCATCGAAGACGACTGAAAAATCAGGCCCCAGGAAATGCGTTGCGAGCCTCTTTGGACCATCCAAAAGTGTCACCAAAGGAAGGCTTTGGGTAAAAGTGAACTCCCCAGGGGAGCCTTTACGCAGCCCCACATGCAACTGGACCCTCCGGGTTCGCTGTTTCCGAGCAACCCTAAACATAGCCCTAGCTGGCATGGGAGTAGACTGAAAATCCGGGCCTCAGGAAATGCGTTGCAAGCCCCTTTGGACCATCCAAAAGTGCCCCCAAAGGAAGGCTTTGGGTACATCTGAAGTTCCCAGGGGAGCCTTTACGCAGCCCCACATGCAACTGGACCCTCCGGGTTCGCTGTTTCCGAGCATCCCTAAACATAGCCCTAGCCGGCATCGAAGACGACTGAAAAATCAGGCCCCAGGATACGCGTTGCGAGCCCTTTTCGCCCATCCAAAAGTGCCCCCAAAGGAAGGCTTTGGGTACATCTGAAGTTCCCAGGGGAGCCTTTACGCAGCCCCACATGCAACTGGACCCTCCGGGTTCGCTGTTTCCGAGCAACCCTAAACATAGCCCTAGCCGGCATGGGAGTAGACTGAAAGACCGGGCCTCAGGAAATGCGTTGCAAGCCCCTTTGGACCATCCAAAAGTGCCCCCAAAGGAAGGCTTTGGGTACATCTGAAGTTCCCCGGGGAGCGTTTACGCAGCCACACATGCAACTGGACCCTCCGGGTTCGCTGTTTCCGAGCATCCCTAAACATAGCCCTAGCCGGCATCGAAGACGACTGAAAAATCAGGCCCCAGGAAACGGTTTACGAGACCCTTTCGCCCATCCAAAAATGCCTCCAAAGGAAGGCTTTGGGTACATCTGAAGTTCCCAGGGGAGCCTTTACGCAGCCCCACATGCAAATGGACCCTCCGGGTTCGCTGTTTCCGAGCATCCCTAAACATATCCCTAGCCGGCATCGAAGACGACTGAAAAATCAGGCCCCCGGAAAAGCGTTGCGAGCCCCTTTTGCCCAGCCAAAAGTGCCCCCAAAGGAAGGCTTTGGGTACAAGAGAACTCCCCAGGGGAGCCTTTACGCAGCCCCACATGCAACTGGACCCTCCGGGTTCGCTGTTTCCGAGCATCCCTAAACATAGCCCTAGCCATCATCGAACACGAGTGAAAAATCAGGCCCCAGGAAATGCGTTCAGAGCCCTTTTCACCAATCCAAAATTTGCCCCAAAGGAAGGCTTTGGGTACAAGTCAACTCCCCAGGGGAGCCTTTACGCAGCCCCACATGCAACTGGACCCTCCGGGTTCGCTGTTTCCGAGCATCCCTAAACATATCCCAAGCCAACATCGGAGACGACTGAAAATTCAGGCCCAGGAAACGCGTTCCGAGCCCTTTTCGCCCATCCAAAAGTGCCCCCAATGGAAGGCTTGGGGTACAAGAGAACTCCCCAGGGGAGCATTTTCGCAGCCCCACATGCAACTGGACCCTCCGGGTTCGCTGTTTCCGAGCAACACTAAACATAGCCCTAGCCGGCATGGGAGTAGACTGAAAATCCGGGCCTCAGGAAATGCGTTGCAAGCCCCTTTGGACCATCCAAAAGGGCCCCCAAAGGAAGGCTTTGGGTACAAGTGAAGTTCCCAGGGGAGCCTTTACGCAGCCCCACATGCAACTGGACCCTCCGGGTTCGCTGTTTCCGAGCATCCCTAATCATAGCCCTAGCCGGCATCGAAGACGACTGAAAAATCAGGGCCCAGGAAACGCGTTGCGAGCCCTATTCGCCCATCCAAAAGTGCCCCCAAAGGAAGGCTTTGGGTACATCTGAAGTTCCCCGGGGAGCCTTTACGCAGCCCCACATGCAACTGGACCCTCCGGGTTCGCTGTTTCCGAGCATCCCTAAACATATCCCTAGCCAACATCGAAGACGACTGAAAAATCAGGCCCCAGGAAATGCATTCCGAGCCCTTTTCGCCCATCCAAACGTGCCCCCAAAGGAAGGTTTTGGTTACAAGAGAACTCCCCAGGGGAGCCTTTACGCAGCCCCACATGCAACTGGTCCCTCCGGTTTCGCTGTTTCCGAGCATCCCTAAACATAGCCCTAGCCGGCATCGAAGACGACTGAAAAATCAGGCCCCAGGAAATGCGTTGCGAGCCTCTTTGGACCATTCAAAAGTGTCACCAAAGGAAGGCTTTGGGTACATCTGAAGTTCCCAGGGGAGCCTTTACGCAGCCCCACATGCAACTGGACCCTCCGGGTTCGCTCTTTCGGAGCATGCCTAAACATAGCCCTAGCCGGCATCGAAGACGACTGAAAAATCAGGCCCCAGGAAATGCATTCCGAGCCCTTTTCGCGCATCCAAACGTGCCCCCAAAGGAAGGCTTTGGGTACAAGAGAACTCCCAGGGGAGCCTTTACGCAGCCCCACATGCAACTGGACCCTCCGGGTTCGCTGTTTCCGAGCATCCCTAAACATAGCCCTAGCCGGCAACGAAGACGACTGAAAAATCTGGCCCCAGGAAATGCGTTGCGAGCCCTTTTCGCCCATCCAAAAGTGCCCCCAAAGGAAGGCTTGGGGTACATCTGAAGTTCCCCGGGGAGCCTTTACGCAGCCCCACATGCAACTGGACTCTCCGGGTTCGCTGTATCCAAGCAACCCTATATATATTCCTAGCCGGCATGGGAGTAGACTGAAAAACAGGGCCTCAGAAAACGCGTTGCAAGCCCCTTTGGACCATCCAAAAGTGCCCCCAAAGGAAAGCTTTGGGTACATCTGAAGTTCCCAGGGGAGCCTTTACGCAGCCCCACATGCAACTGGACCCTCCGGGTTCGCTGTTTCCGAGCATCCCTAAACATATCCCTAGCCAGCATCGAAGACGACTGAAAAGTCAGGCCCCAGGAAAAGCGTTGCGAGCCACATTTGCCCAGCCAAAAGTGCCCCCAAAGGAAGGCTTTGGGTACAAGAGAACTCCCCAGGGGAGCCTTTACGCAGCCCCACATGCAACTGGACCCTCCGGGTTCGCTGTTTCCGAGCATCTCTAAACATAGCTCTAGCCGGCATCGAAGACGACTGAAAAATCAGGCCCCAGGAAACGCGTTGCGAGACCCTTTCGCCCATCCAAAAGTGCCCCCAAAGGAAGGCTTTGGGTACAGCTGAACTCCCCAGGGGAGCCTTTATGCAGCCCCACATGCAACTGGACCCTCCGGGTTCGCTGTTTCCGAGCATCCCTAAACATATCCCTAGCCGGCATCGAAGACGACTGAAAAATCAGGCCCCAGGAAATGCGTTGCGAGCCCCTTTGGACCATCCCAAAGTGTCACCAAAGGAAGGCTTTGGGTACAAGAGCACTCCCCAGGGGAGCCTTTACGCAGCCCCACATGCAACTGCACCCTCCGGGTTCGCTGTTTCCGAGCATCCCTAAACATAGGCCTAGCTGTCTTCGGAGACGAGTGAAAAATCAGGCCCCAGGAAATGCGTTCCGAGTCCTTTTCGCCAATCCAAAAGTGCCCCCAAAGGAAGGCTTGGGGTACAAGAGAACTCCCCAGGGGAGCCTTTACGCAACCCCACATGCAACTGGACCCTCCGGGTTCGCTGTTTCCGAGCAACCCTAAACATAGCCCTAGCCGGCATGGGAGTAGACTGAAAAACCGGCCCTCAGGAAATGCGTTGCAAGCCTCTTTGGACCATCCAAAAGTGCCCCCAAAGGAAGGCTTTGGGTACATCTGAAGTCCCCAGGGGAGCCTTTACAGAGCCCCATATGCAACTGGACCCTCCGGGTTCGGTGTTTCCGAGCATCCCTAAACATAGCCCTAGCCGGCATCGGAGACGAGTGAAAAATCAGGCCCCAGGAAATGCGTTCCGAGTCCTTTTCGCCCATCCAAAAGTGCCCCCAAAGGAAGGCTTTGGGTACATCTGAAGTTCCCCGGGGAGCCTTTACGCAGCCCCACATGCAACTGGACCCTCCGGGTTCGCTGTTTCCGAGCATCCCTAAACATAGCCCTAGCCGGCATCGAAGACGTATGAAAAATCAAGCCCCAGGAAATGCGTTGCGATCCCCTTTGTACCATCCAAAAGTGTCACCAAAGGTAGGCTTTGGGTACAAGTCAACTCCCCAGGGGAGCCTTTACGCAGCCCCACATGCAACTGGACCCTCCGGGTTCGCTGTTTCCGAGCATCCCTAAACATATCCCAAGCCAACATCGAAGACGACTGAAAAATCAGGCCCCAGGAAACGCGTTGCGAGACCCTTTCGCCCATCCAAAAGTGCTCCCAAAGGAAGGCTTGGGGTACATCTGAAGTTCCCCGGGGAGCCTTTATGCACCCCCATGTGCAACTGGATCCTCTGGGTTCGCTGTTTCCGAGCATCCCTAAACATAGCCAGAGCCGGCATCGGAGACGACTGAAAAATCAGGCTCCCGGAAATGCATTCCGAGCCCCTTTGGACCATCCAAAAGTGCCCCCAAAGGAAGGCTTGGGGTACAAGAGAACTCCCCAGGGGAGCCTTTACGCAGCCCCACATGCAACTGGACCTTCCGGGTTCGCTGTTTCCGAGCATCCCTAAACATAGCCCTAGCCGTCATCGGAGACGACTGAAAATTCAGGCCCCAGGAAACGCGTTCCGAGCCCTTTTCGCCCATCCAAAAGTGCCCCCAAAGGAAGGCTTGGGGTACAAGAGAACTCCCCAGGGGAGCATTTACGCAGCCCCACATGCAACTGGACCCTCCGGGTTCGCTGTTTCCGAGCAACCCTAAACATATCCCTAGCCGGAATGGGAGTAGACTGAAAATCCGGGCCTCAGGAAATGCGTTGCAAGCCCCTTTGGACCATCCAAAAGTGCCCCCAAAGGAAGGCTTGGGGTACATCTGAAATTCCCAGGGGAGCCTTTACGCAGCCCCACATGCAACTGGACCCTCCGGGTTCGCTCTTTCGGAGCATCGCTAAACATAGCCCTAGCCGGCATCAAAGACGACTGAAAAATCAGGCCCCAGGAAATGCATTCCGAGCCCTTTTTGCCCATCCAAACGTGACCCCAAAGGAAGGCTTTGGGTACAAGAGAACTCCCCAGGGGAGCCTTTACGCAGCCCCACATGCAACTGGACCCTCCGGGTTCGCTGTTTCCGAGCATCCCTAAACATATCCCTAGCCGGCATCGAAGACGACTGAAAAATCTGGCCCCAGGAAATGCGTTGCGAGCCCTTTTCGCCCATCCAAAAGTGCCCCCAAAGGAAGGCTTGGGGTACATCTGAAGTTCCCCGGGGAGCCTTTACGCAGCCCCACATGCAACTGGACCCTCCGGGTTCGTTGTTTCCAAGCAACCCTATATATATTCCTAGCCGGCATGGGAGTAGACTGAAAATCCGGGCCTCAGGAAATGCGTTGCAAGCCCCTTTGGACCATCCAAAAGTGCCCCCAAAGGAAGGCTTTGGGTACAAGAGAACTCCCCAGGGGAGCCTTTACGCAGCCCCACATGCAACTGGACCATCCGGGTTCGCTGTTTCCGAGTATCCCTAAACATAGCCCTAGCCGGCATCGAAGACGACTGAAAAATCAGGGCCCAGGAAACGGTTTGCGAGCCCTTTTCGCCCATCCAAAAGTACCCCCAAAGGAAGGCTTTGGGTACATCTGAAGTTCCCAGGGGAGCCTTTACGCAGCCCCACATGCAACTGGACCCTCCGGGTTCGCTCTTTGACAGCAACCCTAAATATAACCCTGGCCCGCATGGCAGACGACTGAAAAATCGGGCCCCAGAAAACGCGTTACAAGCCCCATTCGCCCATCCAAAAGTGCCCCGAAAGGAAGGCTTTGGGTACAAGTGAACTCCCCAGGGGAGCCTTTACGCAGCCCCACATGCAACTGGACCCTCCGGGTTCGCTCTTTCCGAGCAACACTAAACATATCCCTAGCAGGCATGGGAGACGACTGAAAACTCGGGCCCCAGAAAAAGCATTCCGAGCCCCTTTCGCCCATTCAAAAGTGCCCCCAAAGGAAGGCTTTGGGTACAAGTGAACTCCCCAGGGGAGCCTTTATGCAGCCCCACATGCAACTGGACCCTCCGTGTTCGCTCTTTCACAGCAACCCTAAATATAACCCTGGCCCGCATGGCAGACGACTGAAAAATCGGGCCCCAGAAAACGCGTTACAAGCCCCATTCGCCCATCCAAAAGTGCCCCTATAGGAAGGCTTTGGATACAACTGAACTCCCCAGGGGAGCCTTTATGCAGCCCCACATGCAACTGGACCCTCCGGGTTCACTCTTTCACCGCAAGACTAAATATAGCCCTCGGCGCAATGGGAGAAGACTGAAAAAGCGGGCCTCAGAAAAGGCATTGCGATCCCCCTTGGACCATCCAAAAGTGCCCCCAAAGGAAGGCTTTGGGTACAACTGAACTCCCCAGGGGAGCCTTTACGCAGCCCCACATGCAACTGGACCCTCCGGGTTCGCTGTTACCGAGCAACCCTTAATATAACACCAGCCAGGCTGACAGACGACTGAAAAATCGGGCCCCAGAAAACGCGTTACAAGCCCTATTCGCCCATCCAAAAGTGCCCCGAAAGGAAGGCTTTGGGTACAAGTGAACGACCCAGGGGAGCCTTTATGCAGCCCCACATGCAACTGGACCCTCCGGGTTCGCTCTTTCCGAGCAACACTAAACATAGCACTAGCCGGCATGGGAGGCGACTGAAAACTCGAGCACCAGAAAAATCGTTTCAAGCCCCATTCACCCATCCAGAAGTGCCCACAAAGGAAGGCTTTGGGTACAAGTGAACTCCCCAGGGGAGCCTTTATGCAGCCCCACATGCAACTGGACCCTCCGGGTTCGCTCTTTCCGAGCAACACTAAACATAGCCCTAGCCGGCATGGGAGGCGACTGAAAACTCGGTCCCCAGAAAAAGCTTTCCAAGCCCCTTTTGCCCATTCAAAAGTGCCCCGAAAGGAAGGCTTTGGGTACAAGTGAACTCCCCAGGGGAGCCTTTATGCAGCCCCACATGCAACTGGACCCTCCGGGTTCACTCTTTCACCGCAAGACTAAATATATCCCTCGGCGCAATGGGAGAAGACTGAAAAAGCGGGCCTCAGAAAAGGCATTGCGATTCCCCTTGGACCATTCAAAAGTGCCCCAAAGGAAGTCTTTGGGTACAAGTGAACTCGCCAGGGGAGCCTTTATGCAGCCCCACATGCAACTGGACCCTCCGTGTTCGCTGTTACCGAGCAACCCTTAATATAACACCAGCCAGCATGGCAGACGACTGAAAAATCGGGCCCCAGAAAACGCGTTACAAGCCCTATTCGCCCATCCAAAAGTGCCCCCAAAGGAAGGCTTTGGGTACAAGTGAACTCCCCAGGGGAGCCTTTATGCAGCCCCACATGCAACTGGACCCTCCGGGTTCGCTCTTTCCGAGCAACACTAAACATAGCACTAGCCGGCATGGGAGGCGACTGAAAACTCGAGCACCAGAAAAATCGTTTCAAGCCCCATTCACCCATCCAGAAGTGCCCACAAAGGAAGGCTTTGGGTACAAGTGAACTCCCCAGGGGAGCCTTTATGCAGCCCCACATGCAACTGGACCCTCCGGGTTCGCTCTTTCCGAGCAACACTAAACATAGCCCTAGCCGGCATGGGAGGCGACTGAAAACTCGGTCCCCAGAAAAAGCTTTCCAAGCCCCTTTTGCCCATTCAAAAGTGCCCCGAAAGGAAGGCTTTGGGTACAAGTGAACTCCCCAGGGGAGCCTTTATGCAGCCCCACATGCAACTGGACCCTCCGGGTTCACTCTTTCACCGCAAGACTAAATATATCCCTCGGCGCAATGGGAGAAGACTGAAAAAGCGGGCCTCAGAAAAGGCATTGCGATTCCCCTTGGACCATTCAAAAGTGCCCCAAAGGAAGTCTTTGGGTACAAGTGAACTCGCCAGGGGAGCCTTTATGCAGCCCCACATGCAACTGGACCCTCCGTGTTCGCTGTTACCGAGCAACCCTTAATATAACACCAGCCAGCATGGCAGACGACTGAAAAATCGGGCCCCAGAAAACGCGTTACAAGCCCTATTCGCCCATCCAAAAGTGCCCCCAAAGGAAGGCTTTGGGTACAAGTGAACTCCCCAGGGGAGCCTTTATGCAGCCCCACATGCAACTGGACCCTCCGTGTTCGCTCTTTCACAGCAACCCTAAATATAACCCTGGCCCGCATGGCAGACGACTGAAAAATCGGGCCCCAGAAAACGCGTTACAAGCCCCATTCGCCCATCCAAAAGTGCACCCAAAGGAAGGCTTTGGGTACAAGTGAACTCTCCAGGGGAGCATTTATGCAGCCCCACTTGCAACTGGACCCTCCGGGTTCACTCTTTCACCACAAGCCTAAATATATCCCTCGGGGCAATGGGAGAAGACTGAAAAAGCGGGCCTAAGAAAACGCATTGCGATTCCCCTTGGACCATCCAAAAGTGCCCCCAAAGGAAGGATTTGGGTACATGTGAACTCCCCAGGGGAGCCTTTATGCAGCCCCACATGCAACTGGACCCTCCGGGTTCACTCTTTCACCGCAAGACTAAATATAGCCCTCGACGCAATGGGTGAAGACTGAAAAAGTGAGCCTCAGAAAACGCATTGCGATTCCCCTTGGACCATCGAAAAGTGCCCCAAAGGAAGGCTTTGGGTACATCTGAACTCCCCAGGGGAGCCTTTATGCAGCCCCACATGCAACTGGACCCTCCGGGTTCGCTCTTACCGAGCAACACTAAACATAGCCCTAGCAGGCAGGGGAGATGACTGAAAACTCGGGCCCCAGAAAAAGCATTCCGAGCCCCTTTCGCCCATTCAAAAGTGCCCCCAAAGGAAGGCTTTGGGTACAAGTGAACTCCCCAGGGGAGCCTTTATGCAGCCCCACATGCAACTGGACCCTCCGTGTTCTCTCTTTCACAGCAACCCTAAATATAACCCTGGCCCGCATGGCAGACGACTGAAAAATCGGGCCCCAGAAAACGCGTTACAATATCCATTCGCCCATCCAAAAGTGCCCCAAAAAGGACGGCTTTGGGTACAACTGAACTCCCCAGGGGAGCCTTTATGCAGCCCCACATGCAACTGGACCCTCCGGGTTCACTCTTTCACCGCAAGCCTAAATATAGCCCTCGGCGCAATGGGAGAAGACTGAAAAAGCGGGCCTCAGAAAAGGCATTGCGATTCCCCTTGGACCATTCAAAAGTGCCCCCAAAGGAAGGCTTTGGGACAACTGAACTCCCCAGGGGAGCCTTTACGCAGCCCCACATGCAACTGGACCCTCCGGGTTCTCTCTTACCGAGCAACACTAAACATAGCCCTAGCCCACATGGGAGGCGACTGAAAACTCGGGCCCCAGAAAAATCGTTTCAAGCCCCATTCACCCATCCAGAAGTGCCCACAAAGGAAGGCTGTGGGAACAACTGAAGTCCCCAGGGGAGCCTTTATGCAGCCCCACATGCAACTGGACCCTCCGGGTTCGCTCTTTCCGAGCAACACTAAACATATCCCTAGCCGGCATGGGAGGCGACTGAAAACTCGGGCCCCAGAAAACGCATTCCGAGCCCCTTTTGCCCATTCAAAAGTGCCCCAAAGGAAGGCTTTGGGTACAACTGAACTCCCCAGGGGAGCCTTTACGCAGCCCCACATGCAACTGGACCCTCCGGGTTCGCTGTTACCGAGCAACCCTTAATATAACACCAGCCAGCATGGCAGACGACTGAAAAATCGGGCCCCAGAAAACGCGTTACAAGCCCTATTCGCCCATCCAAAAGTGCCCCGAAAGGAAGGCTTTGGGTACAAGTGAACGACCCAGGGGAGCCTTTATGCAGCCCCACATGCAACTGGACCCTCCAGGTTCGCTCTTTCCAAGCAACACTAAACATAGCCCTAGCCGGCATGGGAGAAGACTGAAAACTCTGGCCCCAGAAAACGCTTTCCGAGCCCCTTTCGCCCATTCAAAAGTGCACCCAAAGGAAGGCTTTGGGTACAAGTGAACTCCCCAGGGGAGCCTTTATGCAGCCCCACATGCAACTGGACCCTCCGTGTTCGCTCTTTCACAGCAACCCTAAATATAACCCTGGCCCGCATGGCAGACGACTGAAAAATCGGGCCCCAGAAAACGCGTTACAAGCCCCATTCGCCCATCCAAAAGTGCACCCAAAGGAAGGCTTTGGGTACAAGTGAACTCTCCAGGGGAGCATTTATGCAGCCCCACTTGCAACTGGACCCTCCGGGTTCACTCTTTCACCACAAGCCTAAATATATCCCTCGGGGCAATGGGAGAAGACTGAAAAAGCGGGCCTAAGAAAACGCATTGCGATTCCCCTTGGACCATCCAAAAGTGCCCCCAAAGGAAGGATTTGGGTACATGTGAACTCCCCAGGGGAGCCTTTATGCAGCCCCACATGCAACTGGACCCTCCGGGTTCACTCTTTCACCGCAAGACTAAATATAGCCCTCGACGCAATGGGTGAAGACTGAAAAAGTGAGCCTCAGAAAACGCATTGCGATTCCCCTTGGACCATCGAAAAGTGCCCCAAAGGAAGGCTTTGGGTACATCTGAACTCCCCAGGGGAGCCTTTATGCAGCCCCACATGCAACTGGACCCTCCGTGTTCGCTGTTACCGAGCAACCCTTAATATAACACCAGCCAGCATGGCAGACGACTGAAAAATCGGGCCCCAGAAAACGCGTTACAAGCCCTATTCGCCCATCCAAAAGTGCCCCCAAAGGAAGGCTTTGGGTACAAGTGAACTCCCCAGGGGAGCCTTTATGCAGCCCCACATGCAACTGGACCCTCCGTGTTCTCTCTTTCACAGCAACCCTAAATATAACCCTGGCCCGCATGGCAGACGACTGAAAAATCGGGCCCCAGAAAACGCGTTACAATATCCATTCGCCCATCCAAAAGTGCCCCAAAAAGGACGGCTTTGGGTACAACTGAACTCCCCAGGGGAGCCTTTATGCAGCCCCACATGCAACTGGACCCTCCGGGTTCACTCTTTCACCGCAAGCCTAAATATAGCCCTCGGCGCAATGGGAGAAGACTGAAAAAGCGGGCCTCAGAAAAGGCATTGCGATTCCCCTTGGACCATTCAAAAGTGCCCCCAAAGGAAGGCTTTGGGTACAACTGAACTCCCCAGGGGAGCCTTTACGCAGCCCCACATGCAACTGGACCCTCCGGGTTCGCTGTTACCGAGCAACCCTTAATATAACACCAGCCAGCATGGCAGACGACTGAAAAATCGGGCCCCAGAAAACGCGTTACAAGCCCTATTCGCCCATCCAAAAGTGCCCCGAAAGGAAGGCTTTGGGTACAAGTGAACGACCCAGGGGAGCCTTTATGCAGCCCCACATGCAACTGGACCCTCCAGGTTCGCTCTTTCCAAGCAACACTAAACATAGCCCTAGCCGGCATGGGAGACGACTGAAAACTCTGGCCCCAGAAAACGCTTTCCGAGCCCTTTTCGCCCATTCAAAAGTGCACCCAAAGGAAGGCTTTGGGTACAAGTGAACTCCCCAGGGGAGCCTTTATGCAGCCCCACATGCAACTGGACCCTCCGTGTACGCTGTTTACGAGCAACCCTAAATATAACCCTAGCAAGCATGGCAGACGACTGAAAACTCGGGCCACAGAAAAAGAGTTTCAAGCCTCGTTCGCCCATCCAGAAGTGCCCCTATAGGAAGGCTTTGGATACAACTGAACTCCCCAGGGGAGCCTTTATGCAGCCCCACATGCAACTGGACCCTCCGGGTTCACTCTTTCACCGCAAGCCTAAATATAGCCCTCGGCGCAATGGGAGAAGACTGAAAAAGCGGGCCTCAGAAAAGGCATTGCGATTCCCCTTGGACCATTCAAAGGTGCCCCCAAAGGAAGGCTTTGGGTACAACTGAACTCCCCAGGGGAGACTTTACGCAGCCCCACATGCAACTGGACCCTCCGGGTTCTCTCTTACCGAGCAACACTAAACATAGCCCTAGCCCACATGGGAGGCGACTGAAAACTCGGGCCCCAGAAAAATCGTTTCAAGCCCCATTCACCCATCCAGAAGTGCCCACAAAGGAAGGCTGTGGGAACAACTGAAGTCCCCAGGGGAGCCTTTATGCAGCCCCACATGCAACTGGACCCTCCGGGTTCGCTCTTTCCGAGCAACACTAAACATATCCCTAGCCGGCATGGGAGGCGACTGAAAACTCGGGCCCCAGAAAACGCATTCCGAGCCCCTTTTGCCCATTCAAAAGTGCCCCAAAGGAAGGCTTTGGGTACAACTGAACTCCCCAGGGGAGCCTTTACGCAGCCCCACATGCAACTGGACCCTCCGGGTTCGCTGTTACCGAGCAACCCTTAATATAACACCAGCCAGCATGGCAGACGACTGAAAAATCGGGCCCCAGAAAACGCGTTACAAGCCCTATTCGCCCATCCAAAAGTGCCCCGAAAGGAAGGCTTTGGGTACAAGTGAACGACCCAGGGGAGCCTTTATGCAGCCCCACATGCAACTGGACCCTCCAGGTTCGCTCTTTCCAAGCAACACTAAACATAGCCCTAGCCGGCATGGGAGAAGACTGAAAACTCTGGCCCCAGAAAACGCTTTCCGAGCCCCTTTCGCCCATTCAAAAGTGCACCCAAAGGAAGGCTTTGGGTACAAGTGAACTCCCCAGGGGAGCCTTTATGCAGCCCCACATGCAACTGGACCCTCCGTGTTCGCTCTTTCACAGCAACCCTAAATATAACCCTGGCCCGCATGGCAGACGACTGAAAAATCGGGCCCCAGAAAACGCGTTACAAGCCCCATTCGCCCATCCAAAAGTGCCCCTATAGGAAGGCTTTGGATACAACTGAACTCCCCAGGGGAGCCTTTATGCAGCCCCACATGCAACTGGACCCTCCGGGTTCACTCTTTCACCGCAAGACTAAATATAGCCCTCGGCGCAATGGGAGAAGACTGAAAAAGCGGGCCTCAGAAAAGGCATTGCGATCCCCCTTGGACCATCCAAAAGTGCCCCCAAAGGAAGGCTTTGGGTACAACTGAACTCCCCAGGGGAGCCTTTACGCAGCCCCACATGCAACTGGACCCTCCGGGTTCGCTGTTACCGAGCAACCCTTAATATAACACCAGCCAGGCTGACAGACGACTGAAAAATCGGGCCCCAGAAAACGCGTTACAAGCCCTATTCGCCCATCCAAAAGTGCCCCGAAAGGAAGGCTTTGGGTACAAGTGAACGACCCAGGGGAGCCTTTATGCAGCCCCACATGCAACTGGACCCTCCGGGTTCGCTCTTTCCGAGCAACACTAAACATAGCACTAGCCGGCATGGGAGGCGACTGAAAACTCGAGCACCAGAAAAATCGTTTCAAGCCCCATTCACCCATCCAGAAGTGCCCACAAAGGAAGGCTTTGGGTACAAGTGAACTCCCCAGGGGAGCCTTTATGCAGCCCCACATGCAACTGGACCCTCCGGGTTCGCTCTTTCCGAGCAACACTAAACATAGCCCTAGCCGGCATGGGAGGCGACTGAAAACTCGGTCCCCAGAAAAAGCTTTCCAAGCCCCTTTTGCCCATTCAAAAGTGCCCCGAAAGGAAGGCTTTGGGTACAAGTGAACTCCCCAGGGGAGCCTTTATGCAGCCCCACATGCAACTGGACCCTCCGGGTTCACTCTTTCACCGCAAGACTAAATATATCCCTCGGCGCAATGGGAGAAGACTGAAAAAGCGGGCCTCAGAAAAGGCATTGCGATTCCCCTTGGACCATTCAAAAGTGCCCCAAAGGAAGTCTTTGGGTACAAGTGAACTCGCCAGGGGAGCCTTTACGCAGCCCCACATGCAACTGGACCCTCCGTGTTCGCTGTTACCGAGCAACCCTTAATATAACACCAGCCAGCATGGCAGACGACTGAAAAATCGGGCCCCAGAAAACGCGTTACAAGCCCTATTCGCCCATCCAAAAGTGCCCCCAAAGGAAGGCTTTGGGTACAAGTGAACTCCCCAGGGGAGCCTTTATGCAGCCCCACATGCAACTGGACCCTCCGTGTTCGCTCTTTCACAGCAACCCTAAATATAACCCTGGCCCGCATGGCAGACGACTGAAAAATCGGGCCCCAGAAAACGCGTTACAAGCCCCATTCGCCCATCCAAAAGTGCACCCAAAGGAAGGCTTTGGGTACAAGTGAACTCTCCAGGGGAGCATTTATGCAGCCCCACTTGCAACTGGACCCTCCGGGTTCACTCTTTCACCACAAGCCTAAATATATCCCTCGGGGCAATGGGAGAAGACTGAAAAAGCGGGCCTAAGAAAACGCATTGCGATTCCCCTTGGACCATCCAAAAGTGCCCCCAAAGGAAGGATTTGGGTACATGTGAACTCCCCAGGGGAGCCTTTATGCAGCCCCACATGCAACTGGACCCTCCGGGTTCACTCTTTCACCGCAAGACTAAATATAGCCCTCGACGCAATGGGTGAAGACTGAAAAAGTGAGCCTCAGAAAACGCATTGCGATTCCCCTTGGACCATCGAAAAGTGCCCCAAAGGAAGGCTTTGGGTACATCTGAACTCCCCAGGGGAGCCTTTATGCAGCCCCACATGCAACTGGACCCTCCGGGTTCGCTCTTACCGAGCAACACTAAACATAGCCCTAGCAGGCAGGGGAGATGACTGAAAACTCGGGCCCCAGAAAAAGCATTCCGAGCCCCTTTCGCCCATTCAAAAGTGCCCCCAAAGGAAGGCTTTGGGTACAAGTGAACTCCCCAGGGGAGCCTTTATGCAGCCCCACATGCAACTGGACCCTCCGTGTTCTCTCTTTCACAGCAACCCTAAATATAACCCTGGCCCGCATGGCAGACGACTGAAAAATCGGGCCCCAGAAAACGCGTTACAATATCCATTCGCCCATCCAAAAGTGCCCCAAAAAGGACGGCTTTGGGTACAACTGAACTCCCCAGGGGAGCCTTTATGCAGCCCCACATGCAACTGGACCCTCCGGGTTCACTCTTTCACCGCAAGCCTAAATATAGCCCTCGGCGCAATGGGAGAAGACTGAAAAAGCGGGCCTCAGAAAAGGCATTGCGATTCCCCTTGGACCATTCGAAAGTGCCCCCAAAGGAAGGCTTTGGGTACAACTGAACTCCCCAGGGGAGCCTTTACGCAGCCCCACATGCAACTGGACCCTCCAGGTTCGCTCTTTCCAAGCAACACTAAACATAGCCCTAGCCGGCATGGGAGACGACTGAAAACTCTGGCCCCAGAAAACGCTTTCCGAGCCCTTTTCGCCCATTCAAAAGTGCACCCAAAGGAAGGCTTTGGGTACAAGTGAACTCCCCAGGGGAGCCTTTATGCAGCCCCACATGCAACTGGACCCTCCGTGTACGCTGTTTACGAGCAACCCTAAATATAACCCTAGCAAGCATGGCAGACGACTGAAAACTCGGGCCACAGAAAAAGAGTTTCAAGCCTCGTTCGCCCATCCAGAAGTGCCCCTATAGGAAGGCTTTGGATACAACTGAACTCCCCAGGGGAGCCTTTATGCAGCCCCACATGCAACTGGACCCTCCGGGTTCACTCTTTCACCGCAAGACTAAATATAGCCCTCGGCGCAAAGGGAGAAGACTGGAAAAGCGGGCCTCAGAAAAGGCATTGCGATTCCCCTTGGACCATTCAAAAGTGCCCCCAAAGGAAGTCTTTGGGTACAAGTGAACTCCCCAGGGGAGACTTTACGCAGCCCCACATGCAACTGGACCCTCCGGGTTCTCTCTTACCGAGCAACACTAAACATAGCCCTAGCCCACATGGGAGGCGACTGAAAACTCGGGCCCCAGAAAAATCGTTTCAAGCCCCATTCACCCATCCAGAAGTGCCCACAAAGGAAGGCTGTGGGAACAACTGAAGTCCCCAGGGGAGCCTTTATGCAGCCCCACATGCAACTGGACCCTCCGGGTTCGCTCTTTCCGAGCAACACTAAACATATCCCTAGCCGGCATGGGAGGCGACTGAAAACTCGGGCCCCAGAAAACGCATTCCGAGCCCCTTTTGCCCATTCAAAAGTGCCCCAAAGGAAGGCTTTGGGTACAACTGAACTCCCCAGGGGAGCCTTTACGCAGCCCCACATGCAACTGGACCCTCCGGGTTCGCTGTTACCGAGCAACCCTTAATATAACACCAGCCAGCATGGCAGACGACTGAAAAATCGGGCCCCAGAAAACGCGTTACAAGCCCTATTCGCCCATCCAAAAGTGCCCCGAAAGGAAGGCTTTGGGTACAAGTGAACGACCCAGGGGAGCCTTTATGCAGCCCCACATGCAACTGGACCCTCCAGGTTCGCTCTTTCTAAGCAACACTAAACATAGCCCTAGCCGGCATGGGAGAAGACTGAAAACTCTGGCCCCAGAAAACGCTTTCCGAGCCCCTTTCGCCCATTCAAAAGTGCACCCAAAGGAAGGCTTTGGGTACAAGTGAACTCCCCAGGGGAGCCTTTATGCAGCCCCACATGCAACTGGACCCTCCGTGTTCGCTGTTTACGAGCAACCCTAAATATATCCCTAGCAAGCATGGCAGACGACTGAAAACTCGGGCCACAGAAATAGAGTTTCAAGCCTCATTCGCCCATCCAGAAGTGCCCCTATAGGAAGGCTTTGGATACAACTGAACTCCCCAGGGGAGCCTTTATGCAGCCCCACATGCAACTGGACCCTCCGGGTTCACTCTTTCACCGCAAGACTAAATATAGCCCTCGGCGCAAAGGGAGAAGCCTGGAAAAGCGGGCCTCAGAAAAGGCATTGCGATTCCCCTTGGACCATTCAAAAGTGCCCCCAAAGGAAGTCTTTGGGTACAAGTGAACTCCCCAGGGGAGACTTTACGCAGCCCCACATGCAACTGGACCCTCCGGGTTCTCTCTTACCGAGCAACACTAAACATAGCCCTAGCCCACATGGGAGGCGACTGAAAACTCGGGCCCCAGAAAAATCGTTTCAAGCCCCATTCACCCATCCAGAAGTGCCCACAAAGGAAGGCTGTGGGAACAACTGAAGTCCCCAGGGGAGCCTTTATGCAGCCCCACATGCAACTGGACCCTCCGGGTTCGCTCTTTCCGAGCAACACTAAACATATCCCTAGCCGGCATGGGAGGCGACTGAAAACTCGGGCCCCAGAAAACGCATTCCGAGCCCCTTTTGCCCATTCAAAAGTGCACCCAAAGGAAGGCTTTGGGTACAAGTGAACTCCCCAGGGGAGCCTTTACGCAGCCCCAAATGCAACTGGACCCTCCGGGTTCGCTGTTACCGAGCAACCCTTAATATAACACCAGCCAGCACGGCAGACGACTGAAAAATCGGGCCCCAGAATACGCGTTACAAGCCCTATTCGCCCATCCAAAAGTGCCCCGAAAGGAAGGCTTTGGGTACAAGTGAACGACCCAGGGGAGCCTTTATGCAGCCCCACATGCAACTGGACCCTCCGGGTTCACTCTTTCACCGCAAGCCTAAATATATCCCTTGCCGCAATGGGAGAAGACTGAAAATGCGGGCCTAAGAAAACGCATTGCGATTCCCCTTGAACCATCCAAAAGTGTCACCAAAGGAAGGCTTTGGGTACAAGTGAACTCCCCAAGGGAGCCTTTATGCAGCCCCACATGCAACTGGACCCTCCGGGTTCACTCTTTCACCGCAAGACTAAATATAGCCCTCGACGCAATGGGTGAAGACTGAAAAAGCGGGCCTCAGAAAAGGCATTGCGATTCCCCTTGGACCATTCAAAAGTGCCCCAAAGGAAGTCTTTGGGTACAAGTGAACTCCCCAGGGGAGCCTTTACGCAGCCCCACATGCAACTGGACCCTCCGGGTTCGCTGTTACCGAGCAACCCTTAATATAACACCAGCCAGCATGGCAGACGACTGAAAAATCGGGCCCCAGAAAACGCGTTACAAGCCCTATTCGCCCATCCAAAAGTGCCCCCAAAGGAAGGCTTTGGGTACAAGTGAACTCCCCAGGGGAGCCTTTATGCAGCCCCACATGCAACTGGACCCTCCGTGTTCGCTCTTTCACAGCAACCCTAAATATAACCCTGGCCCGCATGGCAGACGACTGAAAAATCGGGCCCCAGAAAACGCGTTACAAACCCCATTCGCCCATCCAAAAGTGCCCTCAAAGGAAGGCTTTGGGTACAACTGAACTCTCCAGGGGAGCATTTATGCAGCCCCACTTGCAACTGGACCCTCCGGGTTCACTCTTTCACCGCAAGCCTAAATATAGCCCTCGGGGCAATGGGAGAAGACTGAAAAAGCGGGCCTAAGAAAACGCATTGCGATTCCCCTTGGACCATCCAAAAGTGCCCCCAAAGGAAGGCTTTGGGTACAACTGAACTCCCCAGGGGAGCCTTTATGCAGCCCCACATGCAACTGGACCCTCCGGGTTCACTCTTTCACCGCAAGACTAAATATAGCCCTCGACGCAATGGGTGAAGACTGAAAAAGTGAGCCTCAGAAAACGCATTGCGATTCCCCTTGGACCATCGAAAAGTGCCCCAAAGGAAGGCTTTGGGTACATCTGAACTCCCCAGGGGAGCCTTTATGCAGCCCCACATGCAACTGGACCCTCCGGGTTCGCTCTTACCGAGCAACACTAAACATAGCCCTAGCAGGCATGGGAGATGACTGAAAACTCGGGCCCCAGAAAAAGCATTCCGAGCCCCTTTCGCCCATTCAAAAGTGCCCCCAAAGGAAGGCTTTGGGTACAAGTGAACTCCCCAGGGGAGCCTTTATGCAGCCCCACATGCAACTGGACCCTCCGTGTTCTCTCTTTCACAGCAACCCTAAATATAACCCTGGCCCGCATGGCAGACGACTGAAAAATCGGGCCCCAGAAAACGCGTTACAAGCCCCATTCGCCCATCCAAAAGTGCCCCAAAAAGGACGGCTTTGGGTACAACTGAACTCCCCAGGGGAGCCTTTATGCAGCCCCACATGCAACTGGACCCTCCGCGTTCGCTCTTTCACCGCAAGCCTAAATATAGCCCTCGGCGCAATGGGAGAAGACTGGAAAAGCGGGCCTCAGAAAAGGCATTGCGATTCCCCTTGGACCATTCAAAAGTGCCCCCAAAGGAAGTCTTTGGGTACAAGTGAACTCCCCAGGGGAGACTTTACGCAGCCCCACATGCAACTGGACCCTCCGGGTTCTCTCTTACCGAGCAACACTAAACATAGCCCTAGCCCACATGGGAGGCGACTGAAAACTCGGGCCCCAGAAAAATCGTTTCAAGCCCCATTCACCCATCCAGAAGTGCCCACAAAGGAAGGCTGTGGGAACAACTGAAGTCCCCAGGGGAGCCTTTATGCAGCCCCACATGCAACTGGACCCTCCGGGTTCGCTCTTTCCGAGCAACACTAAACATATCCCTAGCCGGCATGGGAGGCGACTGAAAACTCGGGCCCCAGAAAACGCATTCCGAGCCCCTTTTGCCCATTCAAAAGTGCCCCAAAGGAAGGCTTTGGGTACAACTGAACTCCCCAGGGGAGCCTTTACGCAGCCCCACATGCAACTGGACCCTCCGGGTTCGCTGTTACCGAGCAACCCTTAATATAACACCAGCCAGCATGGCAGACGACTGAAAAATCGGGCCCCAGAAAACGCGTTACAAGCCCTATTCGCCCATCCAAAAGTGCCCCGAAAGGAAGGCTTTGGGTACAAGTGAACGACCCAGGGGAGCCTTTATGCAGCCCCACATGCAACTGGACCCTCCAGGTTCGCTCTTTCCAAGCAACACTAAATATAGCCCTAGCCGGCATGGGAGAAGACTGAAAACTCTGGCCCCAGAAAACGCTTTCCGAGCCCCTTTCGCCCATTCAAAAGTGCACACAAAGGAAGGCTTTGGGTACAAGTGAACTCCCCAGGGGAGCCTTTATGCAGCCCCACATGCAACTGGACCCTCCGTGTTCGCTGTTTACGAGCAACCCTAAATATAACCCTAGCAAACATGGCAGACGACTGAAAACTCGGGCCACAGAAAAAGAGTTTCAAGCCTCATTCGCCCATCCAGAAGTGCCCACAAAGGAAGGCTTTGGATACAACTGAACTCCCCAGGGGAGCCTTTATGCAGCCCCACATGCAACTGGACCCTCCGGGTTCACTCTTTCACCGCAAGACTAAATATAGCCCTCGGCGCAAAGGGAGAAGACTGGAAAAGCGGGCCTCAGAAAAGGCATTGCGATTCCCCTTGGACCATTCAAAAGTGCCCCCAAAGGAAGTCTTTGGGTACAAGTGAACTCCCCAGGGGAGACTTTACGCAGCCCCACATGCAACTGGACCCTCCGGGTTCTCTCTTACCGAGCAACACTAAACATAGCCCTAGCCCACATGGGAGGCGACTGAAAACTCGGGCCCCAGAAAAATCGTTTCAAGCCCCATTCACCCATCCAGAAGTGCCCACAAAGGAAGGCTGTGGGAACAACTGAAGTCCCCAGGGGAGCCTTTATGCAGCCCCACATGCAACTGGACCCTCCGGGTTCGCTCTTTCCGAGCAACACTAAACATATCCCTAGCCGGCATGGGAGGCGACTGAAAACTCGGGCCCCAGAAAACGCATTCCGAGCCCCTTTTGCCCATTCAAAAGTGCACCCAAAGGAAGGCTTTGGGTACAAGTGAACTCCCCAGGGGAGCCTTTACGCAGCCCCAAATGCAACTGGACCCTCCGGGTTCGCTGTTACCGAGCAACCCTTAATATAACACCAGCCAGCACGGCAGACGACTGAAAAATCGGGCCCCAGAATACGCGTTACAAGCCCTATTCGCCCATCCAAAAGTGCCCCCAAAGGAAGGCTTTGGGTACAAGTGAACTCCCCAGGGGAGCCTTTATGCAGCCCCACATGCAACTGGACCCTCCGGGTTCACTCTTTCACCGCAAGCCTAAATATATCCCTTGCCGCAATGGGAGAAGACTGAAAATGCGGGCCTAAGAAAACGCATTGCGATTCCCCTTGAACCATCCAAAAGTGCCCCCAAAGGAAGGCTTTGGGTACAAGTGAACTCCCCAAGGGAGCCTTTATGCAGCCCCACATGCAACTGGACCCTCCGGGTTCACTCTTTCACCGCAAGACTAAATATAGCCCTCGACGCAATGGGTGAAGACTGAAAAAGTGGGCCTCAGAAAACGCATTGCGATTCCCCATGGACCATCCAAAAGTGCCCCAAAGGAAGGCTTTGTGTACATCTGAACTCCCCAGGGGAGCCTTTATGCAGCCCCACATGCAACTGGACCCTCCGGGTTCACTCTTTCAACGCAAGACTAAATATAGCCCTCGACGCAATGGGTGAAGACTGAAAAAGCGGGCCTCAGAAAAGGCATTGCGATTCCCCTTGGACCATTCAAAAGTGCCCCAAAGGAAGTCTTTGGGTACAAGTGAACTCCCCAGGGGAGCCTTTACGCAGCCCCACATGCAACTGGACCCTCCGGGTTCGCTGTTACCGAGCAACCCTTAATATAACACCAGCCAGCATGGCAGACGACTGAAAAATCGGGCCCCAGAAAACGCGTTACAAGCCCTATTCGCCCATCCAAAAGTGCCCCCAAAGGAAGGCTTTGGGTACAACTGAACTCCCCAGGGGAGCCTTTATGCAGCCCCACATGCAACTGGACCCTCCGTGTTCGCTCTTTCACAGCAACCCTAAATATAACCCTGGCCCGCATGGCAGACGACTGAAAAATCGGGCCCCAGAAAACGCGTTACAAGCCCCATTCGCCCATCCAAAAGTGCCCCCAAAGGAAGGCTTTGGGTACAACTGAACTCTCCAGGGGAGCATTTATGCAGCCCCACTTGCAACTGGATCCTCCGGGTTCACTCTTTCACCGCAAGCCTAAATATAGCCCTCGGGGCAATGGGAGAAGACTGAAAAAGCGGGCCTAAGAAAACGCATTGCGATTCCCCTTGGACCATCCAAAAGTGCCCCCAAAGGAAGGCTTTGGGTACATGTGAACTCCCCAGGGGAGCCTTTATGCAGCCCCACATGCAACTGGACCCTCCGGGTTCACTCTTTCACCGCAAGACTAAATATAGCCCTCGACGCAATGGGTGAAGACTGAAAAAGTGAGCCTCAGAAAACGCATTGCGATTCCCCTTGGACCATCGAAAAGTGCCCCAAAGGAAGGCTTTGGGTACATCTGAACTCCCCAGGGGAGCCTTTATGCAGCCCCACATGCAACTGGACCCTCCGGGTTCGCTCTTACCGAGCAACACTAAACATAGCCCTAGCAGGCATGGGAGATGACTGAAAACTCGGGCCCCAGAAAAAGCATTCCGAGCCCCTTTCGCCCATTCAAAAGTGCACCCAAAGGAAGGCTTTGGGTACAAGTGAACTCCCCAGGGGAGCCTTTATGCAGCCCCACATGCAACTGGACCCTCCGTGTTCTCTCTTTCACAGCAACCCTAAATATAACCCTGGCCCGCATGGCAGACGACTGAAAAATCGGGCCCCAGAAAACGCGTTACAAGCCCCATTCGCCCATCCAAAAGTGCCCCAAAAAGGACGGCTTTGGGTACAACTGAACTCCCCAGGGGAGCCTTTATGCAGCCCCACATGCAACTGGACCCTCCGCGTTCGCTCTTTCACCGCAAGCCTAAATATAGCCCTCGGCGCAATGGGAGAAGACTGAAAAAGCGGGCCTCAGAAAAGGCATTGCGATTCCCCTTGGACCATTCAAAAGTGCCCCCAAAGGAAGTCTTTGGGTACAACTGAACTCCCCAGGGGAGCCTTTACGCAGCCCCACATGCAACTGGACCCTCCGGGTTCGCTGTTACCGAGCAACCCTTAATATAACACCAGCCAGCATGGCAGACGACTGAAAAATCGGGCCCCAGAAAACGCGTTACAAGCCCTATTCGCCCATCCAAAAGTGCCCCGAAAGGAAGGCTTTGGGTACAAGTGAACGACCCAGGGGAGCCTTTATGCAGCCCCACATGCAACTGGACCCTCCAGGTTCGCTCTTTCCAAGCAACACTAAACATAGCCCTAGCCGGCATGGGAGACGACTGAAAACTCTGGCCCCAGAAAACGCTTTCCGAGCCCCTTTCGCCCATTCAAAAGTGCACCCAAAGGAAGGCTTTGGGTACAAGTGAACTCCCCAGGGGAGCCTTTATGCAGCCCCACATGCAACTGGACCCTCCGGGTTCTCTCTTACCGAGCAACACTAAACATAGCCCTAGCCCACAAGGGAGGCGACTGAAAACTCGGGCCCCAGAAAAATCATTTCAATCCCCATTCACCCATCCAGAAGTGCCCACAAAGGAAGGCTGTGGGAACAACTGAAGTCCCCAGGGGAGCCTTTATGCAGCCCCACATGCAACTGGACCCTCCGGGTTCGCTCTTTCCGAGCAACACTAAACATATCCCTAGCCGGCATGGGAGGCGACTGAAAAATCGGGCCCCAGAAAACGCATTCCGAGCCCCTGTTGCCCATTCAAAAGTGCACCCAAAGGAAGGCTTTGGGTACAAGTGAACTCCCCAGGGGAGCCTTTACGCAGCCCCAAATGCAACTGGACCCTCCGGGTTCGCTGTTACCGAGCAACCCTTAATATAACACCAGCCAGCACGGCAGACGACTGAAAAATCGGGCCCCAGAATACGCGTTACAAGCCCTATTCGCCCATCCAAAAGTGCCCCCAAAGGAAGGCTTTGGGTACAAGTGAACCCCCCAGGGAGCCTTTATGCAGCCCCACATGCAACTGGACCCTCCGGGTTCACTCTTTCACCGCAAGCCTAAATATATCCCTTGCCGCAATGGGTGAAGACTGAAAAAGTGGGCCTCAGAAAACGCATTGCGATTCCCCTTGAACCATCCAAAAGTGTCACCAAAGGAAGGCTTTGGGTACAAGTGAACTCCCCAAGGGAGCCTTTATGCAGCCCCACATGCAACTGGACCCTCCAGGTTCACTCTTTCACCGCAAGACTAAATATAGCCCTCGACGCAATGGGTGAAGACTGAAAAAGTGAGCCTCAGAAAACGCATTGCGATTCCCCTTGGACCATCGAAAAGTGCCCCAAAGGAAGGCTTTGTGTACATCTGAACTCCCCAGGGGAGCCTTTATGCAGCCCCACATGCAACTGGACCCTCCAGGTTCGCTCTTTCACCGCAAGACTAAATATATCCCTCGGCGCAATGGGAGAAGACTGAAAAAGCGGGCCTCAGAAAAGGCATTGCGATTCCCCTTGGACCATTCAAAAGTGCCCCAAAGGAAGTCTTTGGGTACAAGTGAACTCCCCAGGGGAGCCTTTACGCAGCCCCACATGCAACTGGACCCTCCGGGTTCGCTGTTACCGAGCAACCCTTAATATAACACCAGCCAGCATGGCAGACGACTGAAAAATCGGGCCCCAGAAAACGCGTTACAAGCCCCATTCGCCCATCCAAAAGTGCCCCCAAAGGAAGGCTTTGGGTACAACTGAACTCTCCAGGGGAGCATTTATGCAGCCCCACTTGCAACTGGACCCTCCGGGTTCACTCTTTCACCGCAAGCCTAAATATAGCCCTCGGGGCAATGGGAGAAGACTGAAAAAGCGGGCCTAAGAAAACGCATTGCGATTCCCCTTGGACCATCCAAAAGTGCCCCCAAAGGAAGGCTTTGGGTACATGTGAACTCCCCAGGGGAGCCTTTATGCAGCCCCACATGCAACTGGACCCTCCGGGTTCACTCTTTCACCGCAAGACTAAATATAGCCCTCGACGCAATGGGTGAAGACTGAAAAAGTGAGCCTCAGAAAACGCATTGCGATTCCCCTTGGACCATCGAAAAGTGCCCCAAAGGAAGGCTTTGGGTACATCTGAACTCCCCAGGGGAGCCTTTATGCAGCCCCACATGCAACTGGACCCTCCGGGTTCGCTCTTACCGAGCAACACTAAACATAGCCCTAGCAGGCATGGGAGACGACTGAAAACTCGGGCCCCAGAAAAAGCATTCCGAGCCCCTTTCGCCCATTCAAAAGTGCCCTCAAAGGAAGGCTTTGGGTACAAGTGAACTCCCCAGGGGAGCCTTTATGCAGCCCCACATGCAACTGGACCCTCCGTGTTCTCTCTTTCACAGCAACCCTAAATATAACCCTGGCCCGCATGGCAGACGACTGAAAAATCGGGCCCCAGAAAACGCGTTACAATATCCATTCGCCCATCCAAAAGTGCCCCAAAAAGGACGGCTTTGGGTACAACTGAACTCCCCAGGGGAGCCTTTATGCAGCCCCACATGCAACTGGACCCTCCGGGTTCACTCTTTCACCGCAAGCCTAAATATAGCCCTCGGCGCAATGGGAGAAGACTGAAAAAGCGGGCCTCAGAAAAGGCATTGCGATTCCCCTTGGACCATTCAAAAGTGCCCCCAAAGGAAGGCTTTGGGTACAACTGAACTCCCCAGGGGAGCCTTTACGCAGCCCCACATGCAACTGGACCCTCTGGGTTCGCTGTTACCGAGCAACCCTTAATATAACACCAGCCAGCATGGCAGACGACTGAAAAATCGGGCCCGAGAAAACGCGTTACAAGCCCTATACGCCCATCCAAAAGTGCCCCGAAAGGAAGGCTGTGGGTACAAGTGAACTCCCCAAGGGAGACTTTACGCAGCCCCACATGCAACTGGACCCTCCGGGTTCTCTCTTACCGAGCAACACTAAACATAGCCCTAGCCCACATGGGAGGCGACTGAAAACTCGGGCCCCAGAAAAATCGTTTCAAGCCCCATTCACCCATCCAGAAGTGCCCACAAAGGAAGGCTGTGGGAACAACTGAAGTCCCCAGGGGAGCCTTTATGCAGCCCCACATGCAACTGGACCCTCCGGGTTCGCTCTTTCCGAGCAACACTAAACATATCCCTAGCCGGCATGGGAGGCGACTGAAAACTCGGGCCCCAGAAAACGCATTCCGAGCCCCTGTTGCCCATTCAAAAGTGCACCCAAAGGAAGGCTTTGGGTACAAGTGAACTCCCCAGGGGAGCCTTTACGCAGCCCCAAATGCAACTGGACCCTCCGGGTTCGCTGTTACCGAGCAACCCTTAATATAACACCAGCCAGCACGGCAGACGACTGAAAAATCGGGCCCCAGAATACGCGTTACAAGCCCTATTCGCCCATCCAAAAGTGCCCCGAAAGGAAGGCTTTGGGTACAAGTGAACTCCCCAGGGGAGCCTTTATGCAGCCACACATGCAACTGGACCCTCCGGTTTCGCTCTTTCACAGCAAGCCTAAATATAACCCTGGCCCGCATGGAAGACGACTGAAAACTCGGGCCCCAGAAAACGCGTTACAAGCCCCATTCGCCCATCCAAAAGTGCCCCCAAAGGAAGGCTTTGGGTACAAGTGAACTCCCCAGGGGAGCCTTTATGCAGCCCCACATGCAACTGGACCCTCCGTGTTCGCTCTTTCACAGCAACCCTTAATATAACCCTGGCCCGCATGGCAGACGACTGAAAACTCGGGCCCCAGAAAACGCGTTACAAGCCCCATTCGCCCATCCAAAAGTGCCCCCAAAGGAAGGCTTTGGGTACAAGTGAACTCCCCAGGGGAGCCTTTATGCAGCCCCACATGCAACTGGACCCTCCGTGTTCGCTCTTTCACAGCAACCCTAAATATAACCCTGGCCCGCATGGCAGACGACTGAAAAATCGGGCCCCAGAAAACGCGTTACAAGCCCCATTCGCCCATCCAAAAGTGCCCCAAAAAGGACGGCTTTGGGTACAACTGAACTCCCCAGGGGAGCCTTTATGCAGCCCCACATGCAACTGGACCCTCCGGGTTCACTCTTTCACCACAAGCCTAAATATAGCCCTCGGCGCAATGGGAGAAGACTGAAAAAGCGGGCCTCAGAAAAGGCATTGCGATTCCCCTTGGACCATTCAAAAGTGCCCCCAAAGGAAGGCTTTGGGTACAACTGAACTCCCCAGGGGAGCCTTTACGCAGCCCCACATGCAACTGGACCCTCTGGGTTCGCTGTTACCGAGCAACCCTTAATATAACACCAGCCAGCATGGCAGACGACTGAAAAATCGGGCCCCAGAAAACGCGTTACAAGCCCTATTCGCCCATCCAAAAGTGCCCCCAAAGGAAGGCTTGGGTACAAGTGAACTCCCCAGGGGAGCCTTTATGCAGCCCCACATGCAACTGGACCCTCCGTGTTCGCTCTTTCACAGCAACCCTTAATATAACCCTGGCCCGCATGGCAGACGACTGAAAACTCGGGCCCCAGAAAACGCGTTACAAGCCCCATTCGCCCATCCAAAAGTGCCCCCAAAGGAAGGCTTTGGGTACAAGTGAACTCCCCAGGGGAGCCTTTATGCAGCCCCACATGCAACTGGACCCTCCGTGTTCGCTCTTTCACAGCAACCCTAAATATAACCCTGGCCCGCATGGCAGACGACTGAAAAATCGGGCCCCAGAAAACGCGTTACAAGCCCCATTCGCCCATCCAAAAGTGCCCCCAAAGGAAGGCTTTGGGTACAAGTGAACTCCCCAGGGGAGCCTTTATGCAGCCCCACATGCAACTGGACCCTCCGGGTTCACTCTTTCACCGCAAGACTAAATATATCCCTCGACGCAATGGGTGAAGACTGAAAAAGTGGGCCTCAGAAAACGCATTGCGATTCCCCTTGGACCATCCAAAAGTGCCCCAAAGGAAGGCTTTGGGTACATCTGAACTCCCCAGGGGAGCCTTTATGCAGCCCCACATGCAACTGGACCCTCCAGGTTCGCTCTTTCCAAGCAACACTAAACATAGCCCTAGCCGGCATGGGAGACGACTGAAAACTCGGGCCCCAGAAAACGCTTTCCGAGCCCTTTTCGCCCATTCAAAATTGCCCACAAAGGAAGGCTTTGGGTACAAGTGAACTCCCCAGGGGAGCCTTTATGCAGCCCCACATGCAACTGGACCCTCCGGGTTCTCTCTTACCGAGCAACACTAAACATAGCCCTAGCCGGCATGGGAGGCGACTGAAAACTCGGGCCACAGAAAAAGCGTTTCACGCCCCATTCACCCATCCAGAAGTGCCCACAAAGGAAGGCTGTGGGAACAACTGAAGTCCCCAGGGGAGCCTTTATGCAGCCCCACATGCAACTGGACCCTCGGGGTTCGCTATTTCCGAGCAACACTAAACTTATCCCTAGGCGGCATGGGAGGCGACTGAAAACTCGGGCCCCAGAAAACGCATTCCGAGACCCTTTTGCCCATTCAAAAGTGCCACGAAAGGAAGGCTTTGGGTACAACTGAACTCCCCAGGGAAGCCTTTATGCAGCCCCACATGCAACTGGACCCTCCGGGTTCACTCTTTCACCGCAAGACTAAATATAGCCCTCGGCGCAATGGGAGAAGACTGAAAAAGAGGGCCTCAGAAAACGCATTGTGATTCCCCTTGGACCATCCAAAAGTGCCCCCAGAGGAAGGCTTTGGTTTCATCTGAACTCCCCAGGGGAGCCTTTATGCAACCCCACATGCAACTGGACCCTCCGTGTTCGCTGTTTACGAGCAACCCTAAGTATAACACTAGCCAGCATGGCAGAAGACTGAAAACTCGGGCCACTGAAAAGGCGTTTCAAGCCCCATTCGCCAATCCAGAAGTGCCCACAAAGGAAGGCTTTGGGTACAAGTGAACTCCCCAGGGGAGCCTTTATGCAGCCACACATGCAACTGGACCCTCCGTGTTCGCTGTTTACGAGCAACCCTAAATATAACCCTAGCCAGCATGGCAGACGACTGAAAACTCGGGCCACAGAAAAAGAGTTTCAAGCCTCGTTCGCCCATCCAGAAGTGCCCCTATAGGAAGGCTTTGGATACAACTGAACTCCCCAGGGGAGCCTTTATGCAGCCCCACATGCAACTGGACCCTCCGGGTACGCTCTTTCCGAGCAACACTAAACATAGCCCAGGCCGGCATGGGAGGCGACTGAAAACTCGGGCCCCAGAAAACGCGTTCCGAGCCCCTTTCGCCCATTTAAAAGTGCCCCGAAAGGAAGGCTTTGGGTACAAGTGAACTCCCCAGGGGAGCCTTTATGCAGCCCCACATGCAACTGGACCCTCCGGGTTCGCTGTTTCCGAGCAACCCTTAATATAACACTAGCCAGCATGGCAGAAGACTGAAAACTCGGGCCACAGAAAAGCGTTTCAAGCCCCATTCACCCATCCAGAAGTGCCCACAAAGGAAGGCTTTGAATACAACTGATCTCCCCAGGGGAGCCTTTATGCAGCCCCACATGCAACTGGACCCTCCGGGTTCTCTCTTTCACCGCAAGACTAAATATAGCCCTCGGCGCAATGGGAGAACACTGAAAAAGCGGGTCTCAGAAAACGCATTGCGACTCCCCTTGGACCATTCAAAAGTGCCCCCAGAGAAAGTCTTTCAGTACAAGTGAACTCCCCAGGGGAGCCTTTACGAAGCCCCACATGCAACTGGACCCTCCGGGTTCGCTGTTACCCACCAACCCTTAATATAACACCAGCCAGCATGGGAGACGACTGAAAAATCGGGCCCCAGAAAACGCGTTACAAGCCCCATTCGCCCATCCAAAAGTGCCCCCATAGGAAGGCTTTGGGTACAAGTGAACTCCCCAGGGGAGCCTTTATGCAGCCCCACATGCAACTGAGCCATCCGGGTTCACTCTTTCACCGCAAGCCTAAATATAGCCCTCGACGCAATGGGAGAAGACTGAAAAAGCGGGCCTCAGAAAACGCATTGCGATTTCCTTTGGACCATCCAAAAGTGCCCCCAAAGGAAGGCTTTGGGTACAAGTGAACTCCCCAGGGGAGCCTTTATGCAGCCCCACATGCAACTGGACCCTCCGGGTTCACTCTTTCACCGCAAGACTAAATATAGCCCTCGACGCAATGGGTGAAGACTGAAAAAGCGGGCCTCATAAAACGCATTGCGATTCCCCTTGGACCATTCAAAAGTGCCCCCAAAGGAAGGCTTTGGATACAACTGAACTCCCCAGGGGAGCCTTTATGCTGCCCCACATGCAACTGGACCCTCCGTGTTCGCTGTTACCGACCAACCCTTAATATAACACCAGGCAGCATGGCAGACGACTGAAAAATCGGACCCCAGAAAACGCGTTACAAGCCGTATTCGCCCATCCAAAAGTGCCCCAAAGGAAGGCTTTGGGTACAAGTGAACTCCCCAGGGGAGACTTTATGCAGCCCCACATGCAACTGGACCCTCCGTGTTCGCTCTTTAACAGCAACCCTAAATATAACCCTGGCCCGCATGGCAGACGACTGAAAAATCGGGCCCCAGAAATCGCGTTACAAGCCCCATTCGCCCATCCAAAAGTGCCCCCAAAGGAAGGCTTTCGGTACAAGTGAACTCCCCAGGGGAGCCTTTATGCAGCCCCACATGCAACTGGACCCTCCGGGTTCGCTCTTTCCGAGCAACACTAAACATATCCCTAGCAGGCATGGGAGACGACTGAAAACTCGGGCCCCAGAAAATGCTTTCCGAGCCCCTTTCGCCCATCCAGAAGTGCCCTTATAGGAAGGCTTTGAATACAACTGATCTCCCCAGGGGAGCCTTTATGCAGCCCAACATGCAACTGGACCCTCCGGGTTCGCTCTTTCCGAGCAACACTAAACATAGCCCTAGCCGGCATGGGAGGCGACTGAAAACTCGGGCCCCAGAAAACGCTTTCCGAGCCCCTTTTGCCCATTCAAAAGTGCCCCCAGAGGAAGGCTTTGGGTACAAGTGAACTCCCCAGGGGAGCCTTTATGCAGCCCCACATGCAACTGTACCCTCCGGGTTCACTCTTTCACCGCAAGACTAAATATATCCCTCGGCGAAATGGGAGAAGACTGAAAAAGCGGGCCTCAGAAATCACATTGTGATTCCCCTTGGACCATCCAAAAGTGCCCCCAAAGGAAGGCTTTGGGTTCATCTGAACTCCTCAGGGGAGCCTTTATGCAGCCCCACATGCAACTGGACCCTCCGGGTTCACTGTTACCGAGCAACCCTTAATATAACACCAGCCAGCACGGCAGACGACTGAAAAATCGGGCCCCAGAAAACGCGTTACAAGCCCTATTCGCCCATCCAAAAGTACCCCAAAGGAAGGCTTTGGGTACAAGTGAACTCCCCAGGGGAGCCTTTACGCAGCCCCACATGCAACTGGACCCTCCGGGTTCGCTGTTTCTGAGCAACCCTAAATATAACCCTAGCCAGCATGGCAGACGACTAAAAAATCGGGCCCCAGAAAACGCGTTACAAGCCCCATTCGCCCATCCAAAAGTGGCCCCAAAGGAAGGCTTTGGGTACAAGTGAACTCCCCAGGGGAGCCTTTATGCAGCCCCACATGCAACTGGACCCTCCGGGTTCGCTGTTACCGAGCAACCCTTAATATAACACCAGCCAGCATGGCAGACGACTGAAAAATCGGGCCCCAGAAAACGCGTTACAAGCCCTATTCGCCCATCCAAAAGTGCCCCCAAAGGAATGCTTTGGGTACAAGTGAACTCCCCAGGGGAGCCTTTATGCAGCCCCACATGCAACTGAACCCTCCGTGTTCGCTCTTTCACAGCAACCCTAAATATAACCCTGGCCCGCATGGCAGACGACTGAAAAATCGGGCCCCAGAAAACGCGTTACAAGCCCCATTCGCCCATCCAAAAGTGCCCCCAAAGGAAGGCTTTGGGTACAAGTGAACTCCCCAGGGGAGCCTTTATGCAGCCCCACATGCAACTGGACCCTCCGCGTTCACTCTTTCACTGCAAGCCTAAATATAGCCCTCGGCGCAAAGGGAGAAGACTGAAAAATCGGGCCTCAGAAAACGCATTGCGATTCCCCTTGGACCATCCAAAAGTGCCCCCAAAGGAAGGCTTTGGGTACAAGTGAACTCCCCAGGGGAGCCTTTATGCAGCCCCACATGCAACTGGACCCTCCAGGTTCGCTCTTTCCAAGCAACACTAAATATAACCCTAGCCACCATGGCAAAAGACTGAAAACTCGGGCCACAGAAAAAGCGTTTCAAGCCCAATTCACCCATCCAGAAGTTCCCCCAAAGGAAGGCTTTTGGTACATGTGAACTCCCCAGGGGAGCCTTTATGCAGCCACACATGCAACTGGACCCTCCGGGTTCGCTGTTACCGAGCAACCCTTAATATAACACCAGCCAGCATGGCAGACGACTGAAAAATCGGGCCCCAGAAAACGCGTTACAAGCCCTATTCGCCCATCCAAAAGTGCCCCCAAAGGAAGGCTTTGGGTACAAGTGAACTCCCCAGGGGAGCCTTTATGCAGCCCCACATGCAACTGGACCCTCCGGGTTCGCTCTTTCCGAGTAACACTAAATATAGACCTAGCCGGCATGGGAGGCGACTGAAAACTCGGTCCCCAGAAAACGCTTTCCAAGCCCCTTTTGCCCATTCAAAAGTGCCCCGAAAGGAAGGCTTTAGGTACAAGTGAACTCCCCAGGGGAGCCTTTATGCAGCCCCACATGCAACTGGACCCTCCGGGTTCACTCTTTCACCGCAAGATTAATATATCCCTCGGCGCAATGGGAGAAGACTGAAAAAGCGGGCCTCAGAAAAGGCATTGCGATTCCCCTTGGACCATTCAAAAGTGCCCCCAAAGGAAGGCTTTGGGTACAAGTGAACTCCCCAGGGGAGCCTTTATGCAGCCCCACATGCAACTGGACCCTCCGGGTTCGCTCTTACCGAGCAACCCTTAATATAACACCAGCCAGCATGGCAGACGACTGAAAAATCGGGCCCCAGAAAACACGTTACAAGCCCTATTCGCCCATCCAAAAGTGCCCCCAAAGGAAGGCTTTGGGTACAAGTGAACTCCCCAGGGGAGCCTTTATGCAGCCCCACATGCAACTGGACCCTCCGTGTTCGCTCTTTCACAGCAACCCTAAATATAACCCTGGCCCGCATGGCAGACGAATGAAAAATCGGGCCCCAGAAATCGCGTTACAAGCCCCATTCGCCCATCCAAAAGTGCCCCCAAAGGAAGGCTTTGGGTACAAGTGAACTCCCCAGGGGAGCCTTTATGCAGCCCCACATGCAACTGGACCCTCCGCGTTCACTCTTTCACCGCAATCCTAAATATAGCCCTCGGCGCAATGGGAGAAGACTGAAAAAGCGGGCCTAAGAAAACGCATTGCGATTCCCCTTGAACCATCCAAAAGTGCCACCAAAGGAAGGCTTTGGGTACAAGTGAACTCCCCAAGGGAGCCTTTATGCAGCCCCACATGCAACTCGACCCTCCAGGTTTGCTCTTTCCAAGCAACACTAAACATAGCCCTAGCCGGCATGGGAGACGACTGAAAACTCGGGCCCCAGAAAACGCTTTCCGAGCCCCTTTCGCCCATTCATAACTGCACACAAAGGAAGGCTTTGGGTACAAGTGAACTCCCCAGGGGAGCCTTTATGCAGCCCCACATGCAACTGGACCCTCCGTGTTCGCTGTTTACGAGCAACCCTAAATATAACCCTAGCCAGCATGGCAGACGACTGAAAACTCGGGCCACAGAAAAAGAGTTTCAAGCCTCATTCGCCCATCCACAAGTGCCCCTATAGGAAGGCTTTGGATACAACTGAACTCCCCAGGGGAGCCTTTATGCAGCCCCACATGCAACTGGACCCTCCGGGTTCACTCTTTCACCGCTAGACTAAATATAGCCCTCGGCGCAAAGGGAGAAGACTGGAAAAGCGGGCCTCAGAAAAGGCATTGCGATTCCCCTTGGACCATTCAAAAGTGCCCCCAAAGGAAGGCTTTGGGTACAAGTGAACTCCCCAGGGGAGCCTTTACGCAGCCCCACATGCAACTGGACCCTCCGGGTTCGCTGTTACCGAGAAACCCTTAATATAACACCAGCCAGCATGGCAGACGACTGAAAAATCTTGCCCCAGAAAACGCGTTACAAGCCCTATTCGCCCATCCAAAAGTGCCCCCAAAGGAAGGCTTTGAGTACATGTGAACTAACCAGGGGAGCCTTTATGCAGCCCCACATGCAACTGGACCCTCCGGGTTCGCTCTTTCCGAGCAACACTAAACATAGCCCTAGCCAGCATGGGAGACGACTGAAAACTCGGGCCACTGAAAACGCTTTCCGAGCCCCTTTCGCCCATTCAAAAGTGCCCCCAGAGGAAGGCTTTGGGTACAAGTGAACTCCCCAGGGGAGCCTTTATGCAGCCACACATGCAACTGGACCCTCCGGTTTCGCTCTTTCACAGCAAGCCTAAATATAACCCTGGCCCGCATGGAAGACGACTGAAAACTCGGGCCCCAGAAAACGCGTTACAAGCCCCATTCGCCCATCCAAAAGTGCCCCCAAAGGAAGGCTTTGGGTACAAGTGAACTCCCCAGGGGAGCCTTTATGCAGCCCCACATGCAACTGGACCCTCCAGGTTCGCTCTTTCCGAGCAACACTAAACATAGCCCTAGCCGGCATGGGAGAAGACTGAAAACTCGGGCCACAGAAAAAGAGTTTCAAGCCTCGTTCGCCCATCCAGAAGTGCCCCTATAGGAAGGCTTTGGATACAACTGAACTCCCCAGGGGAGCCTTTATGCAGCCCCACATGCAACTGGACCCTCCGGGTTCACTCTTTCACCGCAAGCCTAAATATAGCCCTCGGCGCAATGGGCGAAGACTGAAAAAGTTGGCGTCAGAAAACTCGTAGCGATTTCCCTTGGACCATCCAAAAGTGCCCCGAAAGGAAGGCTTTGGGTACAAGTGAACTCCCCATAGAGCCTTTATGCAGCCCCACATGCAACTGGACCCTTCGGGTTCGCTGTTTACGAGCAACCCTAAATATAACCCTAGCCAGCATTGCAGAAGACTGAAAACTCGGGCCACTGAAAAGGCGTTTCAAGCCGCATTCGCCAATCCAGAAGTGCCCCCAAAGGAAGGCTTTGGGTACAAGTGAACTCCCCAGGGGAGCCTTTATGCAGCCCCACATGCAACTGGACCCTCCGGGTTTGCTCTTTCACCGCAAGACTAAATATAGCCCTCGACGCAATGGGTGAAGACTGAAAAACACGCCTCAGAAAACGCATTGCGATTCCCCTTGGACCATCCAAAAGTGCCCCAATGGAAGGCTTTGGGGACAAGTGAACTCCTCAGGGGAGCCTTTATGCAGCCCCACATGCAACTGGACCCTCCAGGTTCGCTCTTTCCGAGCAACACTAAACATAACCCTAGCCAGCATCGGAGACGACTGAAAACTCGGGCCACTGAAAACGCTTTCCGAGCCCCTTTCGCCCATTCAAAAGTGCCTACAGAGGAAGGCTTTGGGTACAAGTGAACTCCCCAGGGGAGCCTTTACGCAGCCCCACATGCAACTGGACCCTCTGGGTTCGCTCTTTCCGAGCAACACTAAACATAACCCTAGCCAGCATGGGAGACGACTGAAAACTCGGGCCCCAGAAAACGCATTCCGAGCCCCTTTCGCCCATCCAAAAGTGCCCCAAAAGGAAGGCTTTGGGTACAATTGGACTCCCCAGGGGAGCCTTTACGCAGCCCCACATGCAACTGGACCCTCCTAATTCGCTCTTTCACAGCAAGCCTAAATATAACCCGTGCACGCATCTGAGACTACAGAAAAATCGGACCCTAGAAAAGGCGTTACAAGCCCCATTCGCCCATCCAGAACTGCCCCCAAAAGAAGGCTTTGGGTACAACTGAACTCCCCAGGGGAGCCTTTATGCAGCGCCACATGCAACTGGACCCTCGGTATACGCTCTTTCACAGCAACCCTAAATATAGCCCTGGCCTGCATGGAAGACGACTGAAAACTCGGGCCCCAGAAAACGTGCTACAAGCCCCATTCGCCCATCCAAAAGTGCCCCCAAAGGAAGGCTTTGGGTACAAGTGAACTCCCCAGGGGAGCCTTTATGCAGCCCCACATGAAACTGGACCCTCCGGGTTCGCTGTTTCCGAGCAATACTAAATATATCCCTAGCCAGCGTTGGAGAGAACTGAAAACTCGTGTCCCAGAAATCGCATTCCGAGCCCCTTTCGCCCATCCAAAAGTGCACCCAAAGGAAGGCTTTGAGTACAAGTGAACTCCCCAGGGGAGCCTTTACGAAGCCCCACATGCAACTGGACCCTCCATGTTCGCTGTTTACAAGCAACCCTAAATATAACTCTAGCCAGCATGGCAGAAGACTGAAAACTCAGGCCACAGAAAAAGCGTTTCAAGCCCCCCCCCCGCCAACCAAAAGTGCCCCCAGAGGAAGGCTTTGGGTACAAGTGAACTCCCCAGGGGAGTTTTTATGCAGCCCCACATGCAACTGGACCCTCCGTATTCGCTCTTTCACCGCAAGACTAAATATACCCCTTTTTTCATTCATCTCCGATGCCCCCTAGGGCTATATTTAGGCTTGCTTTGAAAGAGCGAATACGGAGGGTCCTGTTGCATGTTTGGCTGCATAAAGGCTCCCCTGGGGAGTTCAGTTGTACACAAAGCCTTCCTCTGGGGGCACGTTTGGATGGGCGAAAGGGGCTCGGAATGCGTTTTCTGAGGCCCGAGTTTTCAGTCGTCTCCCATGCCAGCTAGGGCTATCTTTAGTGTTGGTCGGAAACAGCGAACCCGGAAGGTCCAGTTGCATGTGGGGCTGCATAAATGCTCCCCTGGGGAGTTCACTTGTACCCAAAGCCTTCCTCTGGGGACACTTTTGGATGGGTGAAAGGGGCTCGTAATGCGTTTTCTGGGGCCCGAGTTTTCAGTCATCTCCCATGCCGGCTAGGGCTATGTTTAGTGTTGCTCGGAAAGAGCGAATCCGGAGGGTCCAGTTACATGTGGAGCTACATGAAGGCTCCCCTGGGGAGTTCATTTGTACTCAAAGTTTTCCTTTGGGATCACTTCTGCATGGGCGACTATAGGCTTGTAGTGCATTTTCTGGGGCCTGATTTTTCAGTGGTCTGCCATGCGTGCCAGGGTTATATTTGGGTTGCTGTGAAAGAGCGAATACGGAGGGTCCAGTTGCGTGTGGGGCTGCATAAAGGCTCCCCTGGGGAGTTCACTTGTACCCAAAGCCTTCCTTTGGGGGCACTTTTGGATGGGCGAATGGGGCTGGTAACGCGTTTTCTGGGGCTCGAGTTTTCAGTCGTCTGCCATGCGGGCCAGGGTTATATTTAGGGTTGCTGTGAAAGAGCGAATACGGAGGGTCCAGCTGCATGTGGGGCTGCCTAAAAGTTCCCCTGGGGAGTTCTCTTGTACCCAAAGCCTTCCTTTGGGGCCACTTTTGGATGGGCGAAAGGGTCTTGTAAGGCGTTTTCTTTGGCTCGATTTTTCAGTCATCTCCGATGCCGTCTAGGGGTATATTTAGGCTTGCGGTGAAAGAGCGAATAAGGAGGGTCCAGTTGATTGAGGGGCTGCATAAAGGCTCCCCTGGGGAGTTCAGTTGTACCCAAAGCCTTCCTCTGGGGGCACTTTTGGATGGTCCAAGTGGAATCGCAATGCGTTTTCTGAGGCCCGCTTTTTCATTCTTCTCCCATTGCGCTGAGGGTTATATTTAGGCTTGCGGTGAAAGAGTGAACCCGGAGGGTCAAGTTGCATGTGGAGCTGCATAAAGGCTCCCCTGGGGAGTTCACTTGTACCCAAAGCCTTCCTTTGGGGACACTTCTGGATGGGCGAATGGGGCTTGTAGTGCGTTTTCTGGCGTCCGATTTTTCAGTTGCCTCCAATGCGGGCCAGGGTTATATTTAGGGTTGCTGTGAAAGAGCGAATACGTAGGGTCCAGTTGCATGTGGGGCTGCATAAAGGCTCCCCTGGGGAGTTCACTTGTACCCAAAGTCTTCCTTTGGGGGCACTTTTGGATGGGCGAATGGGGATTGAAACACCTTTTCAGTGGCCCGAGTTTTCAGTCTTCTGCCATGCTGGCTAGTGTTATATTTAGGGTTGCTCGTAAACAGCGAACACGGAGGGTCCAGTTGCATGTAGGGCTGCATAAAGGCTCCCCTGGGGAGTTCAGATGTACCCAAAGCCTTCCTTTGGGGACACTTTTGGATAAGCGAATGGGGCTCGGAAAGCGTTTTCTGGGGCCCGAGTTTTCAGTCGTCTCCCATGCCAGCTAGGGCTATGTTTAGTGTTGCTCGGAAAGAGCGAACCCGGAGAGTCCAGTTGCATGTGGGGCTGCATAATGGCTCCCCTGGGGAGTTCAGTTGGGCATTTAGTGTTGCTCGGAAAGGGCGAACCCGGAGGGTCCAGTTACATGTGGGGTTATATAAAGGCTCCCCTGGGGAGTTCTTTTCTACCCAAAGCCTTCCTTTGGGGGCACTTTGGATGGTCCAAGGGGAATCGCAATGCGTTTTCTGAGGCGGGTTTTTCAGTATTCTCCCATTGCGCCGAGGGCTATATTTAGACTTGCGGTGAAAGATTGAACCCGAAGGGTCCAGTTGCATGTGGGCGTACATAAAGGCTCCCCTGGGGAGTTCAGTTGTACCCAAAGCCTTCCTCTGGGGGCACTTTTGGATGGGCGAAAGGGGCTCGGAAAGCGTTTTCTGGGGCCCGAGTTGTCAGTCGTCTCCCATGCCAGCTAGGGCTATGTTTAGCGTTGCTCGGAAAGAGCGAACCCGGAGAGTCCAGTTGCATGTGGGGCTGCATAAAGGCTCCCCTGGGGAGTTCAGTTGTTCCCAAAGCCTTCCTTTGTGTCACTTTTTGATGGGCGAATGGGGCTTGTAACGCGTTTTCTTGGGCCCGAGATTTCAGTCGTCTGCCATGCGGGCCCGGGATATATTTAGGGTTTCTGTGAAAGAGCGAATACGGAGGGTCCAGTTGCATGTGGGGCTGCATAAAGGCACTCCTGGGGACTTCAGTTGTACTCAAAGCCTTCCTTTGGGGGCACTTTTGGATGGGCGAAAGGGTCTTGTAAGGCGTTTTCTTTGGCCCGAGTTTTCAGTCCTCTCCAATGCCGGCTAGGGATATATTTAGTGTTGCTTGGAAACAAAGAACCCGGAAGGTCCAGTTGCATGTGGGGCTGCATAAAGGCTCCCCTGGGGAGTTCAGTTGTACCCAAAGCCTTCCTTTGGGGTCACTTTTGGATCGGCGAATGTGGCTTGCAACACCTTTTCTGAGGCCCGCTTTTTCAGTCTTCTCCCATTGCGGCTAGGGCTATATTTAGGCTTGCGTAGAAAGAGTGAACGTGGAGGGTCCAGTTGCATGTGGGGCTGCATAAAGGCTCCCCTGGGGAGTTCAGATGTATCCAAAGCCTTCCTTTGGTGGCACATTTCGATGGTCTAAAGAGACTCGCAATGCGTTTTCTGAGGCCCTGTTTTTCAGTATTCTCCCTTTGCTGCTAGGGCTATATTTAGGTTTGCGTAGAAAGAGTGAACTCGGAGTGTCCAGTTGCATGTGGGGCTGAATAAAGGCTCCCCTGGGGAGTTCAGTTGTACCCAAAGCCTTCCTTTGGGGGCACTTTTGGATGGGTGAATGGCGCCTGTAACGCGTTTTCTTGGGCTCGAGTTTTCCGTCGTTTGCCATGCGGGCCAGGTTTATATTTAGGGTTGCTGTGAAAGAGCGAATACGGAGGGTCCAGTTGCATGTGGGGTTGCGTAAAGGCTCCCCTGGGGAGTTCACTTGTACCCAAAGCCTTCCTTTGGGGGCACTTTCTGATGGTCCAAGGGGAATCGCAATGCGTTTTCTGAGGCCCGCTTTTTCAGTCTTCTTCCATTGCGCCGAGGGATATATTTAGTATTGCGGTGAAAGAGTGAACCCGGAGGGTCCAGTTGCATGTGGGGCTGCATAAAGGCTCCCCTGGGGAGTTCACTTGTACCCAAAGCGTTCCTTTAGGGGCACTTCTGGATGGGCGAAAGGGGCTCGGAATGCGTTTTCTGGGGCGTGATTTTTCAGTCGTCTCCCATGCGGTCCAGGGATATATATAGGGTTGCTGTGAAAGAGCGAACACGGAGGGTCATGTTGCATGTGGGGCTGCATAAAGGCTCCCCTGGGGAGTTCACTTGTACCCAAAGCCTTCCTTCGGGGGCACTTCTGGATGGGCAAAAGGGTCTTGTAAGGCGTTTTCTTTGGCCCGGATTTTCAGTCATCTCCGATGCCGGCTAGTGCTATATTTAAGCTTGCTGTGAAAGAGAGAATAAGGAGGGTCCAGTTGCATGTGGGGCTGCATAAAGGCTCCCCTGGGGAGTTCAGATGTACCCAAAGCCATCCTTTGGGGGCACTTTTGGATGGGCGAAAGAGACTCGCACTGCGTTTTCTGAGGCCCGCTTTTTCTGTCTTCTCCCAATGCGCCGAGGGATATATTTAGGCTCGCGGTGAAAGAGTGAACCCAGAGGGTCCAGTTGCATGTGGGGCTGCATAAAGGCTCCCCTGGGGAGTTCACTTGTCCCCAAAGCCTTCCTTTGGGGGCTTTTTCGGATGTTTCAAGGGGAATCTCAATGCGTTTTCTGAGGCCCGCTTTTTCAGACTTTTTCCATTGCGCCCAGGGCTATATTTAGTCTTGAGGTGAAAGAGTGAACCCGGAGGGTCCAGTTGCATGTGGGGCTGCATAAAGGCTCCCCTGGGGAGTTCAGTTGTACACAAAGCCTTCCTTTGGGGGCACTTTTGAATGGGCGAAAGAGACTCGCAATGCTTTTTCTCAGGCCCTCTTTTTCAGTCGTCTCCCTTTGCGGCTAGGGCTATATTTAGGCTTGCGTAGAAAGAGTGAACTCGGAGGGTCCAGTTGCATGTGGGGCTGCATAAAGGCACCCCTGGGGAGTTCAATTGTACCCAAAGCCTTCCTTTTTGGGCACTTCTGGATGGGCGAATGGGGCTTGTAACGTGTTTTCTGGGGCCCGAGTTTTCAGTCGTCTGCCATGCGGGCCAGGGTTATATTTAGGGTTGCGGTGAAAGAGCGAATTCGGAGGGTCTCGATGCATGTGGGGGCTGCGTAAAGGCTCCCCTGGGGAGTTCACTTGTACCCAAAGCCTCCCTCTGGGGGCACTTTTGGATGGTCGAAAGAGACTCGCAGTGCGTTTTCTGTGGCCCGCTTTTTCAGTCATCTGCGATGCCGGCTACGGATATATTCAGGCTTGCTGTGAAAGAGCGAACACGGAGGGTCCAGTTGCATGTGGGGCTTCATAAAGGCTCCCCTGGGGAGTTCAGTTGTTACCAAAGCCTTCCTTTGGGGGCACTTTTAGATGGGCGAATGGGGCTTGTAACGTGTTTTCTGGGGCCCGAGTTTTCAGTCGTCTGCCATGCGGGCCAGGGTTATATTTAGGGTTGCGGTGAAAGAGCGAATTCGGAGGGTCTCGATGCATGTGGGGGCTGCGTAAAGGCTCCCCTGGGGAGTTCACTTGTACCCAAAGCCTCCCTCTGGGGGCACTTTTGGATGGTCGAAAGAGACTCGCAGTGCGTTTTCTGTGGCCCGCTTTTTCAGTCATCTGCGATGCCGGCTACGGATATATTCAGGCTTGCTGTGAAAGAGCGAACACGGAGGGTCCAGTTGCATGTGGGGCTTCATAAAGGCTCCCCTGGGGAGTTCAGTTGTTACCAAAGCCTTCCTTTGGGGGCACTTTTAGATGGGCGAATGGGGCTTGTAACCTGTTTTCTGGGGCCCGAGTTTTCAGTCTTCTGCCATGCGGGCCAGGGTTATATTTAGGGTTGCTCGGAAAGAGCGAATAAGGAGGGTCCAGTTGCATGTGGGGCTGCATAAAGGCTCCCCTGGGGAGTTCAGTTGTACCCAAAGCCTTCCTTTCGGGGCACTTCTGGATTTGCGAATGCGGCTTGAAACGATTTTTCTATGGCCCGAGTTTTCAGTTTTCTGCCATGCTGGCTAGTGACATATTTAGGGTTGCTCGTAAACAGCGAACACGGAGGGTCCAGTTGCATGTAGGGCTGCATAAAGGCTCCCCTGGGGAGTTCACTTGTACCCAAAGCCTTCCTTTGGGGGCACTTTTGGATGGGCGAAAGGGGCTCGGAACGCGTTTTCTGGGGCCCGAGTTTTCAGTCGTCTCCCATGCCGGCTCGGGCTATGTTTAGTGTTGCTCAGAAAGAGCGAACACGGAGGGTCCAGTTGCATGTGGCGCTGCATAAAGGCTCCCTTGGGGAGTTCACTTGTACACAAAGCCTTCCTTTGGGTGCACTTTTGGATGGGCGAAAGGGGCTCGGAATGCGTTTTCCGGGGGCTGGGTTTTGATTCGTCTCCAATGCTGGCTAGGGCTATATTTAGTGTTGTTCGGAAACAGCCAACCCCGAAGGTCCAGTTGCATGTGGGGCTGCATAAAGGCTCCCCTGGGGAGTTCAGATGTACCCAAAGCCTTCCTTTGGGGGCACGTTCGGATTCTCCAAGGGAATCGCAATACGTTTTCTGAGGCCCGCTCTTTCAGTCTTCTCCCATTGCGGCTAGGGGTATATTTAGTCTTGCGGTGAAAGAGTGAACCCGGAGGGTCCAGTTGTATGTGGGGCTGCATAAAGGCTCCCCTGGGGAGTTCACTTGTACCCAAAGCCTTCCTTTGGGGGCACTTCTTGATGGTAGAAAGGGGTTTGTTACGCGTTTTCTGGGGCCCGATTTTTCAGTCGTCTTCTATGCTGGCCAGGGATATATTTAGGGTTGCTGTGAAAGAGCGAATACGGAGGGTCCAGTTGCATGTGGGGCTGCATAAAGGCTCCCCTGGGGAGTTCAGTTGTACCCAAAGTCTTCCTTTGGGGGCACTTTTGGATGGGCGAATGGGGATTGAAACGCCTTTTCAGTGGCCCGAGTTTTCAGTCTTCTGCCATGCTGGCTAGTGTTATATTTAGGGTTGCTCGTAAACAGCGAACACGGAGGGTCCAGTTGCATGTGGGGCTGCATAAAGGCTCCCCTGGGGAGTTCACTTGTACCCAAAGCCTTCCTTTGGGGGCACTTCTGGATGGGCGAAAGTGGCTCGGAGTGCGTTTTCTGGGGCCCGAGTTTTCAGTCGTCTCCAATGCCGGCTAGGGCTATATTTTGTGTTGCTGTGAAACAGCGAACCCGGAGGGTCGAGTTGCATGTGGGGCTGCATAAAGGCTCCCCTGGGGAGTTCACTTGTACCCAAAGCCTTCTTTTGGGGGCACTTTTGGATGTGCGAATGGGGCTTGTAACGCTTTTTCTGTGGCCCGAGTTTTCAGTCGTCTGCCATTCGGGCCAGGGGTATATGTAGGCTTGCTGTGAAAGAGAGAATACGGAGGGTCCAGTTGCATGTGGGGCTGCCTAAAGGCTCCCCTGGGGAGTTCAATTGTACTCAAAGCCTTCCTTTCGGTGCACTTCTGGATGGGCGAAAGGGTCTTTGTTGCAGGGAGCACGGTCGAAAGCACGACAGACACACAGTAGAGTCAGATCATGCTCCATTTTATTGCCCGAACAGCCTAACTTTTATAGAGAACTTAACAGGGGTGGACAGTGTTTCACACAAGATTATTGGTCAAAAGCACTCAGACAAACAACTGCAAGAAAACAACCCCACCTGCAAGAAAACAACCCCCTTGTGATTAGCAGTCACATAGACCTTGTCCTTGAAGCCAGCTACTGGTAACAATATTTTTCTGAATTCCTCAATTGGGCGATGTGGGAACACTGTCATGGGAACTTCTCATAGTTGCCCTGGTAGCTTGGTATGCTCAGCTACAGCAAGCCATGGGATTTTTGCTGTTTCAAGAAATCCCTCAACAGGTCTTGTATGGCATTTTCTGGGGCCCGAGTTTTCAGTCTTCAGCCATGATGGCTAGTGTTATATTTAGGCTTGCGGTGAAAGAGTGAACCCGGAGTTTCCAGTTGCATGTGGGGCTGCATATAGGCTCCCCTGGGGAGTTCACTTGTACCCAAAGCCTTCCTTTGGGGGCATTTTTGGACGGGAGAATGGGGCTCGTAACGCATTTTCTGGGGCCCGAGTTTTGAGTCGTCTGCCAGGCGGGCCAGGGCTATATTTAGGGCTGCTGTGAAAGAGCGAACACGGAGGGTCCAGTTGCATGTGGGGCTGCATAAAGGCTCCCCTGGGGAGTTCAGTTGTACTCAAAGACTTCCTTTGGGGGCATTTTTGGACGGGAGAATGGGGCTCGTAACGCATTTTCTGGGGCCCGAGTTTTGAGTCGTCTGCCATGCGGGTCAGGGTTATATTTATGGTTGCTCGGAAACAGCGAATACGGAGGGTCCAGTTGCATGTGGGGCTGCATAAAGGCTCCCCTGGGGAGTTCACTTGTACCCAAAGCCTTCCTTTTGAGACACTTTTGGATGGGCGAATGGGGCTTGTAACGCCTTTTCTGGGGCCCTAGTTTTCAGTCATCTTCCATGCGGGCCAGGGCTATATTTAGGGTTGCTGTGAAAGAGCGAAAACGGAGGGTGCAGTTGCATGTGGGGCTGCATAAAGGCTCCCCTGGGGAGTTCAGTTGTACCCAAAGTCTTCCTTTGGGGGCACTTCTGGATGGGCGATTGGGGCTTGAAATGCATTTTCTGGGGCCCGTGTTTTCAGTCTTCTGCCATGCGGGCCAGGACTATATTTAGGGTTGCTGTGAAAGAGCGAATACGGAGGGTCCAGTTGCATGTGGGGCTGCATAAAGGCTCCCCTGCGGAGTTCAGTTGTATTCAAAGCCTTCCTTTGGGGGCACTTTTGAATGGGCGAAAGGGTGTTGTAACGCGTTGTTTTTGGCCCGATTTATCAATCGTCTCCGATGCGGGCTAGGACTGTATTTAGTGTTGCTCAGAAAGATCGAACCCAAAGGGTCCCGTTGCATGTGGGGCTGCATAAAGGTTCCCCTGGGGAGTTCAGATGTACCCAAAGGCTTCCTCTGGGGGCACTTTCGAATGGTCCAAGGGGAATCGCAATGCGTTTTCTGAGGCCCGCTTTTTCAGTCTTCTCCCATTGCGACGAGGGCTATATTTAGTCTTGCGGTGATAGAGTGAACCCAGAGGGTCCAGCTGCATGTGGGGCTGCATAAAGGCTCCCCTGGGGAGTTCAGTTGTACCCAACGCCTTCCTTTGGGGGCACTTCTGGATGGGTGAATGGGGCTTGTAACACATTATCTGGAGCCCGAGTTTTCAGTCGTCTGCCATGTGGGCCAGGGCTATATTTAGGGTTGCTCGGAAAGAGTGAATACGGAGGGTCCAATTGGATGTGCGGCTGCGTAAAGGCTCCCCTCGGGAGTTCAGATGTACCCAAAGCCTTCCTTTGGGGGCACTCTTGGATGGGCGAAAGGGCCTTGTAAGGCGTTTTCTTTGGCCTGATTATTCAGTCATCTCCGATGCTGCCTGGTGCTATATATAGGCTTGCTGTGAAAGAGCGAATAAGGAGGGTCCAGTTGCATGTGGGGCTGCATAAAGGCTCCCCTGGGGAGTTCACTTGTACCCAAAGCCTTCCTTTGGGGGCACTTTTGGATGGGCGAAAGGGGCTCGGAATGCGTTTTCTGGGGCCAGTTTTTCAATTTTCTCCCATTGCGGCTCGGGCTATATTTAGGTTTGCGTAGAAAGAGTGAACCCGTAGGGTCCATTTGGATGTGGGTCTGCAAAAAGGCTCCCCTGGGGAGTTCACTTGTACCCAAAGCCTTCCTCTGGGGGCACTTTTGGATGGGCGAAAGGGGTTTGTAACGCGTTTTCTGGGGCCCGATTTTTGAGTCGTCTTCAATGCAGGCCAGGGTTATATTTTGGGTTGCTGTGAAAGAGCGAATAAGGAGGGTCCAGTTGCATGTGGGGCTGCATAAAGGCTCCCCTGGGGAGTTCAGATGTACACAAAGCCTTCCTTTGGGGGCACTTTTGGATGGGCGAATGGGGCTTGTAACGCGTTTTCTGGGGCCCGATTTTTCAGTCGTCTGCCATGTGGGCCACGGTTATATTTAGGGTTGCTGTGAAAGAGCGAATACGGAGGGTCCAGTTGCATGTGGGACTGCATAAAGGCTCCCCTGGGGAGTTCACTTGTACCCAAAGCCTTCCTTTGGGGGCACTTTTGGATGGGCGAAAGGGGCTCGGAATGCGTTTTCTGGGACCGATTTTTCAGTCGTCTTGAAAGCGGGCCAGGGTTATATTTAGGGTTGCTGTGAAAGAGCGAATACGGAGGGTCCAGTTGCATGTTGCCTGCGTAAAGGCTCCCCTGGGGAGTTCACTTGTACCAAAAGCCTTCCTTTCGGGACACTTTTGGATGGGTGAAAGGGGCTTGTAACGCGTTCTATTTGGCCCGATTTTTCAGTCGTCTCTGATGCGGGCTAGGGCTATATTTAGTGTTGCTTGGAAAGAGCGAACCCGGAGGATCCAGTTGCATGTGGGGCTGCGTAAAGGCTCCCCTGGGGAGTTCAGATGTACCCAAAGCCTTCCTTTGGGGGCACTTTTGGATGGTCCAAAGGGACTTGCAATGCGTTTTCTGAGGCCCACTTTTTCAGTCTTCTCCCTTTGCGGCTACAGTTATATATCGGCTTGCGTAGAAAGAGTGAAACCGGAGGGTTCAATTGCATGTGGGGCTGCAAAAAGGCTCCCCTGGGGAGTTCACTTTTACCCAACGCATTTCTTTCGGTGCACTTTTTGATGGGTGAAAAGGGCTTGTAAGGCGATTTCACAGGCCCGATTTTTCAGTCGTCTCCTATGCCTTTTAGGGCTATATTTAGGGTTGCTGTGAAAGAGCGAACCCAGAGGGTCCAGTTGCATGTGGGCCTGCATAAAGGCTCCCCTGGGGAGTTCACTTGTACCCAAAGCCTTCCTCTGGGGGCACTTTTGGATGGGCGAAAGGGGCTCGGAATGCGTTTTCTGGGGCCCGATTTTTCAGTCGTCTGCCATGTGGGCCAGGGTTATATTAAGGGTCGCTGTGAAAGACTGAACCCGGAGGGTTCAGTTGACTGTGGGGCTGCGAAAAGGCTCCCCTGGGGAGTTCAATTGTACCCAACGCATTCCTTTGGTGCACTTTTGGATGGGCGAATGGGGCTTGTAACGCGTTTTCTATGGCCCGATTTTTAAGTCGTCTGCCATGCTGGCCAGGGCTATATTTAGGGTTGCTGTGAAAGAGCGAATACGGAGGGTCCAGTTGCATGTGGGTCTGCATAAGTGCTCCCCTGCGGAGTTCAGTTGTACCCAAAGCCTTCCTTTGGGGGCACTTTTGGATGGTCCAAAGGGACTCGCAATGCGTATTCTGAAGCCCGCTTTTTGAGTCTTCTCCCTTTGCGGCTAGGGATATATTTAGGCTTGCGTAGAAACAGTGAACCCATAGGGTCCAGTTGCATGTGGGTCTGTAAAAAGGGTCCCATGGGGAGTTGAGTTGTACCCAAAGCCTTCCTTTGAAGGCACATTTGGATGGGCGAAATGGGCTTGTAACGCGTTTTCTGGGACCCGATTTTTCAGTCGTCTTCAAAGCGGACCAGGGTTATATTTAGTGTTGCTCGGAAACAGCGAATACGGAGGGTCCAGTTGCATGTGGGGCTGCATAAAGGCTCCCCTGGGGAGTTCACTTATACCCAAAGCCTTCCTCTGGGGGCACTTTTGGATGGTCCAAAGGGACTCGCAATGCGTTTTCTGAGGCCCGCTTTTTTAGTCTTCTCCCTTTGCGGCTACAGCTATATTTAGTCTTGCGTAGAAAGAGTGAACCCGGAGGGTCCAGTTGCATGTGGGACTGCGTAAAGGCTCCCCTGGGGAGTTCACTTGTACCCAAAGCCTTCCTTTGGGGGCACTTTTGGATGGGTGAAAGGGGCTCGGAATGCGTTTTCTGGGATCTGAGTTTTCAGTCGTCTCCGATGCCGGCTATGGATATATTTAGTATTGCTCGTAAACAGCAAACCCGGAGGGTCCAGTTGCATGTGGGGTTGCATAAAGGCTCCCCTGGGGAGTTCACTTGTACCCAAAGCCTTCCTCTGGGGGCACATTTGGATGGGCGGAAGAGTCTTGTAACGCATTTTCTGGGGCCCGAGTTTTCAGTCTTCTCCCTTTGCGGCTACAGCAATATTTAGGCTTTTGTAGAAAGAGTGAACCCGGAGGGTTCAGTTGCATGTGGGACTGCATAAAGGCTCCCCTGGGGAGTTCACTTGTACCCAAATCATTTCTCTGGGGCACTTTAGGTTGGGCGAATGGGGCTTGTAACGCGATTTCTATGGCCCGATTTTTCAGTCATCTGCCATGCTGGCCAGGATTATATTTAGGGTTGCTTTGAAAGAGCGAATACGGAGGGTCTAGTTGCATCTGGGACTGCATAAAGGCTCCCCTGGGGAGTTCACTTGTACCCAAAGCCTTCCTCTGGGGGCACTTTTGGACTAGCGAAAGGGTCTCGGAATGCGTTTTCTGGAACCCGAGTTTTCTGTCTTCTCCGATGCCGGCTATGGATATATTTAGTATTGCTCGTAAACAGCAAAACCGGAGGGTCCAGTAGCATGTGGGGTTGCATAAAGGCTCCCCTGGGGAGTTCAGCTGTACCCAAAGCCTTCCTTTGGAGGCACTTTTGGATGGGCGGAAGGGCCTTGTAACACGTTTACTGGGGTCCGAGTTTACAGTCGTCTTCAAAGCGGGCCAGGGTTATATTTAGGTTTGCTGTGAAAGAGCGAATACGGAGGGTCCAGTTGCATGTTGCCTGCGTAAAGGCTCCCCTGCGGAGATCAGTTGTACCCAACGCATTCCTTTCGGGGCACTTTTGGATGGGCGAAAGGGGCTTGTAACGCTTTTTCTATGGCCCGATTTTTCAGTCGTCTGCCGTGCGGGCCAGGGATATATTTAGGCTTGCGTAGAAAGAATGAACCCGGAGGGTTCAGTTGCATGTGGGTCTGCAAATAGGCTCCCCTGGGGAGTTCAGTTGTACCCAAAGCCTTTCTTTGGGGGCACTTTTGGATGGTCCAAAGGGGCTTGTAACGCGTTTTCTGGGGCCCGATTTTTCAGTCGTCTCCCTATGCGGCTACAAATATATTTAGTCTTGTGTAGAAAGAGTGAACCCGTATGGTTCAGTTGCATGTGGGGCTGCAAAAAGGCTCCCCTGGGGAGTTCACTTGTACCCGACGCATTCCTTTCAGGGCACTTTTGGATGGGCGAAATGGGCTTGTAATGCGACTTCGTAGGCCCGATTTTTCAGCCGTCTCCGATGCCTTTTAGGGCTATATTTAGGATTGCTGTGAAAGAGCGAACACGGAGGGTCCAGTTGGATGTGGGCCTGCATAAAGGCTCCCCTGGGGAGTTCACTTGTACCCAAAGCCTTCCTCTGGGGGCACTTTTGGACGAGCGAAAGGGGCTCGGAATGCGTTTTTTGGGACCCGACTTTTCCGTCTTCTCCCTTTGCGGCTATGCTTATATTTAGGCTTGGGTAGAAAGAGTGGACCCGGAGGGTCCAGTTGCATATGGGACAGCGTAAAGGCTCCCTTGGGGAGTTCACTTGTACCGAAAGCCTTCCTCTGGGGGCACTTTTGGATAAGCGAAATGGGATCGGAAATCATTTTCTGATTCCCGCTTTTTCAGTCTTGTCCCTTTGCGGCTATGGATATATTTAGTCTTGGGTAGAAAGAGCGAACCCGGAGGGTCCAGTTGCATGTGGGACTGCGTAAAGGCTCCCCTGGGGAGTTCAGATGTACCCAAAGCCTTCCTCTGGGGGCACTTTTGGATGGGCGAAAGGGGCTCGGAATGCATTTTCTGGGGCCCGCTTTTTCAGTCTTCTCCCTTTGCGGTAACGGCTATATATGGGCTTGCGTAGAAAGAGTGAACCCGTAGGGTCCTGTTGCATGTGGGTCTGTAAAAAGGGTCCCATGGGGAGTTCAGTTGTACCCAAAGCCTTCCATTGGAGGCACTTTTGGATGGGCGAAAGGGGCTTGTAACGCGTTTTCTGGGGCCCGAGTTTTCAGTCGTCTCCGATGCCGCCAAGGGCTATATTTAGGATTGCTGTGAAAGAGCGAACCCGGAGGGTCCAGTTGCATGTGGGGCTGCATAAAGGCTCCCCTGGGGAGTTCAGATGTTCCCAAAGCCTTCCTTTGGGGGCACTTTTGGATGGGCGAAAGGGGCTTGTAACGCTTTGTTTCTGGCCCGATTTTTCAGTCGTCACCGATGCGGGCTAGGGATATATTTAGTGTTGCTTGGAAAGAGCGAACCCGGAGGATCCAGTTGCATGTGGGATTGCGTAAAGGCTCCCCTGCGGAATTCAGTTGTACCCAAAGCCTTCCTCTGGGGGCAATTTTCGATGGGCGAAAGGGGCTCGGAATGCGTTTTCTGGGGCCCGAGTTTTCAGTCGTCTCCCATGCCGGCTAGGTATATTAAGTTTTGCTCGGAAAGAGATAACCTGGAGGGTCCAGTTGCATGTGGCGCTGCAAAAAGGCCCCCCTGGGGAGTTCACTTGTACCCAACGCATTCCTTTCGGGGCACTTTTGGATGGGCGAAATGCGCTTGTAATGCGACTTCGTAGGCCCGATTTTTCAGCCATCTCCGATGCCTTTTAGGGCTATATTTAGGATTGCTGTGAAAGAGCGAACCCGGAGGGTCCAGTTGCATGTGGGCCTGCATAAAGGCTCCCCTGGGGAGTTCACTTGTACCCAAAGCCTTCCTCTGGGGGCACTTTTGGACGAGCGAAAGGGGCTCGGAATGCGTTTTCTGGAGCCCGAGTTTTCAGTCTTCTCCCTTTGCGGCTATGCTTATATTTAGGCTTGGGTAGAAAGAGTGAACCCGGAGGGTCCAGTTGCGTATGGGACAGCGTAAAGGCTCCCTTGGGGAGTTCACTTGTACCGAAAGCCTTCCTCTGGGGGCACTTTTGGATAAGCGAAATGGGCTCGGAAATCATTTTCTGATTCCCGCTTTTTCAGTCTTGTCCCTTTGCGGCTAAGGATATATTTAGTCTTGGGTAGAAAGAGCGAACCCGGAGGGTCCAGTTGCATGTGGGCCTGCATAAAGGCTCCCCTGGGGAGTTCACTTGTACCCAAAGCCTTCCTCTGGGGGCACTTTTGGATGGGCGGAAGGGTCTTGTAACGCGTTTTCTGGAGCCCGAGTTTTCATTCTCCCTTTGCGGCTACAGATATATTTAGGCTTGCGTAGAAAGAGTGAACCCGGAGGGTTCAGTTGCATGTGGGTCTGCAAAAAGGCTCCCCTGGGGAGTTCACTTGTACCCAAAGCCTTCCTTTGGGGGCACTTTTGGATGGGCGAAAGGGGCTTGTAACGCGTGTTCTGGGGCCCGACTTTTCAGTCTTCTGCCATGCTGACTAGGGTTATATATAGGGTTGCTCGGAAAGAGCGAACACGGAGGGTCCAGGTGCATGTGGGTCTGCGTAAAGACTCCCCTGGGGAGTTCAGTTGTACCCAAAGCCTTCCTTTGGGGGCACTTTTGGATGGTCCAAAGGGACTTGCAATGCGTTTTCGGAGGCCCGCTTTTTCAGTCTTCTCCCTTTGTGGCTACAGCTATATTTAGGCTTGCGTAGAAAGAGTGAACCTGGAGGGTTCAGTTGCATGTGGGGCTGCAAAAAGGCTCCCCTGGGGAGTTCACTTGTACCCAACGCATTCCTTTGGGGGCACTTTTGGATGGGTGAAAGGGGCTTGTAACGCGTTTTCTGGGGCCCGAGTTTTAAGTCTTCTGCCATGCTGACTAGGGTTATATATAGGGTTGCTCGGAAAGAGCGAACACGGAGGGTCCAGGTGCATGTGGGTCTGCGTAAAGACTCCCCTGGGGAGTTCAGTTGTACCCAAAGCCTTCCTTTGGGGGCACTTTTGGATGGGCGAAAGGGGCTTGTAACGCTTTGTTTCTGGCCCGATTTTTCAGTCGTCTCCGATGCGGGCTAGGGATATATTTAGTGTTGCTTGGAAAGAGCGAACCCGTAGGATTCAATTACATGTGGCATTGCGTAAAGGCTCCCATGCGGAATTCAGTTGTACCCAAAGCCTTCCTCTGGGGGCACTTTTCGATGGGCGAAATGGGCTTGTAACGTGTTTTCTGGGGCCCGATTTTTCAGTCGTCTCCAATGCGGGCCAGGGCTATATTTAGGGTTGCTGTGAAAGAGCGAATACGGAGGGTCCAGTTGCATGTGGGACTGCGTAAAGGCTCCCCTGGGGAGTTCACTTGTACCCAAAGCCTTCCTTTGGGGGCACTTTTGGATGGGCGAAAGGGACTCGCAATGCATTTTCTGAGGCCCGCTTTTTCAGTCTTCTCCCTTTGCGGTAACGGCTCTATATGGGCTTGCGTAGAAAGAGTGAACCCGTAGGGTCCTGTTGCATGTGGGTCTGTAAAAAGGGTCCCATGGGGAGTTCAGTTGTACCCAAAGCCTTCCACTGGAGGCACTTTTGGATGGGCGAAAGGGGCTTGTAACGCGTTTTCTGGGGCCCGAGTTTTCAGTCTTCTGCCGTGCTGACTAGGGTTATATATAGGGTTGCTCGGAAACAGCGAACACGGAGGGTCCAGTTGCATGTGGGGCTGCGTAAAGGCTCCCCTGGGGAGTTCACTTGTACCCAACGCATTCCTTTCGGGGCACTTTTGGATGGGCGAAAGGGGCTTGTATGGAGTTTTCTTTGGCCCGAGTTTTCAGTCGTCTCCGATGCCGCCAAGGGCTATATTTAGGCTTGCTGTGAAAGAGCGAATAAGGAGTGTTCTGTTGCATGTGGGGCTGCATAAAGGCTCCCCTGGGGAGTTCAGATGTTCCCAAAGCCTTCCTTTGGGGGCACTTTTGGATGGGCGAAAGGGGCTTGTAACGCTTTGTTTCTGGCCCGATTTTTCAGTCGTCACCGATGCGGGCTAGGGATATATTTAGTGTTGCTTGGAAAGAGCGAACCCGGAGGATCCAGTTGCATGTGGGATTGCGTAAAGGCTCCCCTGGGGAATTCAGCTGTACCCAAAGCCTTCCTCTGGGGGCAATTTTCGATGGGCGAAAGGGGCTCGGAATGCGTTTTCTGGGGCCCGAGTTTTCAGTCGTCTCCCATGCCGGCTAGGTATATTAAGTTTTGCTCGGAAAGAGATAACCTGGAGGGTCCAGTTGCATGTGGCGCTGCAAAAAGGCTCCCCTGGGGAGTTCACTTGTACCCAACGCATTCCTTTCGGGGCACTTTTGGATGGACGAAATGCGCTTGTAATGCGACTTCGTAGGCCCGATTTTTCAGCCATCTCCGATGCCTTTTAGGGCTATATTTAGGGTTGCTGTGAAAGAGCGAACCCGGAGGGTCCAGTTGCATGTGGGCCTGCATAAAGGCTCCCCTGGGGAGTTCACTTGTACCCAAAGCCTTCCTCTGAGAGCACGTTTGGATGTGTGAAAGGGGCTCGGAATGCGTTTTCTGGGGCCCGATTTTTCAGTCTTCTGCCATGTGGTCCAGGGCTATAATTAGGGTTGCTGTGAAAGAGTGAACCCGGAGGGTTCAGTTGACTGTGGGGCTGCGAAAAGGCTCCCCGGGGTGAGTTCACTTGTACCCAACGCATTCCTTTCGGGGCACTTTTGCAGGGGCGATTGGGTCTTCTAACGGTTTTTCTATGGCCCGATTTTTCAGTCTTCTGCCATGCGGGCCAGGGCTATATTTAGGGTTGCTGTGAAAGAGCGAATACGGAGGGTCCAGTTGCATGTGGGACTGCGTAAAGGCTCCCCTGGGGAGTTCACTTGTACCCAAAGCCTTCCTCTGGGGGCACTTTTGGATGGGCGAAAGGGGCTCGGATTGCGTTTTCTGGGACCCGAGTTTTCAGTCGTCTCCGATGCCGGCTATGGATATATTTAGTATTGCTCGTAAACAGCAAACCCGGAGGGTCCAGTTGCATGTGGGGTTGCATAAAGGCTCCCCTGGGGAGTTCACGTGTACCCAAAGCCTTCCTCTGGGGGCACTTTTGGATGGGCGGAAGGGTCTTGTAACGCGTTTTCTGGAGCCCGAGTTTTCAGTCTTCTCCCTTTGCGGCTACAGATATATTTAGGCTTGCGTAGAAAGAGTGAACCCGGAGGGTTCAGTTGCATGTGGGTCTGCAAAAAGGCTCCCCTGGGGAGTTCACTTGTACCCAAAGCCTTCCTTTGGGGGCACTTTTGGATGGGCGAAAGGGGCTTGTAACGCGTTTTCTGGGGCCCGAGTTTTAAGTCTTCTGCCATGCTGACTAGGGTTATATATAGGGTTGCTCGGAAAGAGCGAACACGGAGGGTCCAGGTGCATGTGGGTCTGCGTAAAGACTCCCCTGGGGAGTTCAGTTGTACCCAAAGCCTTCCTTTGGGGGCACTTTTGGATGGGCGAAAGGGGCTTGTAACGCTTTGTTTCTGGCCCGATTTTTCAGTCGTCTCCGATGCGGGCTAGGGATATATTTAGTGTTGCTTGGAAAGAGCGAACCCGGAGGATTCAATTACATGTGGCATTGCGTAAAGGCTCCCCTGCGGAATTCAGTTGTACCCAAAGCCTTCCACTGGAGGCACTTTTGGATGGGCGAAAGGGGCTTGTAACGCGTTTTCTGGGGCCCGAGTTTTCAGTCTTCTGCCGTGCTGACTAGGGTTATATATAGGGTTGCTCGGAAACAGCGAACACGGAGGGTCCAGTTGCATGTGGGGCTGCGTAAAGGCTCCCCTGGGGAGTTCACTTGTACCCAACGCATTCCTTTGGGGGCACTTTTGGATGGGCGAAAGGGGCTCGGAATGCGTTTTCTGGGGCCCGAGTTTTCAGTCGTCTCCGATGCCGCCAAGGGCTATATTTAGGCTTGCTGTGAAAGAGCGAATAAGGAGTGTTCTGTTGCATGTGGGGCTGCATAAAGGCTCCCCTGGGGAGTTCAGATGTTCCCAAAGCCTTCCTTTGGGGGCACTTTTGGATGGGCGAAAGGGGCTTGTAACGCTTTGTTTCTGGCCCGATTTTTCAGTCGTCACCGATGCGGGCTAGGGATATATTTAGTGTTTCTTGGAAAGAGCGAACCCGGAGGATCCAGTTGCATGTGGGATTGCGTAAAGGCTCCCCTGGGGAATTCAGCTGCACCCAAAGCCTTCCTCTGGGGGCAATTTTCGATGGGCGAAAGGGGCTCGGAATGCGTTTTCTGGGGCCCGAGTTTTCAGTCGTCTCCCATGCCGGCTAGGTATATTAAGTTTTGCTCGGAAAGAGATAACCTGGAGGGTCCAGTTGCATGTGGGCCTGCATAAAGGCTCCCCTGGGGAGTTCACTTGTACCCAAAGCCTTCCTCTGGGGGCACTTTTGGATGGGCGGAAGGGTCTTGTAACGCGTTTTCTGGAGCCCGAGTTTTCATTCTCCCTTTGCGGCTACAGATATATTTAGGCTTGCGTAGAAAGAGTGAACCCGGAGGGTTCAGTTGCATGTGGGTCTGCAAAAAGGCTCCCCTGGGGAGTTCACTTGTACCCAAAGCCTTCCTTTGGGGGCACTTTTGGATGGGCGAAAGGGGCTTGTAACGCGTGTTCTGGGGCCCGACTTTTCAGTCTTCTGCCATGCTGACTAGGGTTATATATAGGGTTGCTCGGAAAGAGCGAACACGGAGGGTCCAGGTGCATGTGGGTCTGCGTAAAGACTCCCCTGGGGAGTTCAGTTGTACCCAAAGCCTTCCTTTGGGGGCACTTTTGGATGGTCCAAAGGGACTTGCAATGCGTTTTCGGAGGCCCGCTTTTTCAGTCTTCTCCCTTTGTGGCTACAGCTATATTTAGGCTTGCGTAGAAAGAGTGAACCTGGAGGGTTCAGTTGCATGTGGGGCTGCAAAAAGGCTCCCCTGGGGAGTTCACTTGTACCCAACGCATTCCTTTGGGGGCACTTTTGGATGGGTGAAAGGGGCTTGTAACGCGTTTTCTGGGGCCCGAGTTTTAAGTCTTCTGCCATGCTGACTAGGGTTATATATAGGGTTGCTCGGAAAGAGAGAACACGGAGGGTCCAGGTGCATGTGGGTCTGCGTAAAGACTCCCCTGGGGAGTTCAGTTGTACCCAAAGCCTTCCTTTGGGGGCACTTTTGGATGGGCGAAAGGGGCTTGTAACGCTTTGTTTCTGGCCCGATTTTTCAGTCGTCTCCGATGCGGGCTAGGGATATATTTAGTGTTGCTTGGAAAGAGCGAACCCGTAGGATTCAATTACATGTGGCATTGCGTAAAGGCTCCCATGCGGAATTCAGTTGTACCCAAAGCCTTCCTCTGGGGGCACTTTTCGATGGGCGAAATGGGCTTGTAACGTGTTTTCTGGGGCCCGATTTTTCAGTCGTCTCCAATGCGGGCCAGGGCTATATTTAGGGTTGCTGTGAAAGAGCGAATACGGAGGGTCCAGTTGCATGTGGGACTGCGTAAAGGCTCCCCTGGGGAGTTCACTTGTACCCAAAGCCTTCCTTTGGGGGCACTTTTGGATGGGCGAAAGGGACTCGCAATGCATTTTCTGAGGCCCGCTTTTTCAGTCTTCTCCCTTTGCGGTAACGGCTCTATATGGGCTTGCGTAGAAAGAGTGAACCCGTAGGGTCCTGTTGCATGTGGGTCTGTAAAAAGGGTCCCATGGGGAGTTCAGTTGTACCCAAAGCCTTCCACTGGAGGCACTTTTGGATGGGCGAAAGGGGCTTGTAACGCGTTTTCTGGGGCCCGAGTTTTCAGTCTTCTGCCGTGCTGACTAGGGTTATATATAGGGTTGCTCGGAAACAGCGAACACGGAGGGTCCAGTTGCATGTGGGGCTGCGTAAAGGCTCCCCTGGGGAGTTCACTTGTACCCAACGCATTCCTTTCGGGGCACTTTTGGATGGGCGAAAGGGGCTTGTATGGAGTTTTCTTTGGCCCGAGTTTTCAGTCGTCTCCGATGCCGCCAAGGGCTATATTTAGGCTTGCTGTGAAAGAGCGAATAAGGAGTGTTCTGTTGCATGTGGGGCTGCATAAAGGCTCCCCTGGGGAGTTCAGATGTTCCCAAAGCCTTCCTTTGGGGGCACTTTTGGATGGGCGAAAGGGGCTTGTAACGCTTTGTTTCTGGCCCGATTTTTCAGTCGTCACCGATGCGGGCTAGGGATATATTTAGTGTTGCTTGGAAAGAGCGAACCCGGAGGATCCAGTTGCATGTGGGATTGCGTAAAGGCTCCCCTGGGGAATTCAGCTGTACCCAAAGCCTTCCTCTGGGGGCAATTTTCGATGGGCGAAAGGGGCTCGGAATGCGTTTTCTGGGGCCCGAGTTTTCAGTCGTCTCCCATGCCGGCTAGGTATATTAAGTTTTGCTCGGAAAGAGATAACCTGGAGGGTCCAGTTGCATGTGGCGCTGCAAAAAGGCTCCCCTGGGGAGTTCACTTGTACCCAACGCATTCCTTTCGGGGCACTTTTGGATGGACGAAATGCGCTTGTAATGCGACTTCGTAGGCCCGATTTTTCAGCCATCTCCGATGCCTTTTAGGGCTATATTTAGGGTTGCTGTGAAAGAGCGAACCCGGAGGGTCCAGTTGCATGTGGGCCTGCATAAAGGCTCCCCTGGGGAGTTCACTTGTACCCAAAGCCTTCCTCTGAGAGCACGTTTGGATGTGTGAAAGGGGCTCGGAATGCGTTTTCTGGAGCCCGATTTTTCAGTCTTCTGCCATGTGGTCCAGGGCTATAATTAGGGTTGCTGTGAAAGAGTGAACCCGGAGGGTTCAGTTGACTGTGGGGCTGCGAAAAGGCTCCCCGGGGTGAGTTCACTTGTACCCAACGCATTCCTTTCGGGGCACTTTTGCAGGGGCGATTGGGTCTTCTAACGGTTTTTCTATGGCCCGATTTTTCAGTCTTCTGCCATGCGGGCCAGGGCTATATTTAGGGTTGCTGTGAAAGAGCGAATACGGAGGGTCCAGTTGCATGTGGGACTGCGTAAAGGCTCCCCTGGGGAGTTCACTTGTACCCAAAGCCTTCCTCTGGGGGCACTTTTGGATGGGCGAAAGGGGCTCGGATTGCGTTTTCTGGGACCCGAGTTTTCAGTCGTCTCCGATGCCGGCTATGGATATATTTAGTATTGCTCGTAAACAGCAAACCCGGAGGGTCCAGTTGCATGTGGGGTTGCATAAAGGCTCCCCTGGGGAGTTCACGTGTACCCAAAGCCTTCCTCTGGGGGCACTTTTGGATGGGCGGAAGGGTCTTGTAACGCGTTTTCTGGAGCCCGAGTTTTCAGTCTTCTCCCTTTGCGGCTACAGATATATTTAGGCTTGCGTAGAAAGAGTGAACCCGGAGGGTTCAGTTGCATGTGGGTCTGCAAAAAGGCTCCCCTGGGGAGTTCACTTGTACCCAAAGCCTTCCTTTGGGGGCACTTTTGGATGGGCGAAAGGGGCTTGTAACGCGTTTTCTGGGGCCCGAGTTTTAAGTCTTCTGCCATGCTGACTAGGGTTATATATAGGGTTGCTCGGAAAGAGCGAACACGGAGGGTCCAGGTGCATGTGGGTCTGCGTAAAGACTCCCCTGGGGAGTTCAGTTGTACCCAAAGCCTTCCTTTGGGGGCACTTTTGGATGGGCGAAAGGGGCTTGTAACGCTTTGTTTCTGGCCCGATTTTTCAGTCGTCTCCGATGCGGGCTAGGGATATATTTAGTGTTGCTTGGAAAGAGCGAACCCGGAGGATTCAATTACATGTGGCATTGCGTAAAGGCTCCCCTGCGGAATTCAGTTGTACCCAAAGCCTTCCACTGGAGGCACTTTTGGATGGGCGAAAGGGGCTTGTAACGCGTTTTCTGGGGCCCGAGTTTTCAGTCTTCTGCCGTGCTGACTAGGGTTATATATAGGGTTGCTCGGAAACAGCGAACACGGAGGGTCCAGTTGCATGTGGGGCTGCGTAAAGGCTCCCCTGGGGAGTTCACTTGTACCCAACGCATTCCTTTGGGGGCACTTTTGGATGGGCGAAAGGGGCTCGGAATGCGTTTTCTGGGGCCCGAGTTTTCAGTCGTCTCCGATGCCGCCAAGGGCTATATTTAGGCTTGCTGTGAAAGAGCGAATAAGGAGTGTTCTGTTGCATGTGGGGCTGCATAAAGGCTCCCCTGGGGAGTTCAGATGTTCCCAAAGCCTTCCTTTGGGGGCACTTTTGGATGGGCGAAAGGGGCTTGTAACGCTTTGTTTCTGGCCCGATTTTTCAGTCGTCACCGATGCGGGCTAGGGATATATTTAGTGTTGCTTGGAAAGAGCGAACCCGGAGGATCCAGTTGCATGTGGGATTGCGTAAAGGCTCCCCTGGGGAATTCAGCTGCACCCAAAGCCTTCCTCTGGGGGCAATTTTCGATGGGCGAAAGGGGCTCGGAATGCGTTTTCTGGGGCCCGAGTTTTCAGTCGTCTCCCATGCCGGCTAGGTATATTAAGTTTTGCTCGGAAAGAGATAACCTGGAGGGTCCAGTTGCATGTGGCACTGCAAAAAGGCTCCCCTGGGGAGTTCACTTGTACCCAACGCATTCCTTTCGGGGCACTTTTGCATGGGCGATTGGGTCTTCTAACGCTTTTTCTATGGCCCGATTTTTCAGTCTTCTGCCATGCGGGCCAGGGCTATATTTAGGGTTGCTGTGAAAGAGCGAATACGGAGGGTCCAGTTGCATGTGGGACTGCGTAAAGGCTCCCCTGGGGAGTTCACCTGTACCCAAAGAATTCCTTTGGGGGCACTTTTGGATGGGCGAAAGGGGCTCAGAATGCGTTTTCTGCGACCCGAGTTTTCAGTCGTCTCCGATGCCGGCTATGGATATATTTAGTATTGCTCGTACACAGCAAACCCGGAGGGTCCAGTTGCATGTGGGGTTGCATAAAGGCTCCCCTGGGGAGTTCACGTGTACCCAAAGCCTTCCTCTGGGGGCACTTTTGGATGGGCGGAAGGGTCTTGTAACGCGTTTTCTGGGGCCCGAGTTTTCAGTCTTCTACCATGCTGACTAGGGTTATATATAGGGTTGCTCGGAAACAGCGAACACGGAGGGTCCAGTTGCTTGTGGGGCTGCGTAAAGGCTCCCCTGGGGCGTTCAGTTGTACCCAAAGCCTTCCTTTGGGGGGACTTTTGGATGGTCCAAAGGGACTCGCAATGCCTTTTCGGAGGCCCGCTTTTTCAGTCTTCTCCCTTTGTGGCTACAGATATATTTAGGCTTGCGTAGAAAGAGTGAACCCGGAGGGTTCAGTTGCATGTGGGTCTGCAAAAAGGCTCCCCTGGGGAGTTCACTTGAACCCAACGCATTCCTTTTGGGGCACTTTTGGATGGGCGAAAGGGGCTTGTAAGGAGTTTTCTTTGACCCGATTTTTCAGTCGTCTCCGATGCCGCCTAGGGCTATATTTAGGCTTGCTGTGAAAGAGCGAACACGGAGGGTCCAGTTGCATGTGGGGCTGCATAAAGGCTCCCCTGCGGAGTTCACTTGTACCCAAAGCCTTCCTTTGGGGGCACTTTTGGATGGTCCAAAGGGACTCGCAATGCGTTTTCTGAGGCCCGCTTTTTCAGTCTTCTCCCTTTGCGGCTACGGCTATATTTAGGCTTGCGTAGAAAGAGTGAACCCGGAGGGGTCCGTTGCATGTGGGGCTGCAAATAGGCTCCCCTGGGGAGTTCACTTGTACCCAACGCATTTTTTTCGGGGCACTTTTGGATGGGCGAAATGGGCTTGTAATGCGACATCGTAGGCCCGATTTTTCAGTCGTCTCCGATGCCTTTTAGGGCTATATATAGGGTTGCTGTGAAAGAGCGAATACGGAGGGTCCAGTTGCATGTGGGCCTGCAGAAAGGCTCCCCTGGGGAGTTCAGTTGTACCCAAAGCCTTCCTTTGGGGGCACTTTTGGATGCGCGAAAAAGGCTCGGAATGTGTTTTCTGGGGCCCGATTTTTCATTCTTCTGCCATGTGATCCAGGGCTATATTTAGTGTTGCTGTGAAAGAGTGAACCCGGAGGGTTCAGTTGACTGTAGGGCTTCGAAAAGGCTCCCCTGGGGAGTTCACTTGTACCCAAAGCCTTCCTCTGGGGGCACTTTTGGATGGGCGAAAGGGGCTCGGATTGCGTTTTCTGGGACCCGAGTTTTCAGTCGTCTCCGATACCGGCTATGTATATATTTAGTATTGCTCGTAAACAGCAAACCCGGAGGGTCCAGTTGCATGTGGGGTTGCATAAAGGCTCCCCTGCGGAGTTCACTTGTACCCAAAGCCTTCCTCTGGGGGCACTTTTGAATGGGCGAAAGGGGCTTGTAACGCTTTTTCTATGGCCCGATTTTTCAGTCGTCTGCCATGCGGGCCAGGGCTATATTTAGTGTTGTTCTAAAAGAGCGAAGACGGAGGGTCCAGTTGCATGTGGGGCTGTGTAAAGGCTCCCCTGGGGAGTTCAGTTGTACCCAAAGCCTTCCTTTCGGGGCACTTTTGGATGGGCGAAAGGGGCTTGTAAGGCGTTTTCTGGGACCCGAATTTTCAGTCGTCTCCAAATGCCGCCTAGGGCTATATTTAAGCTTGCTGTGAAAGAGCGAATAAAGAGGGTCCAGTTGCATGTGGGGTTGCATAAAGGCTCCCCTGCGGAGTTCACTTGTACCCAAAGCCTTCCTCTGCGGGCACTTTTGGATGGGCGAAATGGGATCGGAAAGCATTTTCTGGGGCCCGAGTTTTCAGTCTTCTCCCTTTGAGGCTAGGGCTATATTTAGGCTTGCGTAGAAAGAGTGAACCCGGAGGGTTCAGTTGCATGTGGGGCTGCAAAAAGGCTCCCCTGGGGAGTTCACTTGTACCCAAAGCCTTCCTTTGGGGGCACTTTTGGATGGGCGAAAAGGGCTTGTAACGCGTTTTCTGGGGCCCGACTTTTCAGTCTTCTGCCATGCTGACTAGGGTTATATTTAGGGTTGCTCGGAAAGAGCGAACACGGAGGGTCCAGTTGCATGTGGGGCTGCAAAAAGGTTCCCCTGGGGAGTTCAGTTATACCCAACGCATTCCTTTCGGGGCACTTTTGGATGGCCAAATGGGGCTTGTAACGCTTTTTCTATGGCCCGATTTTTCAGTCGTCTCTGATGCCGCCAAGGGCTATATTTAGGCTTGCGTAGAAAGAGCGACTAAGGAGGGTCGAGTTGCATGTGGGGCTGCGTAAAGGCTCCCCTGGGGAGTTCAGTTGTACCCAAAGCCTTCCTTTGGGGGCACTTTTGGATGGGCGAAAGGGGCTTGTAACGCTTTGTTTCTGGCCCGATTTTTCAGTCGTCTCCGATGCGGGCTAGGGATATATTTAGTGTTGCTTGGAAAGAGCGAACCCGTAGGATTCAATTACATGTGGCATTGCGTAAAGGCTCCCATGCGGAATTCAGGTGTACCCAAAGCCTTCCTCTGGGGGCACTTTTCGATGGGCGAAATGGGCTTGTAACGTGTTTTCTGGGGCCCGATTTTTCAGTCGTCTCCAATGCGGGCCAGGGCTATATTTAGGGTTGCTGTGAAAGAGCGAATACGGAGGGTCCAGTTGCATGTGGGACTGCGTAAAGGCTCCCCTGGGGAGTTCACTTGTACCCAAAGCCTTCCTTTGGGGGCACTTTTGGATGGGCGAAAGGGACTCGCAATGCATTTTCTGAGGCCCGCTTTTTCAGTCTTCTCCCTTTGCGGTAACGGCTCTATATGGGCTTGCATAGAAAGAGTGAACCCGTAGGGTCCTGTTGCATGTGGGTCTGTAAAAAGGGTCCCATGGGGAGTTCAGTTGTACCCAAAGCCTTCCACTGGAGGCACTTTTGGATGGGCGAAAGGGGCTTGTAACGCGTTTTCTGGGGCCCGAGTTTTCAGTCTTCTGCCGTGCTGACTAGGGTTATATATAGGGTTGCTCGGAAACAGCGAACACGGAGGGTCCAGTTGCATGTGGGGCTGCGTAAAGGCTCCCCTGGGGAGTTCACTTGTACCCAACGCATTCCTTTCGGGGCACTTTTGGATGGGCGAAAGGGGCTTGTATGGAGTTTTCTTTGGCCCGAGTTTTCAGTCGTCTCCGATGCCGCCAAGGGCTATATTTAGGCTTGCTGTGAAAGAGCGAATAAGGAGTGTTCTGTTGCATGTGGGGCTGCATAAAGGCTCCCCTGGGGAGTTCAGATGTTCCCAAAGCCTTCCTTTGGGGGCACTTTTGGATGGGCGAAAGGGGCTTGTAACGCTTTGTTTCTGGCCCGATTTTTCAGTCGTCACCGATGCGGGCTAGGGATATATTTAGTGTTGCTTGGAAAGAGCGAACCCGGAGGATCCAGTTGCATGTGGGATTGCGTAAAGGCTCCCCTGGGGAATTCAGCTGCACCCAAAGCCTTCCTCTGGGGGCAATTTTCGATGGGCGAAAGGGGCTCGGAATGCGTTTTCTGGGGCCCGAGTTTTCAGTCGTCTCCCATGCCGGCTAGGTATATTAAGTTTTGCTCGGAAAGAGATAACCTGGAGGGTCCAGTTGCATGTGGCGCTGCAAAAAGGCTCCCCTGGGGAGTTCACTTGTACCCAACGCATTCCTTTCGGGGCACTTTTGGATGGGCGAAATGCGCTTGTAATGCGACTTCGTAGGCCCGATTTTTCAGCCATCTCCGATGCCTTTTAGGGCTATATTTAGGGTTGCTGTGAAAGAGCGAACCCGGAGGGTCCAGTTGCATGTGGGCCTGCATAAAGGCTCCCCTGGGGAGTTCACTTGTACCCAAAGCCTTCCTCTGGGAGCACGTTTGGATGCGTGAAAGGGGCTCGGAATAAGTTTTCTGGGGCCCGATTTTTCAGTCTTCTGCCATGTGGTCCAGGGCTATAATTAGGGTTGCTGTGAAAGAGTGAACCCGGAGGGTTCAGTTGACTGTGGGGCTGCGAAAAGGCTCCCCGGGGTGAGTTCACTTGTACCCAACGCATTCCTTTCGGGGCACTTTTGCATGGGCGATTGGGTCTTCTAACGCTTTTTCTATGGCCCGATTTTTCAGTCTTCTGCCATGCGGGCCAGGGCTATATTTAGGGTTGCTGTGAAAGAGCGAATACGGAGGGTCCAGTTGCATGTGGGACTGCGTAAAGGCTCCCCTGGGGAGTTCACGTGTACCCAAAGCCTTCCTCTGGGGGCACTTTTGGATGGGCGGAAGGGTCTTGTAACGCGTTTTCTGGAGCCCGAGTTTTCAGTCTTCTCCCTTTGCGGCTACAGATATATTTAGGCTTGCGTAGAAAGAGTGAACCCGGAGGGTTCAGTTGCATGTGGGTCTGCAAAAAGGCTCCCCTGGGGAGTTCACTTGTACCCAAAGCCTTCCTTTGGGGGCACTTTTGGATGGGCGAAAGGGGCTTGTAACGCGTTTTCTGGGGCCCGAGTTTTAAGTCTTCTGCCATGCTGACAAGGGTTATATATAGGGTTGCTCGGAAAGAGCGAACACGGAGGGTCCAGGTGCATGTGGGTCTGCGTAAAGACTCCCCTGCGGAGTTCAGTTGTACCCAAAGCCTTCCTTTGGGGGGACTTTTGGATGGTCCAAAGGGACTTGCAATGCCTTTTAGGAGGCCCGCTTTTTCAGTCTTCTCCCTTTGTGGCTACAGATATATTTAGGCTTGCGTAGAAAGAGCGAACCTGGAGGGTTCAGTTGCATGTGGGGCTGCAAAAAGGCTCCCCTGGGGAGTTCAGTTGTACCCAAAGCCTTCCTTTGGGGGCACCTTTGGATGGGCGAAAGGGGCTTGTAACGCTTTGTTTCTGGCCCGATTTTTCAGTCGTCTCCGATGCGGTCTAGGGATATATTTAGTGTTGCTTGGAAAGAGCGAACCCGGAGGATTCAATTACATGTGGCATTGCGTAAAGGCTCCCCTGCGGAATTCAGTTGTACCCAAAGCCTTCCTCTGGGGGCACTTTTCGATGGGCGAAATGGGCTTGTAACGTGTTTTCTGGGGCCCGATTTTTCAGTCGTCTCCAATGCGGGCCAGGGCTATATTTAGGGTTGCTGTGAAAGAGCGAATACGGAGGGTCCAGTTGCATGTGGGACTGCGTAAAGGCTCCCCTGGGGAGTTCACTTGTACCCAAAGCCTTCCTTTGGGGGCACTTTTGGATGGGCGAAAGGGGCTCGGAATGCGTTTTCTGGGACCCGAGTTTTCAGTCGTCTCCGATGCCGGCTATGGATATATTTAGTATTGCTCGTAAACAGCAAACCCGGAGGGTCCAGTTGCATGTGGGGTTGCATAAAGGCTCCCCTGGGGAGTTCACGTGTACCCAAAGCCTTCCTCTGGGGGCACTTTTGGATGGGCGGAAGGGTCTTGTAACGCGTTTTCTGGAGCCCGAGTTTTCAGTCTTCTCCCTTTGCGGCGACAGATATATTTAGGCTTGCGTAGAAAGAGTGAACCCGGAGGGTTCAGTTGCATGTGGGTCTGCAAAAAGGCTCCCCTGGGGAGTTCACTTGTACCCAAAGCCTTCCTTTGGGGGCACTTTTGGATGGGCGAAAGGGGCTTGTAACGCGTTTTCTGGGGCCCGAGTTTTAAGTCTTCTGCCATGCTGACAAGGGTTATATATAGGGTTGCTCGGAAAGAGCGAACACGGAGGGTCCAGGTGCATGTGGGTCTGCGTAAAGACTCCCCTGCGGAGTTCAGTTGTACCCAAAGCCTTCCTTTGGGGGGACTTTTGGATGGTCCAAAGGGACTTGCAATGCCTTTTAGGAGGCCCGCTTTTTCAGTCTTCTCCCTTTGTGGCTACAGATATATTTAGGCTTGCGTAGAAAGAGCGAACCTACAGGGTTCAGTTGCATGTGGGGCTGCAAAAAGGCTCCCCTGGGGAGTTCAGTTGTACCCAAAGCCTTCCTTTGGGGGCACCTTTGGATGGGCGAAAGGGGCTTGTAACGCTTTGTTTCTGGCCCGATTTTTCAGTCGTCTCCGATGCGGTCTAGGGATATATTTAGTGTTGCTTGGAAAGAGCGAACCCGGAGGATTCAATTACATGTGGCATTGCGTAAAGGCTCCCCTGCGGAATTCAGTTGTACCCAAAGCCTTCCTCTGGGGGCACTTTTCGATGGGCGAAATGGGCTTGTAACGTGTTTTCTGGGGCCCGATTTTTCAGTCGTCTCCAATGCGGGCCAGGGCTATATTTAGGGTTGCTGTGAAAGAGCGAATACGGAGGGTCCAGTTGCATGTGGGACTGCGTAAAGGCTCCCCTGGGGAGTTCACTTGTACCCAAAGCCTTCCTTTGGGGGCACTTTTGGATGGGCGAAAGGGGCTCGGAATGCGTTTTCTGGGACCCGAGTTTTCAGTCGTCTCCGATGCCGGCTATGGATATATTTAGTATTGCTCGTAAACAGCAAACCCGGAGGGTCCAGTTGCATGTGGGGTTGCATAAAGGCTCCCCTGGGGAGTTCACGTGTACCCAAAGCCTTCCTCTGGGGGCACTTTTGGATGGGCGGAAGGGTCTTGTAACGCGTTTTCTGGGGCCCGAGTTTTCAGTCTTCTACCATGCTGACTAGGGTTATATATAGGGTTGCTCGGAAAGAGCGAACACGGAGGGTCCAGGTGCATGTGGGTCTGCGTAAAGACTCCCCTGGGGAGTTCAGTTGTACCCAAAGCCTTCCTTTGGGGGCACTTTTGGATGGGCGAAAGGGGCTTGTAACGCTTTGTTTCTGGCCCGATTTTTCAGTCGTCTCCGATGCGGGCTAGGGATATATTTAGTATTGCTTGGAAAGAGCGAACCCGGAGGATTCAATTACATGTGGCATTGCGTAAAGGCTCCCCTGGGGAATTCAGCTGTACCCAAAGCCTTCCTCTGGGGGCAATTTTCGATGGGCGAAAGGGGCTCGGAATGCGTTTTCTGGGGCCCGAGTTTTCAGTCGTCTCCGATGCCGCCAAGGGCTATATTTAGGCTTGCTGTGAAAGAGCGAATAAGGAGTGTTCTGTTGCATGTGGGGCTGCATAAAGGCTCCCCTGGGGAGTTCAGATGTTCCCAAAGCCTTCCTTTGGGGGCACTTTTGGATGGGCGAAAGGGGCTTGTAACGCTTTGTTTCTGGCCCGATTTTTCAGTCGTCACCGATGCGGGCTAGGGATATATTTAGTGTTGCTTGGAAAGAGCGAACCCGGAGGATCCAGTTGCATGTGGGATTGCGTAAAGGCTCCCCTGGGGAATTCAGCTGCACCCAAAGCCTTCCTCTGGGGGCAATTTTCGATGGGCGAAAGGGGCTCGGAATGCGTTTTCTGGGGCCCGAGTTTTCAGTCGTCTCCCATGCCGGCTAGGTATATTAAGTTTTGCTCGGAAAGAGATAACCTGGAGGGTCCAGTTGCATGTGGCGCTGCAAAAAGGCTCCCCTGGGGAGTTCACTTGTACCCAACGCATTCCTTTCGGGGCACTTTTGCATGGGCGATTGGGTCTTCTAACGCTTTTTCTATGGCCCGATTTTTCAGTCTTCTGCCATGCGGGCCAGGGCTATATTTAGGGTTGCTGTGAAAGAGCGAATACGGAGGGTCCAGTTGCATGTGGGACTGCGTAAAGGCTCCCCTGGGGAGTTCACCTGTACCCAAAGAATTCCTTTGGGGGCACTTTTGGATGGGCGAAAGGGGCTCGGAATGCGTTTTCTGGGACCCGAGTTTTCAGTCGTCTCCGATGCCGGCTATGGATATATTTAGTATTGCTCGTAAACAGCAAACCCGGAGGGTCCAGTTGCATGTGGGGTTGCATAAAGGCTCCCCTGGGGAGTTCACGTGTACCCAAAGCCTTCCTCTGGGGGCACTTTTGGATGGGCGGAAGGGTCTTGTAACGCGTTTTCTGGTGCCCGAGTTTTCAGTCTTCTACCATGCTGACTAGGGTTATATATAGGGTTGCTCGGAAACAGCGAACACGGAGGGTCCAGTTACATGTGGGGCTGCGTAAAGGCTCCCCTGGGGCGTTCAGTTGTACCCAAAGCCTTCCTTTGGGGGGACTTTTGGATGGTCCAAAGGGACTCGCAATGCCTTTTCGGAGGCCCGCTTTTTCAGTCTTCTCCCTTTGTGGCTACAGCTATATTTAGGCTTGCGTAGAAAGAGCGAACCTACAGGGTTCAGTTGCATGTGGGGCTGCAAAAAGGCTCCCCTGGGGAGTTCAGTTGTACCCAAAGCCTTCCTTTGGGGGCACCTTTGGATGGGCGAAAGGGGCTTGTAACGCTTTGTTTCTGGCCCGATTTTTCAGTCGTCTCCGATGCGGGCTCGGGATATATTTAGTGTTGCTTGGAAAGAGCGAACCCGGAGGATTCAATTACATGTGGGATTGCGTAAAGGCTCCCCTGCGGAATTCAGTTGTACCCAAAGCCTTCCTCTGGGGGCACTTTTCGATGGGCGAAATGGGCTTGTAACGTGTTTTCTGGGGCCCGATTTTTCAGTCGTCTCCAATGCGGGCCAGGGCTATATTTAGGGTTGCTGTGAAAGAGCGAATACGGAGGGTCCAGTTGCATGTGGGACTGCGTAAAGGCTCCCCTGGGGAGTTCACTTGTACCCAAAGCCTTCCTCTGGGGGCACTTTTGGATGGGCGAAAGGGGCTTGTAACGCGTTTTCTGGGGCCCGAGTTTTCAGTCTTCTACCATGCTGACTAGGGTTATATATAGGGTTGCTCGGAAACAGCGAATACGGAGGGTCCAGTTGCATGTGGGGCTGCGTAAAGGCTCCCCTGGGGAGTTCAGTTGTACCCAAAGCCTTCCTTTGGGGGCACTTTTGGATGGTCCAAAGGGACTCGCAATGCGTTTTCTGAGGCCCGCTTTTTCAGTCTTCTCCCTTTGCGGCTACGGCTATATTTAGGCTTGCGTAGAAAGAGTGAACCCGTATGGTTCAGTTGCATATGAGGCTGCAAAAAGGCTCCCCTGGGGAGTTCACTTGAACCCAACGCATTCCTTTTGGGGCACTTTTGGATGGGCGAAAGGGGCTTGTAAGGAGTTTTCTTTGACCCGATTTTTCAGTCGTCTCCGATGCCGCCAAGGGCTATATTTAGGCTTGCTGTGAAAGAGCGAACACGGAGGGTCCAGTTGCATGTGGGTCTGCGTAAAGGCTCCCCTGCAGAGTTCACTTTTACCCAAAGCCTTCCTTTGGGGGCACTTTTGGATGGTCCAAAGGGACTCGCAATGCGTTTTCTGAGGCCCGCTTTTTCAGTCTTCTCCCTTTGCGGCTACGGCTATATTTAGGCTTGCGTAGAAAGAGTGAACCCGGAGGGGTCCGTTGCATGTGGGGCTGCAAATAGGCTCCCCTGGGGAGTTCACTTGTACCCAACGCATTTTTTTCGGGGCACTTTTGGATGGGCGAAATGGGCTTGTAATGCGACATCGTAGGCCCGATTTTTCAGTCGTCTGCCATGCGGGCCAGGGATATATTTAGTGTTGTTCTAAAAGAGCGAATACGGAGGGTCCAGTTGCATGTGGGCCTGCATAAAGGCTCCCCTGGGAAGTTCAGTTGTACCCAAAGCCTTCCTCTGGGGGCACTTTTGGATGCGCGAAAAAGGCTCGGAATGTGTTTTCTGGGGCCCGATTTTTCATTCTTCTGCCATGTGATCCAGGGCTATATTTACTGTTGCTGTGAAAGAGTGAACCCGGAGGGTCCAGTTGCATGTGGGGTTGCATAAAGGCTCCCCTGGGGAGTTCACTTGTACCCAAAGCCTTCCTCTGGGGGCACTTTTGAATGGGCGAAAGGGGCTTGTAACGCTTTTTCTATGGCCCGATTTTTCAGTCGTCTGCCATGCGGGCCAGGGCTATATTTATTGTTGTTCTAAAAGAGCGAAGACGGAGGGTCCAGTTGCATGTGGGGCTGTGTAAAGGCTCCCCTGGGGAGTTCAGTTGTACCCAAAGCCTTCCTTTGGGGGCACTTTTGGATGGGCGAAAGGGGCTTGTAAGGCGTTTTCTGGGACCCTAATTTTCAGTCGTCTCCAAATGCCGCCTAGGGCTATATTTAAGCTTGCTGTGAAAGAGCGTTTAAAGAGGGTCCAGTTGCATGTGGGGTTGCATAAAGGCTCCCCTGCGGAGTTCACTTGTACCCAAAGCCTTCCTCTGCGGGCACTTTTGGATGGGCGAAATGGGATCGGAAAGCATTTTCTGGGGCCCGAGTTTTCAGTCTTCTCCCTTTGAGGCTAGGGCTATATTTAGGCTTGCGTAGAAAGAGTGAACCCGGAGGGTTCAGTTGCATGTGGGGCTGCAAAAAGGTTCCCCTGGGGAGTTCACGTGTACCCAAAGCCTTCCTTTGGGGGCACTTTTGGATGGGCGAAAAGGGCTTGTAACGCGTTTTCTGGGGCCCGACTTTTCAGTCTTCTACCATGCTGACTAGGGTTATATTTAGGGTTGCTCGGAAAGAGCGAACACGGAGGGTCCAGTTGCATGTGGGGCTGCAAAAAGGTTCCCCTGGGGAGTTCAGTTATACCCAACACATTCCTTTTGGGGCACTTTTGGATGGCCAAATGCGGCTTGTAACGCTTTTTCTATGGCCCGATTTTTCAGTCGTCGGCCATGCGGTCCAGGGATATATTTAGGCTTGCTGTGATAGAGCGAACCCGGAGGGTCCATTTGCATGTGGGACTGCGTAAAGGCTCCCATGGGGAGTTCAGTTGTACCCAAAGCCTTCCTCTGGGGGCACTTTTGGATGGGCGAAAGGGGCTTGTAACGCGTTTTCTGAGGCCCGCTTTTTCAGTCTTCTCCCTTTGCGGATAAGACTATATTAAGGCTTGCGTAGAAAGAGTGAACCCGGAGGGTTCATTTCCATGTGGGGCTGCGTAAAGGCTCCCCTGGGGAGTTCACTTGTACCCAAAGCCTTCCTCTGGGGGCACTTTTGGATGGGCGAAAGGGGTTCTAACGCGTTGTTTTTGGCCCGATTTTTCAGTCGTCTCCGATGCGGGCTAGGGCTGTATTTAGTGTTGCTTGGAAAGAGCGAACCCGGAGGATCCAGTTGCATGTGGGATTGGGTAAAGGCTCCCCTGGGGAGTTCAGTTGTACCCAAAGCCTTCCTCTGGGGGCACTTTTCGATAAGCGAAATGGGCTTGTAACCCATTTTCTGGGGCCCTATTTTTCAGTCGTCTCCGATGCAGGCTAGGGCTATATTTAGGCTTGCTCGGAAAGAGCGAACACGGAGGGTCCAGTTGCATGTGGGTCTGCAAAAAGGTTCCCCTGGGTAGTTCATATGTACCCAAAGCCTTCCTTTGGGGGCACTTTTGGATGGTCCAAAGGGACTCGCATTGCGTTTTCTGAGGCCCGCTTTTTTAGTCTTCTCCCTTTGCGACTACAGTTATATTTAGGCTTGCGTAGAAAGAGTGAACCCGGAGGGTCCAGTTGCATGTGGGTTTGCAAAAAGGCTCCCCTGGGGACTTCAGTTGTACCCAAAGCCTTCCTTTGGGGGCACTTTTGGATGGGTGAAAGGGGCTCGGAATGCGTTTTCTGGGAGCTGAGTTTTCAGTCGTCTCCGATGCCGGCTATGGATATATTTAGTATTGCTCGTAAACAGCAAACCCGGAGGGTCCAGTTGCATGTGGGGTTGCATAAAGGCTCCCCTGGGGAGTTCACTTGTACCCAAAGCCTTCCTCTGGGGGCACTTTTGTATGGGCGGTAGGGTCTTGTAACGCATTTTCTGGGGCCCGAGTTTTCAGTCTTCTCCCTTTGCGGCTACAGCTATATTTAAGCTTTTTAGAAAGAGTGAACCCGGAGGGTTCAGTTGCATGTGGGGCTGCGTAAAGGCTCCCCTTGGGAGTTCACTTGTACCCAAAGCCTTTCTCTGGGGCACTTTAGGTTGGGCGAATGGGGCTTGTAACGCGATTTCTATGGCCCGATTTTTCAGACGTCTCCGATGCCTTTTAGGGTTATATTTAGGGTTGCTGTGAAAGAGCGAATACGGAGGGTCTAGTTGCATCTGGGACTGCATAAAGGCTCCCCTGGGGAGTTCACTTGTACCCAAAGCCTTCCTCTGGGGGCACTTTTGGACGAGCGAAAGGGGCTCGGAATGCGTTTTCTGGAACCCGAGTTTTCTGTCTTCTCCGATGCTGGCTATGGATATATTTAGTATTGCTCGTAAACAGCAAAACCGGAGGGTCCAGTAGCATGTGGGGTTGCATAAAGGTTCCCCTGGGGAGTTCAGTTGTACCCAAAGCCTTCCTTTGGAGGCACTTTTGGATGGGCGGAAGGGCCTTGTAAAGCGTTTACTGGGGTCCGAGTTTACAGTCGTCTTCAAAGCGGGCCAGGGTTATATTTAGGTTTGCTGTGAAAGAGCGAATACGGAGGGTCCAGTTGCATGTTGCCTGCGTAAAGGCTCCCCTGCGGAGATCAGTTGTACCCAACGCATTCCTTTCGGGGCACTTTTGGATGGGCGAATGGGGCTTGTAACGCTTTTTCTATGGCCCAATTTTTCAGTCGTCTGCCGTGCGGGCCAGGGATATATTTAGGCTTGCGTAGAAAGAATGAACCCGGAGGGTTCAGTTGCATGTGGGTCTGCAAATAGGCTCCCCTGGGGAGTTCAGTTGTACCCAAAGCCTTTCTTTGGGGGCACTTTTGGATGGTCCAAAGGGGCTTGTAACGCGTTTTCTGGGGCCCGATTTTTCAGTCGTCTCCCATTGCCGGCTAGGTATATATTTAGGGTTGCTGTGAAAGAGCGAATACGGAGGGTCAAGTTGCATGTGGGGCTGCGTAAATGGTCCCCTGGGGAGTTCAGATGTACCCAAAGCCTTCCTCTGGGGGTACTTTTGGATGGGCGAAAGGGCCTTGTAATGCATTTTCTTTGGCCCTATCTTTCAGTCATCTCCGATGCCGCCAGGGCTATATTTAGGCTTCCTGTGAAAGAGCGAATAAGGAGGGTCCAGTTGCATGTGGGGCTGCATAAAGGCTCCCCTGGGGAGTTCAGATTTACCCAAAGCCTTCCTTTGGGGGCTCTTTTTGATGGGCGAAAGGGGCTTGGAATACGTTTTCTGGGGCCAGCTTTTTCAATTTTCTCCCTTTGCGGCTAGGACTATATTTAGGCTTGCGCAGAAAGAGTGAACCCGTAGGGTCCAGTTGCATTTGGGTCTCCAAAAGGGTCCCATGGGCAGTTCACTTGTACCCAAAGCCTTCCTTTGGAGGCACTTTTGGATGGGCGAAAGGGGTTTGTACCCCATTTTCTGGGGCCCGAGTTTTCAGTCGTCTTCAATGCGGGCCAGGGATATATTTTGGGTTACTGTGAAAGAGCGAATACGGAGTGTCCAGTTGCATGTTTCCTGCGTAAAGGCTCCCCTGCGGAGATCAGTTGTACCCAAAGCCTTCCTTTGGGGGCACTTTTGGATGGGCGAAAGGGGCTTGTAAGGCATTTTCTGGGGCCCGAGTTTTCAGTCTTCTGCCATGCTGACTAGGGTTATATTTAGGATTGCTCGGAAACAGCGAACCCGGAGGGTCCAGTTGCATGTGGGGCTGCGTAAAGGCTCCCCTGCGGAGTTCACTTGTACCCAAAGCCTTCCTTTGGGGGCACTTTTGGATGGTCCAAAGGGACTCGCAATGCGTTTTCGGAGGCCCGCTTTTTCAGTCTTCTCCCTTTGCGTCTAGGGCTATATTTAGGATTGCGTAGAAAGAATGAACCCGGAGGGTTCAGTTGCATGTGGGTCTGCGAAAAGGCTCCCCTGGGGAGTTCACTTGTACACAAAGCCTTCCTTTGGGGGCACTTTTGGATGGTCCAAAGGGGCTTGTAACGCGTTTTCTGGGGCCCGATTTTTCAGTCGTCTCCCATGCCGGCTAGGGATATATTTAGGGTTGCTGTGAAAGAGAGAATACGGAGGGTCAAGTTGCATGTGGGGCTGCGTAAAGGCTCCCCTGGGGAGTTCAGATTTACCCAAAGCCTTCCTTTGGGGGGACTTTTGGATGGTCCTAAGGGACTCGCAATGCCTTTTCGGAGGCCTGCTTTTTCAGTCTTCTCCCTTTGAGGCTAGGGCTATATTTAGGCTTGCGTAGAAAGAGTGAACCCGTATGGTTCAGTTGCATGTGGGGCTGCAAAAAGGCTCCCCTGGGGAGTTCACTTCTACCGAACGCATTCCTTTCGGGGCACTTTTGGATGGGCGAAATGGGCTTGTAAGGAGTTTTCTTTGGCCCGATTTTTCAGTCGTCTCCGATGCAGCCAAGGGCTATATTTAGGGTTGCTGTGAAAGAGCGAATAAGGAGGGTCCAGTTGCATGTGGGACTGCGTAAAGGCTCCCCTGGGGAGTTCAGTTGTACCCAAAGCCTTCCTTTGGGGGCACTTTTCGATGGGCGAAAGGGGCTTGTAATGCTTTGTTCTGGCCCGATTTTTCAGTCGTCTCCGATGCGGGCTAGGGATATATTTAGTGTTGCTTGGAAAGAGCGAACCCGGAGGATCCAGTTGCATGAGGGATTGCATAAAGACTCCCCTGGGGAATTCAGTTGTACCCAAAGCCTTCCTCTGGGGGCACTTTTCCATGGGCGAAATGGGCTTGTAACGCATTTTCTGAGGGCCCGCTTTTTCAGTCTTCTCCCTATGCGGCTACAACTATAATTAGGCTTGTGTAGAAAGAGTGAACCCGGAGGGGTCAGTTGCATGTGGGGCTGCAAAAAGGTTCCCCTGGGGAGTTCACTTGTACCCGACGCATTCCTTTCAGGGCACTTTTGGATGGGCGAAATGGGCTTGTAATGCGACTTCGTAGGCCCGATTTTTCAGCCGTCTCCGATGCCTTTTAGGGCTATATTTAGGATTGCTGTGAAAGAGCGAACACGGAGGGTCCAGTTGGATGTGGGCCTGCATAAAGGCTCCCCTGGGGAGTTCACTTGTACCCAAAGCCTTCCTCTGGGGGCACTTTTGGACGAGCGAAAGGGGCTCAGAATGCGTTTTTTGGGACCCGACTTTTCCGTCTTCTCCCTTTGCGGCTATGCTTATATTTAGGCTTGGGTAGAAAGAGTGAACCCGGAGGGTCCAGTTGCATATGGGACAGCGTAAAGGCTCCCTTGGGGAGTTCACTTGTACCCAAAGCCTTCCTCTGGGGGCACTTTTGGATAAGCGAAATGGGCTCGGAAATCATTTTCTGATTCCCGCTTTTTCAGTCTTGTGCCTTTGCGGCTATGGATATATTTAGTCTTGGGTAGAAAGAGTGAACCCGGAGGGTTCAGTTCCATGTGGGACTGCGTAAAGGCTCCCCTGGGGAGTTCAGTTGTACCCAAAGCCTTCCTTTGGGGGCACTTTTGGATGGGCGAAAGGGGCTCGGAATGCGTTTTCTGGGACCCGAGTTTTCAGTCATCTCCGATGCCGGCTAGGGCTATATTTAGAGTTGCTCAGAAAGAGCGAACCTGGAGGGTGCAGTTGCATGTAAAGCTGCATAAAGGCTCCCTTGGGGAGTTCAGTTGTACACAAGGCCTTCCTCTCGGGGCACTTTTGGATGGGCAAAATGGGCTTCTAAGGCGATTTCGCAGGCCCGATTTTTCAGTCGTCTCCGATGCCGGCTAGGGCTATATTTAGGGTTGCTGTGAAAGAGCGAATACGGAGGGTCAAGTTGCATATGGGGCTGCGTAAAGGGTCCCCTGGGGAGTTCAGTTGTACCCAAAGCCTTCCTTTGGGGGCACTTTTGGATGGGCGAAAGGGGCTTGGAATACGTTTTCTGGGGCCAGCTTTTTCAATTTTCTCCCTTTGCGGCTAGGGTTATATTTAGGCTTACGCAGAAAGAGTGAACCCGTAGGGTCCAGTTGCATGTGGGTCTGCAAAAAAGGTCCCATGGGGAGTTCACTTGTACCCAAAGCCTTCCTTTGGGGGCAGTTTTGGATGGGCGAAAGGGGCTTGTAATGCGTTTTCTGGGGCCCGAGTTTTCAGTCGTCTTCAAAGCGGACAGGGTTATATTTAGGGTTGCTGTGAAAGAGCGAATACGGAGGGTCCAGTTGCATGTTGCCTGCGTAAAGGCTCCCCTGGGGAGTTCAGTTGTACCCAAAGCCTTCCTCTGGGGGCACTTTTGGATGGTCCAAAGGGACTCGCAATGCCTTTTCGGAGGCCCGCTTTTTCAGTCTTCTCCCTTTGTGGCTACAGCTATATTTAGGCTTGCGTAGAAAGAGTGAACCCGTATGGTTCAGTTGCATGTGGGTCTGCAAAAAGGCTCCCCTGGGGAGTTCACTTCTACCCAACGCATTCCTTTCGGGGCACTTTTGGATGGGCGAAAGGGGCTTTTAAGGAGTTTTCTTTGGCCCGATTTTTCAGTCGTCTCCGATGCCGCCAAGGGCTATATTTAGGCTTGCTGTGAAAGAGCGAATAAGGAGGGTCCAGTTGCATGCGGGGCTGCGTAAAGGCTCCCCTGGGGAGTTCACTTGTACCCAAAGCCTTCCTCTGGGGGCACTTTTGGATGGGCGAAAGGGGCTTGTAACGCTTTGTTTCTGGCCTGATTTTTCAGTCGTCTCCGATGCGGGCTAGGGATATATTTAGTATTGCTTGGAAAGAGCGAACCCGGAGGATCCAGTTGCATGAGGGATTGCGTAAAGGCTCCCCTGGGGAATTCAGTTGTACCCAAAGCCTTTTTCTGGGGGCACTTTTCGATGGGCGAATTGGGCTTGTAACCTGTTTTCTGGGGCCCGATTTTTCAGTTGTCTCCAAAGCGGGCCAGGGTAATATGTAGGGTTGCTGTGAAAGAGCGAATAAGGAGGGTCCAGTTGCATGTGGGGCTGCGTAAAGGCTCCCCTGGGGAGTTCAGTTGTACCCAAAGCCTTCCTTTGGGGGCACTTTTGGATGGGCGAAAGGGGCTTGTAACGCTTTGTTTCTGGCCCGATTTTTCAGTCGTCTCCGACGCGGGCTAGGGATGTATTTAGTGTTGCTTGGAAAGAGCGAATAAGGAGGGTCCAGTTGCATGTGGGACTGCGTAAAGGCTCCCCTGGGGAGTTCAGATGTACCCAAAGCCTTCCTCTGGGGGCACTTTTGGATGGTCCAAAGGGACTCGCAATGCATTTTCTGGGGCCCGCTTTTTCAGTCTTCTCCCTTTGCTGTAACGGCTATATATGGGCTTGCGTAGAAAGAGTGAACCCGTAGGGTCCTGTTGCATGTGGGTCTGTAAAAAGGGTCCCCTGGGGAGTTCAGTTGTACCCAAAGCCTTCCTCTGGGGGCACTTTTGGATGGGCGAAAGGGGCTTGTAACGCTTTGTTTCTGGCCTGATTTTTCAGTCGTCTCCGATGCGGGCTAGGGATATATTTAGTATTGCTTGGAATGAGCGAACCCGGAGGATCCAGTTGCATGAGGGATTGCGTAAAGGCTCCCCTGCGGAATTCAGTTGTACCCAAAGCCTTTTTCTGGGGGCACTTTTCGATGGGCGAATTGGGCTTGTAACCTGTTTTCTGGGGCCCGATTTTTCAGTTGACTCCAATGCGGGCCAGGGTAATATGTAGGGTTGCTGTGAAAGAGCGAATAAGGAGGGTCCAGTTGCATGTGGGGCTGCGTAAAGGCTCCCCTGGGGAGTTCAGTTGTACCCAAAGCCTTCCTTTGGGGGCACTTTTGGATGGGCGAAAGGGGCTTGTAACGCTTTGTTTCTGGCCCGATTTTTCAGTCGTCTCCGACGCGGGCTAGGGATATATTTAGTGTTGCTTGGAAAGAGCGAATAAGGAGGGTCCAGTTGCATGTGGGATTGCGTAAAGGCTCCCCTGGGGAGTTCAGATGTACCCAAAGCCTTCCTCTGGGGGCACTTTTGGATGGTCCAAAGGGACTCGCAATGCATTTTCTGGGGCCCGCTTTTTCAGTCTTCTCCCTTTGCGGTAACGGCTATATATGGGCTTGCGTAGAAAGAGTGAACCCGTAGGGTCCTGTTGCATGTGGGTCTGTAAAAAGGGTCCCATGGGGAGTTCAGTTGTACCCAAAGCCTTCCATTGGAGGCACTTTTGGATGGGCGAAAGGGGCTTGTAACGCGTTTTCTGGGGCCCGAGTTTTCAGTCGTCTCCGATGCCGCCAAGGGCTATATTTAGGCTTGCTGTGAAAGAGCGAATAAGGAGTGTTCTGTTGCATGTGGGGCTGCATAAAGGCTCCCCTGGGGAGTTCAGGTGTTCCCAAACCCTTCCTTTGGGGGCACTTTTGGATGGGCGAAAGGGGCTTGTAACGCTTTGTTTCTGGCCCGATTTTTCAGTCGTCACCGAAGCGGGCTAGGGATATATTTAGTGTTGCTTGGAAAGAGCGAACCCGGAGGATCCAGTTGCATGTGGGATTGCGTAAAGGCTCCCCTGGGGAATTCAGCTGTACCCAAAGCCTTCCTCTGGGGGCACTTTTGGATGGGCGAAAGGGGCTCGGAATGCGTTTTCTGGGGCCCGAGTTTTCAGTCGTCTCCCATGCCGGCTAGGTATATTAAGTTTTGCTCGGAAAGAGATAACCTGGAGGGTCCAGTTGCATGTGGCGCTGCAAAAAGGCTCCCCTGGGGAGTTCACTTGTACCCAACGCATTCCTTTCGGGGCACTTTTGGATGGGCGATTGGGTCTTCTAACGCTTTTTCTATGGCCCGATTTTTCAATCTTCTGCCATGAAGGCCAGGGCTATATTTAGGGTTGCTGTGAAAGAGCGAATACGGAGGGTCCAGTTGCATGTGGGACTGAGTAAAGGCTCCCCTGGGGAGTTCACTTGTACCCAAAGCCTTCCTTTGGGGGCACTTTTGGATGGGCGAAAGGGGCTCGGAATGCGTTTTCTGGGACCCGAGTTTTCAGTCGTCTCCGATGCCGGCTATGGATATATTTAGTATTGCTCGTAAACAGCAAACCCGGAGGGTCCAGTTGCATGTGGGGTTGCATAAAGGCTCCCCTGGGGAGTTCACGTGTACCCAAAGCCTTCCTCTGGGGGCACTTTTGGATGGGCGGAAGGGTCTTGTAACGCGTTTTCTGGAGCCCGAGTTTTCAGTCTTCTCCCTTTGCGGCTACAGATATATTTAGGCTTGCGTAGAAAGAGTGAACCCGGAGGGTTCAGTTGCATGTGGGTCTGCAAAAAGGCTCCCCTGGGGAGTTCACTTGTACCCAAAGCCTTCCTTTGGGGGCACTTTTGGATGGGCGAAAGGGGCTTGAAACGCGTTTTCTGGGGCCCGAGTTTTAAGTCTTCTACCATGCTGACTAGGGTTATATATAGGGTTGCTCGGAAAGAGCGAACACGGAGGGTCCAGGTGCATGTTGCCTGCGTAAAGGCTCTCCTGGGGAGTTCAGTTGTACCCAAAGCCTTCCTCTGGGGGCACTTTTGGATGGTCCAAAGGGACTTGCAATGCCTTTTCGGAGGCCCGCTTTTTCAGTCTTCTCCCTTTGTGGCTACAGCTATATTTAGGCTTGCGTAGAAAGAGCGAACCTGGAGGGTTCAGTTGCATGTGGGGCTGCAAAAAGGCTCCCCTGGGGAGTTCAGTTGTACCCAAAGCCTTCCTTTGGGGGCACTTTTGGATGGGCGAAAGGGGCTTGTAATGCTTTGTTTCTGGCCCGATTTTTCAGTCGTCTCCAATGCGGGCCAGGGCTATATTTAGGGTTGCTGTGAAAGAGCGAATACGGAGGGTCCAGTTGCATGTGGGACTGCGTAAAGGCTCCCCTGGGGAGTTCACTTGTACCCAAAGCCTTCCTTTGGGGACACTTTTGGATGGGCGAAAGGGGCTCGGAATGCGTTTTTTGGACCCGAGTTTTCAGTCGTCTCCGATGCCGGCTATGGATATATTTAGTATTGCTCGTAAACAGCAAACCCGGAGGGTCCAGTTGCATGTGGGGTTGCAAAAAGGCTCCCCTGGGGAGTTCACTTGTATCCAAAGCCTTCCTCTGGGAGCACGTTTGGATGCGTGAAAGGGGCTCGGAATCCGTTTTCTGGGGCCCGATTTTCCAGTCTTCTGCCATGTGGTCCAGGGCTATAATTAGGGTTGCTGTGAAAGAGTGAACCCGGAGGGTTCAGTTGACTGTGGGGCTGCGAAAAGGCTCCCCGGGGTGAGTTCACTTGTACCCAACGCATTCCTTTCGGGGCACTTTTGGATGGGCGATTGGGTCTTCTAACGCTTTTTCTATTGCCCGATTTTTCAGTCTTCTGCCATGCGGGCCAGGGCTATATTTAGGGTTGCTGTGAAAGAGCGAATACGGAGGGTCCAGTTGCATGTGGGACTGCGTAAAGGCTCCCCTGGGGAGTTCACTTGTACCCAAAGCCTTCCTCTGGGGGCACTTTTGGATGGGCGAAAGTGGCTCGGAATGCGTTTTCTGAGACCCGAGTTTTCAGTCGTCTCCGATGCTGGCTATGGATATATTTAGTATTGCTCGTAAACAGCAAACCCGGAGGGTCCAGTTGCATGTGGGGTTGCAAAAAGGCTCCCCTGGGGAGTTCACTTGTACCCAAAGCCTTCCTTTGGGGGCACTTTTGGATGGGCGAAATGGGATCGGAAAGCATTTTCTGGGGCCCGAGTTTTCAGTCTTCTCCCTTTGAGGCTAATGCTATATTTAGGCTTGCGTAGAAAGAGTGAACCCGGAGGGTTCAGTTGCATGTGGGTCTGCAAAAAGGCTCCCCTGGGGAGTTCACTTGTACCCAAAGCCTTCCTTTGGGGGCACTTTTGGATGGGCGAAAAGGGCTTGTAACGCGTTTTCTGGGGCCCGACTTTTCAGTCTTCTGCCATGCTGACTAGGGTTATATATAGGGTTGCTCGGAAAGAGCGAACACGGAGGGTCCAGGTGCATGTGGGTCTGCGTAAAGACTCCCCTGGGGAGTTCAGTTGTACCCAAAGCCTTCCTTTGGGGGCACTTTTGGATGGTCCAAAGGGACTTGCAATGCCTTTTCGGAGGGCGCTTTTTCAGTCTTCTTCCTTTGTGGCTACAGATATATTTAGGCTTGCGTAGAAGGAGCGAACCTGGAGGGTTCAGTTGCATGTGGGGCTGCAAAAAGGCTCCCCTGGGGAGTTCACTTGTACCCAACCCATTCCTTTCGGGGCACTTTTGGATGGGCGAAAGGGGCTTTTAAGGAGTTTTCTTTAGCCCGATTTTTCAGTCGTCTCTGATGCCGCCAAGAACAATATTTAGGCTTGCTGTGAAAGAGCGAATAAGGAGGGTCGAGTTGCATGTGGGGCTGCGTAAAGGCTCCCCTGGGGAGTTCAGTTGTACCCAAAGCCTTCCTTTGGGGGCACTTTTGGATGGGCGAAAGGGGCTTGTAACGCTTTGTTTCTGGCCCGATTTTTCAGTCGTCTCCGATGCGGGCTAGGGATATATTTAGTGTTGCTTGGAAAGAGCGAACCCGGAGGATTCAATTACATGTGGGATTGCGTAAAGGCTCCCCTGCGGAATTCAGTTGTACCCGAAGCCTTCCTCTGGGGGCACTTTTCGATGGGCGAAATGGGCTTGTAACGTGTTTTCTGGGGCCCGATTTTTCAGTCGTCTCCAATGCGGGCCAGGGCTATATTTAGGGTTGCTGTGAAAGAGCGAATACGGAGGGTCCAGTTGCATGTGGGGCTGCGTAAAGGCTCCCCTGGGGAGTTCACTTGTACCCAAAGCCTTCCTTTGGGGGCACTTTTGGATGGGCGAAAGGGGCTTGCAATGCCTTTTCGGAGGCCCGCTTTTTCAGTCTTCTCCCTTTGTGGCTACAGCTATATTTAGGCTTGCGTAGAAAGAGCGAACCTGGAGGGTTCAGTTGCATGTGGGGCTGCAAAAAGGCTCCCCTGGGGAGTTCACTTGTACCCAACCCATTCCTTTCGGGGCACTTTTAGATGGGCGAAAGGGGCTTTTAATGAGTTTTCTTTGGCCCGATTTTTCAGTCGTCTCTGATGCCGCCAAGGGCTATATTTAGGCTTGCTGTGAAAGAGCGAATAAGGAGGGTCGAGTTGCATGTGGGGCTGCGTAAAGGCTCCCCTGGGGAGTTCACTTGTACCCAAAGCCTTCCTTTGGGGGCACTTTTGGATGGGCGAAAGGGGCTTGTAACGCTTTGTTTCTGGCCCGATTTTTCAGTCGTCTCCGATGCGGGCTAGGGATATATTTAGTGTTGCTTGGAAAGAGCGAACCCGGAGGATTCAATTACATGTGGCATTGCGTAAAGGCTCCCCTGCGGAATTCAGTTGTACCCGAAGCCTTCCTCTGGGGGCACTTTTCGATGGGCGAAATGGGCTTGTAACGTGTTTTCTGGGGCCCGATTTTTCAGTCGTCTCCAATGCGGGCCAGGGCTATATTTAGGGTTGCTGTGAAAGAGCGAATACGGAGGGTCCAGTTGCATGTGGGGCTGCGTAAAGGCTCCCCTGGGGAGTTCACTTGTACCCAAAGCCTTCCTTTGGGGGCACTTTTGGATGGGCGAAAGGGGCTTGCAATGCCTTTTCGGAGGCCCGCTTTTTCAGTCTTCTCCCTTTGTGGCTACAGCTATATTTAGGCTTGCGTAGAAAGAGCGAACCTGGAGGGTTCAGTTGCATGTGGGGCTGCAAAAAGGCTCCCCTGGGGAGTTCACTTGTACCCAACCCATTCCTTTCGGGGCACTTTTAGATGGGCGAAAGGGGCTTTTAATGAGTTTTCTTTGGCCCGATTTTTCAGTCGTCTCTGATGCCGCCAAGGGCTATATTTAGGCTTGCTGTGAAAGAGCGAATAAGGTGGGTCGAGTTGCATGTGGGGCTGCGTAAAGGCTCCCCTGGGGAGTTCACTTGTACCCAAAGCCTTCCTTTGGGGGCACTTTTGGATGGGCGAAAGGGACTCGCAATGCATTTTCTGAGGCCCGCTTTTTCAGTCTTCTCCCTTTGCGGTAACGGCTCTATATGGGCTTGCGTAGAAAGAGTGAACCCGTAGGGTCCTGTTGCATGTGGGTCTGTAAAAAGGGTCCCATGGGGAGTTCAGTTGTACCCAAAGCCTTCCATTGGAGGCACTTTTGGATGGGCGAAAGGGGCTTGTAACGCTTTTTCTGGGGCCCGAGTTTTCAGTCTTCTGCCGTGCTGACTAGGGTTATATATAGGGTTGCTCGGAAAGAGCGAACACGGAGGGTCCAGTTGCATGTGGCGCTGCAAAAAGGCTCCCCTGGGGAGTTCACTTGTACCCAACGCATTCCTTTCGGGGCACTTTTGGATGGGCGAAAGGGGATTGTATGGAGTTTTCTTTGGCCCGATTTTTCAGTCGTCTCCGATGCCGCCAAGGGCTATATTTAGGCTTGCTGTGAAAGAGCGAATAAGGAGTGTTCTGTTGCATGTGGGGCTGCATAAAGGCTCCCCTGGGGAGTTCAGTTGTACCCAAAGCCTTCCTTTGGGGGCACTTTTGGATGGGCGAAAGGGGCTTGTAACGCTTTGTTTCTGGCCCGATTTTTCAGTCGTCACCGATGCGGGCTAGGGATATATTTAGTGTTGCTTGGAAAGAGCGAACCCGGAGGATCCAGTTGCATGTGGGATTGCGTAAAGGCTCCCCTGGGGAATTCAGCTGCACCCAAAGCCTTCCTCTGGGGGCAATTTTCGATGGGCGAAAGGGGCTCGGAATGCGTTTTCTGGGGCCCGAGTTTTCAGTCGTCTCCCATGCCGGCTAGGTATATTAAGTTTTGCTCGGAAAGAGATAACCTGGAGGGTCCAGTTGCATGTGGCGCTGCAAAAAGGCTCCCCTGGGGAGTTCACTTGTACCCAACGCATTCCTTTCGGGGCACTTTTGGATGGGCGAAATGCGCTTGTAATGCGACTTCGTAGGCCCGATTTTTCAGCAATCTCCGATGCCTTTTAGGGCTATATTTAGGATAGCTGTGAAAGAGCGAACCCGGAGGGTCCAGTTGCATGTGGGCCTGCATAAAGGCTCCCCTGGGGAGTTCACTTGTACCCAAAGCCTTCCTTTGGGGGCACTTTTGGATGGGCGAAAGGGGCTCGGAATGCGTTTTCTGGGACCCGGGTTTTCAGTCGTCTCCGATGCCGGCTATGGATATATTTAGTATTGCTCGTAAACAGCAAACCCGGAGGGTCCAGTTGCATGTGGGGTTGCATAAAGGCTCCCCTGGGGAGTTCACGTGTACCCAAAGCCTTCCTCTGGGGGCACTTTTGGATGGGCGGAAGGGGCTCGGAATGCGTTTTCTGGGACCCGAGTTTTCAGTCGTCTCCGATGCCGGCTATGGATATATTTAGTATTGCTCGTAAACAGCAAACCCGGAGGGTCCAGTTGCATGTGGGGTTGCATAAAGGCTCCCCTGGGGAGTTCACGTGTACCCAAAGCCTTCCTCTGGGGGCACTTTTGGATGGGCGGAAGGGTCTTGTAACGCGTTTTCTGGAGCCCGAGTTTTCAGTCTTCTCCCTTTGCGGCTACAGATATATTTAGGCTTTTGTAGAAAGAGTGAACCCGGAGGGTTCAGTTGCATGTGGGTCTGCAAAAAGGCTCCCCTGGGGAGTTCACTTGTACCCAAAGCCTTCCTTTGGGGGCACTTTTGGATGGGCGAAAGGGGCTTGTAACGCGTTTTCTGGGGCCCGAGTTTTAAGTCTTCTGCCATGCTGACAAGGGTTATATATAGGGTTGCTCGGAAAGAGCGAACACGGAGGGTCCAGGTGCATGTGGGTCTGCGTAAAGACTCCCCTGCGGAGTTCAGTTGTACCCAAAGCCGTCCTTTGGGGGCACTTTTGGATGGTCCAAAGGGACTTGCAATGCCTTTTCGGAGGCCCGCTTTTTCAGTCTTCTCCCTTTGTGGCTACAGCTATATTTATGCTTGCGTAGAAAGAGCGAACCTGGAGGGTTCAGTTGCATGTGGGGCTGCAAAAAGGCTCCCCTGGGGAGTTCAGTTGTACCCAAAGCCTTCCTTTGGGGGCACTTTTGGATGGGCGAAAGGGGCTTGTAACGCTTTGTTTCTGGCCCGATTTTTCAGTCGTCTCCGATGCGGGCTAGGGATATATTTAGTGTTGCTTGGAAAGAGCGAACCCGGAGGATTCAATTACATGTGGGATTGCGTAAAGGCTCCCCTGCAGAATTCAGTTGTACCCAAAGCCTTCCTCTGGGGGCACTTTTCGATGGGCGAAATGGGCTTGTAACGTGTTTTCTGGGGCCCGATTTTTCAGTCGTCTCCAATGCGGGCCAGGGCTATATTTAGGGTTGCTGTGAAAGAGCGAACCCGGAGGGTCCAGTTGCATGTGGGACTGAGTAAAGTCTCCCCTGGGGAGTTCACTTGTACCCAAAGCCTTCCTTTGGGGGCACTTTTGGATGGGCGAAAGGGGCTCGGAATGCGTTTTCTGGGACCCGAGTTTTCAGTCGTCTCCGATGCCGGCTATGGATATATTTAGTATTGCTCATAAACAGCAAACCCGGAGGGTCCAGTTGCATGTGGGGTTGCATAAAGGCTCCCCTGGGGAGTTCACGTGTACCCAAAGCCTTCCTCTGGGGGCACTTTTGGATGGGCGGAAGGGTCTTGTAACGCGTTTTCTGGGGCCCGAGTTTTCAGTCTTCTACCATGCTGACTAGGGTTATATATAGGGTTGCTCGGAAACAGCGAACACGGAGGGTCCAGGTGCATGTGGGGCTGCGTAAAGGCTCCCCTGCGGAGTTCAGTTGTACCCAAAGCCTTCCTTTGGGGGGACTTTTGGATGGTCCAAAGGGACTCGCAATGCCTTTTCGGAGGCCCGCTTTTTCAGTCTTCTCCCTTTGTGGCTACAGCTATATTTAGGCTTGCGTAGAAAGAGTGAACCCGTATGGTTCAGTTGCATGTGGGGCTGCAAAAAGGTTCCCCTGGGGAGTTCACTTGAACCCAGCGCATTCCTTTTGGGGCACTTTTGGATGGGCGAAAGGGGCTTGTAAGGAGTTTTTTTGACCCGATTTTTCAGTCGTCTCCGATGTCGCCAAGGGCTATATTTAGGCTTGCTGTGAAAGAGCGAACACGGAGGGTCCAGTTGCATGTGGGGCTGCGTAAAGGCTCCCCTGCGGAGTTCACTTGTACCCAAAGCCTTCCTTTGGGGGCACTTTTGGATGGTCCAAAGGGACTCGCAATGCGTTTTCTGAGGCCCGCTTTTTCAGTCTTCTTCCTTTGCGGCTACGGCTATATTTAGGCTTGCGTAGAAAGAGTGAACCTGGAGGGGTAAGTTGCATGTGGGGCTGCAAATAGGCTCCCCTGGGGAGTTCACTTGTACCCAAAGCCTTCCATTGGAGGCACTTTTGGATGGGCGAAAGGGGCTTGTAACGCGTTTTCTGGGGCCCGAGTTTTCAGTCTTCTGCCGTGCTGACTAGGGTTATATATAGGGTTGCTCGGAAACAGCGAACACGGAGGGTCCAGTTGCATGTGGGGCTGCGTAAAGGCTCCCCTGGGGAGTTCACTTGTACCCAACGCATTCCTTTCGGGGCACTTTTGGATGGGCGAAAGGGGATTGTATGGAGTTTTCTTTGGCCCGATTTTTCAGTCGTCTCCGATGCCGCCAAGGGCTATATTTAGGCTTGCTGTGAAAGAGCGAATAAGGAGTGTTCTGTTGCATGTGGGGCTGCATAAAGGCTCCCCTGGGGAGTTCAGTTGTACCCAAAGCCTTCCTTTGGGGGCACTTTTGGATGGGCGAAAGGGGCTTGTAACACTTTGTTTCTGGCCCGATTTTTCAGTCGTCACCGATGCGGGCTAGGGATATATTTAGTGTTGCTTGGAAAGAGCGAACCCGGAGGATCCAGTTGCATGTGGGATTGCGTAAAGGCTCCCCTGGGGAATTCAGCTGTACCCAAAGCCTTCCTCTGGGGGCAATTTTCGATGGGCGAAAGGGGCTCGGAATGCGTTTTCTGGGGCCCGAGTTTTCAGTCGTCTCCCATGCCGGCTAGGTATATTAAGTTTTGCTCGGAAAGAGATAACCTGGAGGGTCCAGTTGCATGTGGCGCTGCAAAAAGGCTCCCCTGGGGAGTTCACTTGTACCCAACGCATTCCTTTCGGGGCACTTTTGGATGGGCGAAATGCGCTTGTAATGCGACTTCGTAGGCCCGATTTTTCAGCCATCTCCGAAGCCTTTTAGGGCTATATTTAGGATAGCTGTGAAAGAGCGAACCCGGAGGGTCCAGTTGCATGTGGGCCTGCATAAAGGCTCCCCTGGGGAGTTCACTTGTACCCAAAGCCTTCCTTTGGGGGCACTTTTGGATGGGCGAAAGGGGCTCGGAATGCGTTTTCTGGGACCCGAGTTTTCAGTCGTCTCCGATGCCGGCTATGGATATATTTAGTATTGCTCGTAAACAGCAAACCCGGAGGGTCCAGTTGCATGTGGGACTGCGTAAAGGCTCCCCTGGGGAGTTCACTTGTACCCAAAGCCTTCCTTTGGGGGCACTTTTGGATGGGCGAAAGGGACTCGCAATGCATTTTCTGAGGCCCGCTTTTTCAGTCTTCTCCCTTTGCGGTAACGGCTCTATATGGGCTTGCGTAGAAAGAGTGAACCCGTAGGGTCCTGTTGCATGTGGGTCTGTAAAAAGGGTCCCATGGGGAGTTCAGTTGTACCCAAAGCCTTCCACTGGAGGCACTTTTGGATGGGCGAAAGGGGCTTGTAACGCGTTTTCTGGGGCCCGAGTTTTCAGTCTTCTGCCGTGCTGACTAGGGTTATATATAGGGTTGCTCGGAAACAGCGAACACGGAGGGTCCAGTTGCATGTGGGGCTGCGTAAAGGCTCCCCTGGGGAGTTCACTTGTACCCAACGCATTCCTTTCGGGGCACTTTTGGATGGGCGAAAGGGGCTTGTATGGAGTTTTCTTTGGCCCGAGTTTTCAGTCGTCTCCGATGCCGCCAAGGGCTATATTTAGGCTTGCTGTGAAAGAGCGAATAAGGAGTGTTCTGTTGCATGTGGGGCTGCATAAAGGCTCCCCTGGGGAGTTCAGATGTTCCCAAAGCCTTCCTTTGGGGGCACTTTTGGATGGGCGAAAGGGGCTTGTAACGCTTTGTTTCTGGCCCGATTTTTCAGTCGTCACCGATGCGGGCTAGGGATATATTTAGTGTTGCTTGGAAAGAGCGAACCCGGAGGATCCAGTTGCATGTGGGATTGCGTAAAGGCTCCCCTGGGGAATTCAGCTGTACCCAAAGCCTTCCTCTGGGGGCAATTTTCGATGGGCGAAAGGGGCTCGGAATGCGTTTTCTGGGGCCCGAGTTTTCAGTCGTCTCCCATGCCGGCTAGGTATATTAAGTTTTGCTCGGAAAGAGATAACCTGGAGGGTCCAGTTGCATGTGGCGCTGCAAAAAGGCTCCCCTGGGGAGTTCACTTGTACCCAACGCATTCCTTTCGGGGCACTTTTGGATGGACGAAATGCGCTTGTAATGCGACTTCGTAGGCCCGATTTTTCAGCCATCTCCGATGCCTTTTAGGGCTATATTTAGGATTGCTGTGAAAGAGCAAATCCGGAGGGTCCAGTTGCATGTGGGCCTGCATAAAGGCTCCCCTGGGGAGTTCACTTGTACCCAAAGCCTTCCTCTGAGAGCACGTTTGGATGTGTGAAAGGGGCTCGGAATCCGTTTTCTGGGGCCCGATTTTTCAGTCTTCTGCCATGTGGTCCAGGGCTATAATTAGGGTTGCTGTGAAAGAGTGAACCCGGAGGGTTCAGTTGACTGTGGGGCTGCGAAAAGGCTCCCCGGGGTGAGTTCACTTGTACCCAACGCATTCCTTTCGGGGCACTTTTGCAGGGGCGATTGGGTCTTCTAACGCTTTTTCTATGGCCCGATTTTTCAGTCTTCTGCCATGCGGGCCAGGGCTATATTTAGGGTTGCTGTGAAAGAGCGAATACGGAGGGTCCAGTTGCATGTGGGACTGCGTAAAGGCTCCCCTGGGGAGTTCACTTGTACCCAAAGCCTTCCTCTGGGGGCACTTTTGGATGGGCGAAAGGGGCTCGGATTGCGTTTTCTGGGACCCGAGTTTTCAGTCGTCTCCGATGCCGGCTATGGATATATTTAGTATTGCTCGTAAACAGCAAACCCGGAGGGTCCAGTTGCATGTGGGGTTGCATAAAGGCTCCCCTGGGGAGTTCACGTGTACCCAAAGCCTTCCTCTGGGGGCACTTTTGGATGGGCGGAAGGGTCTTGTAACGCGTTTTCTGGAGCCCGAGTTTTCAGTCTTCTCCCTTTGCGGCTACAGATATATTTAGGCTTGCGTAGAAAGAGTGAACCCGGAGGGTTCAGTTGCATGTGGGTCTGCAAAAAGGCTCCCCTGGGGAGTTCACTTGTACCCAAAGCCTTCCTTTGGGGGCACTTTTGGATGGGCGAAAGGGGCTTGTAACGCGTTTTCTGGGGCCCGAGTTTTAAGTCTTCTGCCATGCTGACTAGGGTTATATATAGGGTTGCTCGGAAAGAGCGAACACGGAGGGTCCAGGTGCATGTGGGTCTGCGTAAAGACTCCCCTGGGGAGTTCAGTTGTACCCAAAGCCTTCCTTTGGGGGCACTTTTGGATGGGCGAAAGGGGCTTGTAACGCTTTGTTTCTGGCCCGATTTTTCAGTCGTCTCCGATGCGGGCTAGGGATATATTTAGTGTTGCTTGGAAAGAGCGAACCCGGAGGATTCAATTACATGTGGCATTGCGTAAAGGCTCCCCTGCGGAATTCAGTTGTACCCAAAGCCTTCCACTGGAGGCACTTTTGGATGGGCGAAAGGGGCTTGTAACGCGTTTTCTGGGGCCCGAGTTTTCAGTCTTCTGCCGTGCTGACTAGGGTTATATATAGGGTTGCTCGGAAACAGCGAACACGGAGGGTCCAGTTGCATGTGGGGCTGCGTAAAGGCTCCCCTGCGGAGTTCACTTGTACCCAACGCATTCCTTTGGGGGCACTTTTGGATGGGCGAAAGGGGCTCGGAATGCGTTTTCTGGGGCCCGAGTTTTCAGTCGTCTCCGATGCCGCCAAGGGCTATATTTAGGCTTGCTGTGAAAGAGCGAATAAGGAGTGTTCTGTTGCATGTGGGGCTGCATAAAGGCTCCCCTGGGGAGTTCAGATGTTCCCAAAGCCTTCCTTTGGGGGCACTTTTGGATGGGCGAAAGGGGCTTGTAACGCTTTGTTTCTGGCCCGATTTTTCAGTCGTCACCGATGCGGGCTAGGGATATATTTAGTGTTGCTTGGAAAGAGCGAACCCGGAGGATCCAGTTGCATGTGGGATTGCGTAAAGGCTCCCCTGGGGAATTCAGCTGCACCCAAAGCCTTCCTCTGGGGGCAATTTTCGATGGGCGAAAGGGGCTCGGAATGCGTTTTCTGGGGCCCGAGTTTTCAGTCGTCTCCCATGCCGGCTAGGTATATTAAGTTTTGCTCGGAAAGAGATAACCTGGAGGGTCCAGTTGCATGTGGCGCTGCAAAAAGGCTCCCCTGGGGAGTTCACTTGTACCCAACGCATTCCTTTCGGGGCACTTTTGAATGGGCGATTGGGTCTTCTAACGCTTTTTCTATGGCCCGATTTTTCAGTCTTCTGCCATGCGGGCCAGGGCTATATTTAGGGTTGCTGTGAAAGAGCGAATACGGAGGGTCCAGTTGCATGTGGGACTGCGTAAAGGCTCCCCTGGGGAGTTCACCTGTACCCAAAGAATTCCTTTGGGGGCACTTTTGGATGGGCGAAAGGGGCTCAGAATGCGTTTTCTGCGACCCGAGTTTTCAGTCGTCTCCGATGCCGGCTATGGATATATTTAGTATTGCTCGTACACAGCAAACCCGGAGGGTCCAGTTGCATGTGGGGTTGCATAAAGGCTCCCCTGGGGAGTTCACGTGTACCCAAAGCCTTCCTCTGGGGGCACTTTTGGATGGGCGGAAGGGTCTTGTAACGCGTTTTCTGGGGCCCGAGTTTTCAGTCTTCTACCATGCTGACTAGGGTTATATATAGGGTTGCTCGGAAACAGCGAACACGGAGGGTCCAGTTGCTTGTGGGGCTGCGTAAAGGCTCCCCTGGGGCGTTCAGTTGTACCCAAAGCCTTCCTTTGGGGGGACTTTTGGATGGTCCAAAGGGACTCGCAATGCCTTTTCGGAGGCCCGCTTTTTCAGTCTTCTCCCTTTGTGGCTACAGCTATATTTAGGCTTGCGTAGAAAGAGTGAACCCGGAGGGTTCAGTTGCATGTGGGTCTGCAAAAAGGCTCCCCTGGGGAGTTCACTTGAACCCAACGCATTCCTTTTGGGGCACTTTTGGATGGGCGAAAGGGGCTTGTAAGGAGTTTTCTTTGACCCGATTTTTCAGTCGTCTCCGATGCCGCCAAGGGCTATATTTAGGCTTGCTGTGAAAGAGCGAACACGGAGGGTCCAGTTGCATGTGGGGCTGCGTAAAGGCTCCCCTGCGGAGTTCACTTGTACCCAAAGCCTTCCTTTGGGGGCACTTTTGGATGGTCCAAAGGGACTCGCAATGCGTTTTCTGAGGCCCGCTTTTTCAGTCTTCTCCCTTTGCGGCTACGGCTATATTTAGGCTTGCGTAGAAAGAGTGAACCCGGAGGGGTCCGTTGCATGTGGGGCTGCAAATAGGCTCCCCTGGGGAGTTCACTTGTACCCAACGCATTTTTTTCGGGGCACTTTTGGATGGGCGAAATGGGCTTGTAATGCGACATCGTAGGCCCGATTTTTCAGCCGTCTCCGATGCCTTTTAGGGCTATATATAGGGTTGCTGTGAAAGAGCGAATACGGAGGGTCCAGTTGCATGTGGGCCTGCAGAAAGGCTCCCCTGGGGAGTTCAGTTGTACCCAAAGCCTTCCTCTGGGGGCACTTTTGGATGCGCGAAAAAGGCTCGGAATGTGTTTTCTGGGGCCCGATTTTTCATTCTTCTGCCATGTGATCCAGGGCTATATTTACTGTTGCTGTGAAAGAGTGAACCCGGAGGGTTCAGTTGACTGTAGGGCTTCGAAAAGGCTCCCCTGGGGAGTTCACTTGTACCCAAAGCCTTCCTCTGGGGGCACTTTTGGATGGGCGAAAGGGGCTCGGATTGCGTTTTCTGGGACCCGAGTTTTCAGTCGTCTCCGATACCGGCTATGTATATATTTAGTATTGCTCGTAAACAGCAAACCCGGAGGGTCCAGTTGCATGTGGGGTTGCATAAAGGCTCCCCTGCGGAGTTCACTTGTACCCAAAGCCTTCCTCTGGGGGCACTTTTGAATGGGCGAAAGGGGCTTGTAACGCTTTTTCTATGGCCCGATTTTTCAGTCGTCTGCCATGCGGGCCAGGGCTATATTTAGTGTTGTTCTAAAAGAGCGAAGACGGAGGGTCCAGTTGCATGTGGGGCTGTGTAAAGGCTCCCCTGGGGAGTTCAGTTGTACCCAAAGCCTTCCTTTCGGGGCACTTTTGGATGGGCGAAAGGGGCTTGTAAGGCGTTTTCTGGGACCCGAATTTTCAGTCGTCTCCAAATGCCGCCTAGGGCTATATTTAAGCTTGCTGTGAAAGAGCGAATAAAGAGGGTCCAGTTGCATGTGGGGTTGCATAAAGGCTCCCCTGCGGAGTTCACTTGTACCCAAAGCCTTCCTCTGCGGGCACTTTTGGATGGGCGAAATGGGATCGGAAAGCATTTTCTGGGGCCCGAGTTTTCAGTCTTCTCCCTTTGAGGCTAGGGCTATATTTAGGCTTGCGTAGAAAGAGTGAACCCGGAGGGTTCAGTTGCATGTGGGGCTGCAAAAAGGCTCCCCTGGGGAGTTCACTTGTACCCAAAGCCTTCCTTTGGGGGCACTTTTGGATGGGCGAAAAGGGCTTGTAACGCGTTTTCTGGGGCCCGACTTTTCAGTCTTCTGCCATGCTGACTAGGGTTATATTTAGGGTTGCTCGGAAAGAGCGAACACGGAGGGTCCAGTTGCATGTGGGGCTGCAAAAAGGTTCCCCTGGGGAGTTCAGTTATACCCAACGCATTCCTTTTGGGGCACTTTTGGATGGCCAAATGGGGCTTGTAACGCTTTTTCTATGGCCCGATTTTTCAGTCGTCTCCCATGCCGCCAAGGGCTATATTTAGGCTTGCGTAGAAAGAGCGACTAAGGAGGGTCGAGTTGCATGTGGGGCTGCGTAAAGGCTCCCCTGGGGAGTTCAGTTGTACCCAAAGCCTTCCTTTGGGGGCACTTTTGGATGGGCGAAAGGGGCTTGTAACGCTTTGTTTCTGGCCCGATTTTTCAGTCGTCTCCGATGCGGGCTAGGGATATATTTAGTGTTGCTTGGAAAGAGCGAACCCGGAGGATTCAATTACATGTGGCATTGCGTAAAGGCTCCCCTGCGGAATTCAGTTGTACCCAAAGCCTTCCATTGGAGGCACTTTTGGATGGGCGAAATGGGCTTGTAACGCGTTTTCTGGGGCCCGATTTTTCAGTCTTCTGCCATGTGGTCCAGGGCTATAATTAGGGTTGCTGTGAAAGAGTGAACCCGGAGGGTTCAGTTGACTGTGGGGCTGCGAAAAGGCTCCCCGGGGTGAGTTCACTTGTACCCAACGCATTCCTTTCGGGGCACTTTTGCATGGGCGATTGGGTCTTCTAACGCTTTTTCTATGGCCCGATTTTTCAGTCTTCTGCCATGCGGGCCAGGGCTATATTTAGGGTTGCTGTGAAAGAGCGAATACGGAGGGTCCAGTTGCATGTGGGACTGCGTAAAGGCTCCCCTGGGGAGTTCACGTGTACCCAAAGCCTTCCTCTGGGGGCACTTTTGGATGGGCGGAAGGGTCTTGTAACGCGTTTTCTGGAGCCCGAGTTTTCAGTCTTCTCCCTTTGCGGCTACAGATATATTTAGGCTTGCGTAGAAAGAGTGAACCCGGAGGGTTCAGTTGCATGTGGGTCTGCAAAAAGGCTCCCCTGGGGAGTTCACTTGTACCCAAAGCCTTCCTTTGGGGGCACTTTTGGATGGGCGAAAGGGGCTTGTAACGCGTTTTCTGGGGCCCGAGTTTTAAGTCTTCTGCCATGCTGACAAGGGTTATATATAGGGTTGCTCGGAAAGAGCGAACACGGAGGGTCCAGGTGCATGTGGGTCTGCGTAAAGACTCCCCTGGGGAGTTCAGTTGTACCCAAAGCCTTCCTTTGGGGGCACTTTTGGATGGTCCAAAGGGACTTGCAATGCCTTTTAGGAGGCCCGCTTTTTCAGTCTTCTCCCTTTGTGGCTACAGATATATTAAGGCTTGCGTAGAAAGAGCGAACCTACAGGGTTCAGTTGCATGTGGGGCTGCAAAAAGGCTCCCCTGGGGAGTTCAGTTGTACCCAAAGCCTTCCTTTGGGGGCACCTTTGGATGGGCGAAAGGGGCTTGTAACGCTTTGTTTCTGGCCCGATTTTTCAGTCGTCTCCGATGCGGTCTAGGGATATATTTAGTGTTGCTTGGAAAGAGCGAACCCGGAGGATTCAATTACATGTGGCATTGCGTAAAGGCTCCCCTGCGGAATTCAGTTGTACCCAAAGCCTTCCTCTGGGGGCACTTTTCGATGGGCGAAATGGGCTTGTAACGTGTTTTCTGGGGCCCGATTTTTCAGTCGTCTCCAATGCGGGCCAGGGCTATATTTAGGGTTGCTGTGAAAGAGCGAATACGGAGGGTCCAGTTGCATGTGGGACTGCGTAAAGGCTCCCCTGGGGAGTTCACTTGTACCCAAAGCCTTCCTTTGGGGGCACTTTTGGATGGGCGAAAGGGGCTCGGAATGCGTTTTCTGGGACCCGAGTTTTCAGTCGTCTCCGATGCCGGCTATGGATATATTTAGTATTGCTCGTAAACAGCAAACCCGGAGGGTCCAGTTGCATGTGGGGTTGCATAAAGGCTCCCCTGGGGAGTTCACGTGTACCCAAAGCCTTCCTCTGGGGGCACTTTTGGATGGGCGGAAGGGTCTTGTAACGCGTTTTCTGGAGCCCGAGTTTTCAGTCTTCTCCCTTTGCGGCTACAGATATATTTAGGCTTGCGTAGAAAGAGTGAACCCGGAGGGTTCAGTTGCATGTGGGTCTGCAAAAAGGCTCCCCTGGGGAGTTCACTTGTACCCAAAGCCTTCCTTTGGGGGCACTTTTGGATGGGCGAAAGGGGCTTGTAACGCGTTTTCTGGGGCCCGAGTTTTAAGTCTTCTGCCATGCTGACAAGGGTTATATATAGGGTTGCTCGGAAAGAGCGAACACGGAGGGTCCAGGTGCATGTGGGTCTGCGTAAAGACTCCCCTGCGGAGTTCAGTTGTACCCAAAGCCTTCCTTTGGGGGGACTTTTGGATGGTCCAAAGGGACTTGCAATGCCTTTTAGGAGGCCCGCTTTTTCAGTCTTCTCCCTTTGTGGCTACAGATATATTTAGGCTGGCGTAGAAAGAGCGAACCTACAGGGTTCAGTTGCATGTGGGGCTGCAAAAAGGCTCCCCTGGGGAGTTCAGTTGTACCCAAAGCCTTCCTTTGGGGGCACCTTTGGATGGGCGAAAGGGGCTTGTAACGCTTTGTTTCTGGCCCGATTTTTCAGTCGTCTCCGATGCGGTCTAGGGATATATTTAGTGTTGCTTGGAAAGAGCGAACCCGGAGGATTCAATTACATGTGGCATTGCGTAAAGGCTCCCCTGCGGAATTCAGTTGTACCCAAAGCCTTCCTTTGGGGGCACTTTTGGATGGGCGAAAGGGGCTCGGAATGCGTTTTCTGGGACCCGAGTTTTCAGTCGTCTCCGATGCCGGCTATGGATATATTTAGTATTGCTCGTAAACAGCAAACCCGGAGGGTCCAGTTGCATGTGGGGTTGCATAAAGGCTCCCCTGGGGAGTTCACGTGTACCGAAAGCCTTCCTCTGGGGGCACTTTTGGATGGGCGGAAGGGTCTTGTAACGCGTTTTCTGGGGCCCGAGTTTTCAGTCTTCTACCATGCTGACTAGGGTTATATATAGGGTTGCTCGGAAAGAGCGAACACGGAGGGTCCAGGTGCATGTGGGTCTGCGTAAAGACTCCCCTGGGGAGTTCAGTTGTACCCAAAGCCTTCCTTTGGGGGCACTTTTGGATGGGCGAAAGGGGCTTGTAACGCTTTGTTTCTGGCCCGATTTTTCAGTCGTCTCCGATGCGGGCTAGGGATATATTTAGTATTGCTTGGAAAGAGCGAACCCGGAGGATTCAATTACATGTGGCATTGCGTAAAGGCTCCCCTGCGGAATTCAGTTGTACCCAAAGCCTTCCATTGGAGGCACTTTTGGATGGGCGAAATGGGCTTGTAACGCGTTTTCTGGGGCCCGAGTTTTCAGTCTTCTGCCGTGCTGACTAGGGTTATATATAGGGTTGCTCGGAAACAGCGAACACGGAGGGTCCAGTTGCATGTGGGGCTGCGTAAAGGCTCCCCTGGGGAATTCAGCTGTACCCAAAGCCTTCCTCTGGGGGCAATTTTCGATGGCCGAAAGGGGCTCGGAATGCGTTTTCTGGGGCCCGAGTTTTCAGTCGTCTCCGATGCCGCCAAGGGCTATATTTAGGCTTGCTGTGAAAGAGCGAATAAGGAGTGTTCTGTTGCATGTGGGGCTGCATAAAGGCTCCCCTGGGGAGTTCAGATGTTCCCAAAGCCTTCCTTTGGGGGCACTTTTGGATGGGCGAAAGGGGCTTGTAACGCTTTTTCTATGGCCCGATTTTTCAGTCGTCTGCCATGCGGGCCAGGGCTATATTTAGTGTTGTTCTAAAAGAGCGAAGACGGAGGGTCCAGTTGCATGTGGGGCTGTGTAAAGGCTCCCCTGGGGAGTTCAGTTGTACCCAAAGCCTTCCTTTCGGGGCACTTTTGGATGGGCGAAAGGGGCTTGTAAGGCGTTTTCTGGGACCCGAATTTTCAGTCGTCTCCAAATGCCGCCTAGGGCTATATTTAAGCTTGCTGTGAAAGAGCGAATAAAGAGGGTCCAGTTGCATGTGGGGTTGCATAAAGGCTCCCCTGCGGAGTTCACTTGTACCCAAAGCCTTCCTCTGCGGGCACTTTTGGATGGGCGAAATGGGATCGGAAAGCATTTTCTGGGGCCCGAGTTTTCAGTCTTCTCCCTTTGAGGCTAGGGCTATATTTAGGCTTGCGTAGAAAGAGTGAACCCGGAGGGTTCAGTTGCATGTGGGGCTGCAAAAAGGCTCCCCTGGGGAGTTCACTTGTACCCAAAGCCTTCCTTTGGGGGCACTTTTGGATGGGCGAAAAGGGCTTGTAACGCGTTTTCTGGGGCCCGACTTTTCAGTCTTCTGCCATGCTGACTAGGGTTATATTTAGGGTTGCTCGGAAAGAGCGAACACGGAGGGTCCAGTTGCATGTGGGGCTGCAAAAAGGTTCCCCTGGGGAGTTCAGTTATACCCAACGCATTCCTTTTGGGGCACTTTTGGATGGCCAAATGGGGCTTGTAACGCTTTTTCTATGGCCCGATTTTTCAGTCGTCTCTGATGCCGCCAAGGGCTATATTTAGGCTTGCGTAGAAAGAGCGACTAAGGAGGGTCGAGTTGCATGTGGGGCTGCGTAAAGGCTCCCCTGGGGAGTTCAGTTGTACCCAAAGCCTTCCTTTGGGGGCACTTTTGGATGGGCGAAAGGGGCTTGTAACGCTTTGTTTCTGGCCCGATTTTTCAGTCGTCTCCGATGCGGGCTAGGGATATATTTAGTGTTGCTTGGAAAGAGCGAACCCGGAGGATTCAATTACATGTGGCATTGCGTAAAGGCTCCCCTGCGGAATTCAGTTGTACCCAAAGCCTTCCATTGGAGGCACTTTTGGATGGGCGAAATGGGCTTGTAACGCGTTTTCTGGGGCCCGATTTTTCAGTCTTCTGCCATGTGGTCCAGGGCTATAATTAGGGTTGCTGTGAAAGAGTGAACCCGGAGGGTTCAGTTGACTGTGGGGCTGCGAAAAGGCTCCCCGGGGTGAGTTCACTTGTACCCAACGCATTCCTTTCGGGGCACTTTTGCATGGGCGATTGGGTCTTCTAACGCTTTTTCTATGGCCCGATTTTTCAGTCTTCTGCCATGCGGGCCAGGGCTATATTTAGGGTTGCTGTGAAAGAGCGAATACGGAGGGTCCAGTTGCATGTGGGACTGCGTAAAGGCTCCCCTGGGGAGTTCACGTGTACCCAAAGCCTTCCTCTGGGGGCACTTTTGGATGGGCGGAAGGGTCTTGTAACGCGTTTTCTGGAGCCCGAGTTTTCAGTCTTCTCCCTTTGCGGCTACAGATATATTTAGGCTTGCGTAGAAAGAGTGAACCCGGAGGGTTCAGTTGCATGTGGGTCTGCAAAAAGGCTCCCCTGGGGAGTTCACTTGTACCCAAAGCCTTCCTTTGGGGGCACTTTTGGATGGGCGAAAGGGGCTTGTAACGCGTTTTCTGGGGCCCGAGTTTTAAGTCTTCTGCCATGCTGACAAGGGTTATATATAGGGTTGCTCGGAAAGAGCGAACACGGAGGGTCCAGGTGCATGTGGGTCTGCGTAAAGACTCCCCTGGGGAGTTCAGTTGTACCCAAAGCCTTCCTTTGGGGGCACTTTTGGATGGTCCAAAGGGACTTGCAATGCCTTTTAGGAGGCCCGCTTTTTCAGTCTTCTCCCTTTGTGGCTACAGATATATTAAGGCTTGCGTAGAAAGAGCGAACCTACAGGGTTCAGTTGCATGTGGGGCTGCAAAAAGGCTCCCCTGGGGAGTTCAGTTGTACCCAAAGCCTTCCTTTGGGGGCACCTTTGGATGGGCGAAAGGGGCTTGTAACGCTTTGTTTCTGGCCCGATTTTTCAGTCGTCTCCGATGCGGTCTAGGGATATATTTAGTGTTGCTTGGAAAGAGCGAACCCGGAGGATTCAATTACATGTGGCATTGCGTAAAGGCTCCCCTGCGGAATTCAGTTGTACCCAAAGCCTTCCTCTGGGGGCACTTTTCGATGGGCGAAATGGGCTTGTAACGTGTTTTCTGGGGCCCGATTTTTCAGTCGTCTCCAATGCGGGCCAGGGCTATATTTAGGGTTGCTGTGAAAGAGCGAATACGGAGGGTCCAGTTGCATGTGGGACTGCGTAAAGGCTCCCCTGGGGAGTTCACTTGTACCCAAAGCCTTCCTTTGGGGGCACTTTTGGATGGGCGAAAGGGGCTCGGAATGCGTTTTCTGGGACCCGAGTTTTCAGTCGTCTCCGATGCCGGCTATGGATATATTTAGTATTGCTCGTAAACAGCAAACCCGGAGGGTCCAGTTGCATGTGGGGTTGCATAAAGGCTCCCCTGGGGAGTTCACGTGTACCCAAAGCCTTCCTCTGGGGGCACTTTTGGATGGGCGGAAGGGTCTTGTAACGCGTTTTCTGGAGCCCGAGTTTTCAGTCTTCTCCCTTTGCGGCTACAGATATATTTAGGCTTGCGTAGAAAGAGTGAACCCGGAGGGTTCAGTTGCATGTGGGTCTGCAAAAAGGCTCCCCTGGGGAGTTCACTTGTACCCAAAGCCTTCCTTTGGGGGCACTTTTGGATGGGCGAAAGGGGCTTGTAACGCGTTTTCTGGGGCCCGAGTTTTAAGTCTTCTGCCATGCTGACAAGGGTTATATATAGGGTTGCTCGGAAAGAGCGAACACGGAGGGTCCAGGTGCATGTGGGTCTGCGTAAAGACTCCCCTGCGGAGTTCAGTTGTACCCAAAGCCTTCCTTTGGGGGGACTTTTGGATGGTCCAAAGGGACTTGCAATGCCTTTTAGGAGGCCCGCTTTTTCAGTCTTCTCCCTTTGTGGCTACAGATATATTTAGGCTGGCGTAGAAAGAGCGAACCTACAGGGTTCAGTTGCATGTGGGGCTGCAAAAAGGCTCCCCTGGGGAGTTCAGTTGTACCCAAAGCCTTCCTTTGGGGGCACCTTTGGATGGGCGAAAGGGGCTTGTAACGCTTTGTTTCTGGCCCGATTTTTCAGTCGTCTCCGATGCGGTCTAGGGATATATTTAGTGTTGCTTGGAAAGAGCGAACCCGGAGGATTCAATTACATGTGGCATTGCGTAAAGGCTCCCCTGCGGAATTCAGTTGTACCCAAAGCCTTCCTTTGGGGGCACTTTTGGATGGGCGAAAGGGGCTCGGAATGCGTTTTCTGGGACCCGAGTTTTCAGTCGTCTCCGATGCCGGCTATGGATATATTTAGTATTGCTCGTAAACAGCAAACCCGGAGGGTCCAGTTGCATGTGGGGTTGCATAAAGGCTCCCCTGGGGAGTTCACGTGTACCGAAAGCCTTCCTCTGGGGGCACTTTTGGATGGGCGGAAGGGTCTTGTAACGCGTTTTCTGGGGCCCGAGTTTTCAGTCTTCTACCATGCTGACTAGGGTTATATATAGGGTTGCTCGGAAAGAGCGAACACGGAGGGTCCAGGTGCATGTGGGTCTGCGTAAAGACTCCCCTGGGGAGTTCAGTTGTACCCAAAGCCTTCCTTTGGGGGCACTTTTGGATGGGCGAAAGGGGCTTGTAACGCTTTGTTTCTGGCCCGATTTTTCAGTCGTCTCCGATGCGGGCTAGGGATATATTTAGTATTGCTTGGAAAGAGCGAACCCGGAGGATTCAATTACATGTGGCATTGCGTAAAGGCTCCCCTGCGGAATTCAGTTGTACCCAAAGCCTTCCATTGGAGGCACTTTTGGATGGGCGAAATGGGCTTGTAACGCGTTTTCTGGGGCCCGAGTTTTCAGTCTTCTGCCGTGCTGACTAGGGTTATATATAGGGTTGCTCGGAAACAGCGAACACGGAGGGTCCAGTTGCATGTGGGGCTGCGTAAAGGCTCCCCTGGGGAATTCAGCTGTACCCAAAGCCTTCCTCTGGGGGCAATTTTCGATGGCCGAAAGGGGCTCGGAATGCGTTTTCTGGGGCCCGAGTTTTCAGTCGTCTCCGATGCCGCCAAGGGCTATATTTAGGCTTGCTGTGAAAGAGCGAATAAGGAGTGTTCTGTTGCATGTGGGGCTGCATAAAGGCTCCCCTGGGGAGTTCAGATGTTCCCAAAGCCTTCCTTTGGGGGCACTTTTGGATGGGCGAAAGGGGCTTGTAACGCTTTGTTTCTGGCCCGATTTTTCAGTCGTCACCGATGCGGGCTAGGGATATATTTAGTGTTGCTTGGAAAGAGCGAACCCGGAGGATCCAGTTGCATGTGGGATTGCGTAAAGGCTCCCCTGGGGAATTCAGCTGCACCCAAAGCCTTCCTCTGGGGGCAATTTTCGATGGGCGAAAGGGGCTCGGAATGCGTTTTCTGGGGCCCGAGTTTTCAGTCGTCTCCCATGCCGGCTAGGTATATTAAGTTTTGCTCGGAAAGAGATAACCTGGAGGGTCCAGTTGCATGTGGCGCTGCAAAAAGGCTCCCCTGGGGAGTTCACTTGTACCCAACGCATTCCTTTCGGGGCACTTTTGGATGGGCGATTGGGTCTTCTAACGCTTTTTCTATGGCCCGATTTTTCAGTCTTCTGCCATGCGGGCCAGGGCTATATTTAGGGTTGCTGTGAAAGAGCGAATACGGAGGGTCCAGTTGCATGTGGGACTGCGTAAAGGCTCCCCTGGGGAGTTCACCTGTACCCAAAGAATTCCTTTGGGGGCACTTTTGGATGGGCGAAAGGGGCTCGGAATGCGTTTTCTGGGACCCGAGTTTTCAGTCGTCTCCGATGCCGGCTATGGATATATTTAGTATTGCTCGTAAACAGCAAACCCGGAGGGTCCAGTTGCATGTGGGACTGCGTAAAGGCTCCCCTGGGGAGTTCACGTGTACCCAAAGCCTTCCTCTGGGGGCACTTTTGGATGGGCGGAAGGGTCTTGTAACGCGTTTTCTGGTGCCCGAGTTTTCAGTCTTCTACCATGCTGACTAGGGTTATATATAGGGTTGCTCGGAAACAGCGAACACGGAGGGTCCAGTTACATGTGGGGCTGCGTAAAGGCTCCCCTGGGGCGTTCAGTTGTACCCAAAGCCTTCCTTTGGGGGGACTTTTGGATGGTCCAAAGGGACTCGCAATGCCTTTTCGGAGGCCCGCTTTTTCAGTCTTCTCCCTTTGTGGCTACAGCTATATTTAGGCTTGCGTAGAAAGAGCGAACCTACAGGGTTCAGTTGCATGTGGGGCTGCAAAAAGGCTCCCCTGGGGAGTTCAGTTGTACCCAAAGCCTTCCTTTGGGGGCACCTTTGGATGGGCGAAAGGGGCTTGTAACGCTTTGTTTCTGGCCCGATTTTTCAGTCGTCTCCGATGCGGTCTAGGGATATATTTAGTGTTGCTTGGAAAGAGCGAACCCGGAGGATTCAATTACATGTGGCATTGCGTAAAGGCTCCCCTGCGGAATTCAGTTGTACCCAAAGCCTTCCTCTAGGGGCACTTTTCGATGGGCGAAATGGGCTTGTAACGTGTTTTCTGGGGCCCGATTTTTCAGTCGTCTCCAATGCGGGCCAGGGCTATATTTAGGGTTGCTGTGAAAGAGCGAATACGGAGGGTCCAGTTGCATGTGGGACTGCGTAAAGGCTCCCCTGGGGAGTTCACTTGTACCCAAAGCCTTCCTCTGGGGGCACTTTTGGATGGGCGAAAGGGGCTTGTAACGCGTTTTCTGGGGCCCGAGTTTTCAGTCTTCTACCATGCTGACTAGGGTTATATATAGGGTTGCTCGGAAACAGCGAATACGGAGGGTCCAGTTGCATGTGGGGCTGCGTAAAGGCTCCCCTGGGGAGTTCAATTGTACCCAAAGCCTTCCTTTGGGGGCACTTTTGGATGGTCCAAAGGGACTCGCAATGCGTTTTCTGAGGCCCGCTTTTTCAGTCTTCTCCCTTTGCGGCTACGGCTATATTTAGGCTTGCGTAGAAAGAGTGAACCCGTATGGTTCAGTTGCATATGAGGCTGCAAAAAGGCTCCCCTGGGGAGTTCACTTGAACCCAACGCATTCCTTTTGGGGCACTTTTGGATGGGCGAAAGGGGCTTGTAAGGAGTTTTCTTTGACCCGATTTTTCAGTCGTCTCCGATGCCGCCAAGGGCTATATTTAGGCTTGCTGTGAAAGAGCGAACACGGAGGGTCCAGTTGCATGTGGGGCTGCGTAAAGGCTCCCCTGCGGAGTTCACTTTTACCCAAAGCCTTCCTTTGGGGGCACTTTTGGATGGTCCAAAGGGACTCGCAATGCGTTTTCTGAGGCCCGCTTTTTCAGTCTTCTCCCTTTGCGGCTACGGCTATATTTAGGCTTGCGTAGAAAGAGTGAACCCGGAGGGGTCCGTTGCATGTGGGGCTGCAAATAGGCTCCCCTGGGGAGTTCACTTGTACCCAACGCATTTTTTTCGGGGCACTTTTGGATGGGCGAAATGGGCTTGTAATGCGACATCGTAGGCCCGATTTTTAGTCGTCTGCCATGCGGGCCAGGGCTATATTTAGTGTTGTTCTAAAAGAGCGAATACGGAGGGTCCAGTTGCATGTGGGCCTGCATAAAGGCTCCCCTGGGAAGTTCAGTTGTACCCAAAGCCTTCCTCTGGGGGCACTTTTGGATGCGCGAAAAAGGCTCGGAATGTGTTTTCTGGGACCCGATTTTTCATTCTTCTGCCATGTGATCCAGGGCTATATTTACTGTTGCTGTGAAAGAGTGAACCCGGAGGGTTCAGTTGACTGTAGGGCTTCGAAAAGGCTCCCCTGGGGAGTTCTCTTGTACCCAAAGCCTTCCTCTGGGGGCACTTTTGGATGGGCGAAAGGGGCTCGGATTGCGTTTTCTGGGACCCGAGTTTTCAGTCGTCTCCGATACCGGCTATGTATATATTTAGTATTGCTCGTAAACAGCAAACCCGGAGGGTCCAGTTGCATGTGGGGTTGCATAAAGGCTCCCCTGGGGAGTTCACTTGTACCCAAAGCCTTCCTCTGGGGGCACTTTTGAATGGGCGAAAGGGGCTTGTAACGCTTTTTCTATGGCCCGATTTTTCAGTCGTCTGCCATGCGGGCCAGGGCTATATTTAGTGTTGTTCTAAAAGAGCGAAGACGGAGGGTCCAGTTGCATGTGGGGCTGTGTAAAGGCTCCCCTGGGGAGTTCAGTTGTACCCAAAGACTTCCTTTGGGGGCACTTTTGGATGGGCGAAAGGGGCTTGTAAGGCGTTTTCTGGGACCCGAATTTTCAGTCGTCTCCAAATGCCGCCTAGGGCTATATTTAAGCTTGCTGTGAAAGAGCGTTTAAAGAGGGTCCAGTTGCATGTGGGGTTGCATAAAGGCTCCCCTGCGGAGTTCACTTGTACCCAAAGCCTTCCTCTGCGGGCACTTTTGGATGGGCGAAATGGGATCGGAAAGCATTTTCTGGGGCCCGAGTTTTCAGTCTTCTCCCTTTGAGGCTAGGGCTATATTTAGGCTTGCGTAGAAAGAGTGAACCCGGAGGGTTCAGTTGCATGTGGGGCTGCAAAAAGGTTCCCCTGGGGAGTTCACTTGTACCCAAAGCCTTCCTTTGGGGGCACTTTTGGATGGGCGAAAAGGGCTTGTAACGCGTTTTCTGGGGCCCGACTTTTCAGTCTTCTGCCATGCTGACTAGGGTTATATTTAGGGTTGCTCGGAAAGAGCGAACACGGAGGGTCCAGTTGCATGTGGGGCTGCAAAAAGGTTCCCCTGGGGAGTTCAGTTATACCCAACACATTCCTTTTGGGGCACTTTTGGATGGCCAAATGGGGCTTGTAACGCTTTTTCTATGGCCCGATTTTTCAGTCGTCTGCCATGCGGTCCAGGGATATATTTAGGCTTGCTGTGATAGAGCGAACCCGGAGGGTCCATTTGCATGTGGGACTGCGTAAAGGCTCCCATGGGGAGTTCAGTTGTACCCAAAGCCTTCCTCTGGGGGCACTTCTGGATGGGCGAAAGGGGCTTGTAACGCGTTTTCTGAGGCCCGCTTTTTCAGTCTTCTCCCTTTGCGGATAAGACTATATTAAGGCTTGCGTAGAAAGAGTGAACCCGGAGGGTTCATTTCCATGTGGGGCTGCGTAAAGGCTCCCCTGGGGAGTTCACTTGCACCCAAAGCCTTCCTCTGGGGGCACTTTTGGATGGGCGAAAGGGGTTCTAACGCGTTGTTTTTGGCCCGATTTTTCAGTCGTCTCCGATGCGGGCTAGGGCTGTATTTAGTGTTGCTTGGAAAGAGGGAACCCGGAGGATCCAGTTGCATGTGGGATTGGGTAAAGGCTCCCCTGGGGAGTTCAGTTGTACCCAAAGCCTTCCTCTGGGGGCACTTTTCGATAAGCGAAATGGGCTTGTAACCCATTTTCTGGGGCCCTATTTTTCAGTCGTCTCCGATGCAGGCTAGGGCTATATTTAGGCTTGCTCGGAAAGAGCGAACACGGAGGGTCCAGTTGCATGTGGGTCTGCAAAAAGGCTCCCCTGGGGAGTTCATATGTACCCAAAGCCTTCCTTTGGGGGCACTTTTGGATGGTCCAAAGGGACTCGCAATGCCTTTTCGGAGGCCCGCTTTTTTAGTCTTCTCCCTTTGCGACTACAGTTATATTTAGGCTTGCGTAGAAAGAGTGAACCCGGAGGGTCCAGTTGCATGTGGGTTTGCAAAAAGGCTCCCCTGGGGACTTCAGTTGTACCCAAAGCCTTCCTTTGGGGGCACTTTTGGATGGGTGAAAGGGGCTCGGAATGCGTTTTCTGGGAGCTGAGTTTTCAGTCGTCTCCGATGCCGGCTATGGATATATTTAGTATTGCTCGTAAACAGCAAACCCGGAGGGTCCAGTTGCATGTGGGGTTGCATAAAGGCTCCCCTGGGGAGTTCACTTGTACCCAAAGCCTTCCTCTGGGGGCACTTTTGTATGGGCGGTAGGGTCTTGTAACGCATTTTCTGGGGCCCGAGTTTTCAGTCTTCTCCCTTTGCGGCTACAGCTATATTTAAGCTTTTTAGAAAGAGTGAACCCGGAGGGTTCAGTTGCATGTGGGGCTGCGTAAAGGCTCCCCTTGGGAGTTCACTTGTACCCAAAGCCTTTCTCTGGGGCACTTTAGGTTGGGCGAATGGGGCTTGTAACGCGATTTCTATGGCCCGATTTTTCAGACGTCTCCGATGCCTTTTAGGGTTATATTTAGGGTTGCTGTGAAAGAGCGAATACGGAGGGTCCAGTTGCATGTTGCCTGCGTAAAGGCTCCCCTGCGGAGATCAGTTGTACCCAACGCATTCCTTTCGGGGCACTTTTGGATGGGCGAATGGGGCTTGTAACGCTTTTTCTATGGCCCGATTTTTCAGTCGTCTGCCGTGCGGGCCAGGGATATATTTAGGCTTGCGTAGAAAGAATGAACCCGGAGGGTTCAGTTGCATGTGGGTCTGCAAATAGGCTCCCCTGGGGAGTTCAGTTGTACCCAAAGCCTTTCTTTGGGGGCACTTTTGGATGGTCCAAAGGGGCTTGTAACGCGTTTTCTGGGGCCCGATTTTTCAGTCGTCTCCCATTGCCGGCTAGGTCTATATTTAGGGTTGCTGTGAAAGAGCGAATACGGAGGGTCAAGTTGCATGTGGGGCTGCGTAAATGGTCCCCTGGGGAGTTCAGATGTACCCAAAGCCTTCCTCTGGGGGTACTTTTGGATGGGCGAAAGGGCCTTGTAATGCATTTTCTTTGGCCCTATCTTTCAGTCATCTCCGATGCCGCCAGGGCTATATTTAGGCTTCCTGTGAAAGAGCGAATAAGGAGGGTCCAGTTGCATGTGGGGCTGCATAAAGGCTCCCCTGGGGAGTTCAGATTTACCCAAAGCCTTCCTTTGGGGGCTCTTTTTGATGGGCGAAAGGGGCTTGGAATACGTTTTCTGGGGCCAGCTTTTTCAATTTTCTCCCTTTGCGGCTAGGACTATATTTAGGCTTGCGCAGAAAGAGTGAACCCGTAGGGTCCAGTTGCATTTGGGTCTCCAAAAGGGTCCCATGGGCAGTTCACTTGTACCCAAAGCCTTCCTTTGGAGGCACTTTTGGATGGGCGAAAGGGGTTTGTACCCCATTTTCTGGGGCCCGAGTTTTCAGTCGTCTTCAATGCGGGCCAGGGATATATTTTGGGTTACTGTGAAAGAGCGAATACGGAGTGTCCAGTTGCATGTTTCCTGCGTAAAGGCTCCCCTGCGGAGATCAGTTGTACCCAAAGCCTTCCTTTGGGGGCACTTTTGGATGGGCGAAAGGGGCTTGTAAGGCGTTTTCTGGGGCCCGAGTTTTCAGTCTTCTGCCATGCTGACTAGGGTTATATTTAGGATTGCTCGGAAACAGCGAACCCGGAGGGTCCAGTTGCATGTGGGGCTGCGTAAAGGCTCCCCTGCGGAGTTCACTTGTACCCAAAGCCTTCCTTTGGGGGCACTTTTGGATGGTCCAAAGGGACTCGCAATGCGTTTTCGGAGGCCCGCTTTTTCAGTCTTCTCCCTTTGCGTCTAGGGCTATATTAAGGATTGCGTAGAAAGAATGAACCCGGAGGGTTCAGTTGCATGTGGGTCTGCGAAAAGGCTCCCCTGGGGAGTTCACTTGTACACAAAGCCTTCCTTTGGGGGCACTTTTGGATGGTCCAAAGGGGCTTGTAACGCGTTTTCTGGGGCCCGATTTTTCAGTCGTCTCCCATGCCGGCTAGGGATATATTTAGGGTTGCTGTGAAAGAGCGAATACGGAGGGTCAAGTTGCTTGTGGGGCTGCGTAAAGGGTCCCCTGGGGAGTTCAGATTTACCCAAAGCCTTCCTTTGGGGGGACTTTTGGATGGTCCTAAGGGACTCGCAATGCCTTTTCGGAGGCCCGCTTTTTCAGTCTTCTCCCTTTGCGGCTACGGCTATATTTAGGCTTGCGTAGAAAGAGTGAACCCGTATGGTTCAGTTGCATGTGGGGCTGCAAAAAGGCTCCCCTGGGGAGTTCACTTCTACCGAACGCATTCCTTTCGGGGCACTTTTGGATGGGCGAAATGGGCTTGTAAGGAGTTTTCTTTGGCCCGATTTTTCAGTCGTCTCCGATGCAGCCAAGGGCTATATTTAGGGTTGCTGTGAAAGAGCGAATAAGGAGGGTCCAGTTGCATGTGGGACTGCGTAAAGGCTCCCCTGGGGAGTTCAGTTGTACCCAAAGCCTTCCTTTGGGGGCACTTTTCGATGGGCGAAAGGGGCTTGTAATGCTTTGTTCTGGCCCGATTTTTCAGTCGTCTCCGATGCGGGCTAGGGATATATTTAGTGTTGCTTGGAAAGAGCGAACCCGGAGGATCCAGTTGCATGAGGGATTGCATAAAGACTCCCCTGGGGAATTCAGTTGTACCCAAAGCCTTCCTCTGGGGGCACTTTTCCATGGGCGAAATGGGCTTGTAACGCATTTTCTGAGGGCCCGCTTTTTCAGTCTTCTCCCTATGCGGCTACAACTATAATTAGGCTTGTGTAGAAAGAGTGAACCCGGAGGGGTCAGTTGCATGTGGGGCTGCAAAAAGGTTCCCCTGGGGAGTTCACTTGTACCCGACGCATTCCTTTCAGGGCACTTTTGGATGGGCGAAATGGGCTTGTAATGCGACTTCGTAGGCCCGATTTTTCAGCCGTCTCCGATGCCTTTTAGGGCTATATTTAGGATTGCTGTGAAAGAGCGAACACGGAGGGTCCAGTTGGATGTGGGCCTGCATAAAGGCTCCCCTGGGGAGTTCACTTGTACCCAAAGCCTTCCTCTGGGGGCACTTTTGGACGAGCGAAAGGGGCTCGGAATGCGTTTTTTGGGACCCGACTTTTCCGTCTTCTCCCTTTGCGGCTATGCTTATATTTAGGCTTGGGTAGAAAGAGTGAACCCGGAGGGTCCAGTTGCATATGGGACAGCGTAAAGGCTCCCTTGGGGAGTACACTTGTACCCAAAGCCTTCCTCTGGGGGCACTTTTGGATAAGCGAAATGGGCTCGGAAATCATTTTCTGATTCCCGCTTTTTCAGTCTTGTGCCTTTGCGGCTATGGATATATTTAGTCTTGGGTAGAAAGAGTGAACCCGGAGGGTTCAGTTCCATGTGGGACTGCGTAAAGGCTCCCCTGGGGAGTTCAGTTGTACCCAAAGCCTTCCTTTGGGGGCACTTTTGGATGGGCGAAAGGGGCTCGGAATGCGTTTTCTGGGACCCGAGTTTTCAGTCATCTCAGATGCCGGCTAGGGCTATATTTAGAGTTGCTCAGAAAGAGCGAACCTGGAGGGTGCAGTTGCATGTAAAGCTGCATAAAGGCTCCCTTGGGGAGTTCAGTTGTACACAAGGCCTTCCTCTCGGGGCACTTTTGGATGGGCAAAATGGGCTTCTAAGGCGATTTCGCAGGCCCGATTTTTCAGTCGTCTCCGATGCCGGCTAGGGCTATATTTAGGGTTGCTGTGAAAGAGCGAATACGGAGGGTCAAGTTGCATATGGGGCTGCGTAAAGGGTCCCCTGGGGAGTTCAGTTGTACCCAAAGCCTTCCTTTGGGGGCACTTTTGGATGGGCGAAAGGGGCTTGGAATACGTTTTCTGGGGCCAGCTTTTTCAATTTTCTCCCTTTGCGGCTAGGGTTATATTTAGGCTTACGCAGAAAGAGTGAACCCGTAGGGTCCAGTTGCATGTGGGTCTGCAAAAAAGGTCCCATGGGGAGTTCACTTGTACCCAAAGCCTTCCTTTGGGGGCAGTTTTGGATGGGCGAAAGGGGCTTGTAATGCGTTTTCTGGGGCCCGAGTTTTCAGTCGTCTTCAAAGCGGACAGGGTTATATTTAGGGTTGCTGTGAAAGAGCGAATACGGAGGGTCCAGTTGCATGTTGCCTGCGTAAAGGCTCCCCTGGGGAGTTCAGTTGTACCCAAAGCCTTCCTCTGGGGGCACTTTTGGATGGTCCAAAGGGACTCGCAATGCCTTTTCGGAGGCCCGCTTTTTCAGTCTTCTCCCTTTGTGGCTACAGCTATATTTTGGCTTGCGTAGAAAGAGTGAACCCGTATGGTTCAGTTGCATGTGGGGCTGCAAAAAGGCTCCCCTGGGGAGTTCACTTCTACCCAACGCATTCCTTTCGGGGCACTTTTGGATGGGCGAAAGGGGCTTTTAAGGAGTTTTCTTTGGCCCGATTTTTCAGTCGTCTCCGATGCCGCCAAGGGCTATATTTAGGCTTGCTGTGAAAGAGCGAATAAGGAGGGTCCAGTTGCATGCGGGGCTGCGTAAAGGCTCCCCTGGGGAGTTCACTTGTACCCAAAGCCTTCCTTTGGGGGCACTTTTGGATGGGCGAAAGGGGCTTGTAACGCTTTGTTTCTGGCCTGATTTTTCAGTCGTCTCCGATGCGGGCTAGGGATATATTTAGTATTGCTTGGAAAGAGCGAACCCGGAGGATCCAGTTGCATGAGGGATTGCGTAAAGGCTCCCCTGGGGAATTCAGTTGTACCCAAAGCCTTTTTCTGGGGGCACATTTCGATGGGCGAATTGGGCTTGTAACCTGTTTTCTGGGGCCCGATTTTTCAGTTGTCTCCAAAGCGGGCCAGGGTAATATGTAGGGTTGCTGTGAAAGAGCGAATAAGGAGGGTCCAGTTGCATGTGGGGCTGCGTAAAGACTCCCCTGGGGAGTTCAGTTGTACCCAAAGCCTTCCTTTGGGGGCACTTTTGGATGGGCGAAAGGGGCTTGTAACGCTTTGTTTCTGGCCCGATTTTTCAGTCGTCTCCGACGCGGGCTAGGGATGTATTTAGTGTTGCTTGGAAAGAGCGAATAAGGAGGGTCCAGTTGCATGTGGGACTGCGTAAAGGCTCCCCTGGGGAGTTCAGATGTACCCAAAGCCTTCCTCTGGGGGCACTTTTGGATGGTCCAAAGGGACTCGCAATGCATTTTCTGGGGCCCGCTTTTTCAGTCTTCTCCCTTTGCGGTAACGGCTATATATGGGCTTGCGTAGAAAGAGTGAACCCGTAGGGTCCTGTTGCATGTGGGTCTGTAAAAAGGGTCCCATGGGGAGTTCACTTGTACCCAAAGCCTTCCATTGGAGGCACTTTTGGATGGGCGAAAGGGGCTTGTAACGCGTTTTCTGGGGCCCGAGTTTTCAGTCGTCTCCGATGCCGCCAAGGGCTATATTTAGGCTTGCTGTGAAAGAGCGAATAAGGAGTGTTCTGTTGCATGTGGGGCTGCATAAAGGCTCCCCTGGGGAGTTCAGTTGTACCCAAACCCTTCCTTTGGGGGCACTTTTGGATGGGCGAAAGGGGCTTGTAACGCTTTGTTTCTGGCCCGATTTTTCAGTCGTCACCGAAGCGGGCTAGGGATATATTTAGTGTTGCTCGGAAAGAGCGAACCCGGAGGATCCAGTTGCATGTGGGATTGCGTAAAGGCTCCCCTGGGGAATTCAGCTGTACCCAAAGCCTTCCTCTGGGGGCACTTTTGGATGGGCGAAAGGGGCTCGGAATGCGTTTTCTGGGGCCCGAGTTTTCAGTCGTCTCCCATGCCGGCTAGGTATATTAAGTTTTGCTCGGAAAGAGATAACCTGGAGGGTCCAGTTGCATGTGGCGCTGCAAAAAGGCTCCCCTGGGGAGTTCACTTGTACCCAACGCATTCCTTTCGGGGCACTTTTGGATGGGCGATTGGGTCTTCTAACGCTTTTTCTATGGCCCGATTTTTCAATCTTCTGCCATGAAGGCCAGGGCTATATTTAGGGTTGCTGTGAAAGAGCGAATACGGAGGGTCCAGTTGCATGTGGGACTGAGTAAAGGCTCCCCTGGGGAGTTCACTTGTACCCAAAGCCTTCCTTTGGGGGCACTTTTGGATGGGCGAAAGGGGCTCGGAATGCGTTTTCTGGGACCCGAGTTTTCAGTCGTCTCCGATGCCGGCTATGGATATATTTAGTATTGCTCGTAAACAGCAAACCCGGAGGGTCCAGTTGCATGTGGGGTTGCATAAAGGCTCCCCTGGGGAGTTCACGTGTACCCAAAGCCTTCCTCTGGGGGCACTTTTGGATGGGCGGAAGGGTCTTGTAACGCGTTTTCTGGAGCCCGAGTTTTCAGTCTTCTCCCTTTGCGGCTACAGATATATTTAGGCTTGCGTAGAAAGAGTGAACCCGGAGGGTTCAGTTGCATGTGGGTCTGCAAAAAGGCTCCCCTGGGGAGTTCACTTGTACCCAAAGCCTTCCTTTGGGGGCACTTTTGGATGGGCGAAAGGGGCTTGAAACGCGTTTTCTGGGGCCAGAGTTTTAAGTCTTCTGCCATGCTGACTAGGGTTATATATAGGGTTCCTCGGAAAGAGCGAACACGGAGGGTCCAGGTGCATGTTGCCTGCGTAAAGGCTCTCCTGGGGAGTTCAGTTGTACCCAAAGCCTTCCTCTGGGGGCACTTTTGGATGGTCCAAAGGGACTTGCAATGCCTTTTCGGAGGCCCGCTTTTTCAGTCTTCTCCCTTTGTGGCTACAGCTATATTTAGGCTTGCGTAGAAAGAGCGAACCTGGAGGGTTCAGTTGCATGTGGGGCTGCAAAAAGGCTCCCCTGGGGAGTTCAGTTGTACCCAAAGCCTTCCTTTGGGGGCACTTTTGGATGGGCGAAAGGGGCTTGTAATGCTTTGTTTCTGGCCCGATTTTTCAGTCGTCTCTGATGCGGGCCAGGGCTATATTTAGGGTTGCTGTGAAAGAGCGAATACGGAGGGTCCAGTTGCATGTGGGACTGCGTAAAGGCTCCCCTGGGGAGTTCACTTGTACCCAAAGCCTTCCTTTGGGGACACTTTTGGATGGGCGAAAGGGGCTCGGAATGCGTTTTTTGGACCCGAGTTTTCAGTCGTCTCCCATGCCGCCAAGGGCTATATTTAGGCTTGCTGTGAAAGAGCGAATAAGGAGTGTTCTGTTGCATGTGGGGCTGCATAAAGGCTCCCCTGGGGAATTCAGCTGTACCCAAAGCCTTCCTCTGGGGGCAATTTTCGATGGGCGAAAGGGGCTCGGAATGCGTTTTCTGGGGCCCGAGTTTTCAGTCGTCTCCCATGCCGGCTAGGTATATTAAGTTTTGCTCTGAAAGAGATAACCTGGAGGGTCCAGTTGCATGTGGCGCTGCAAAAAGGCTCCCCTGGGGAGTTCACTTGTACCCAACGCATTCCTTTCGGGGCACTTTTGGATGGGCGAAATGCGCTTGTAATGCGACTTCGTAGGCCCGATTTTTCAGCCATCTCCGATGCCTTTTAGGGCTATATTTAGGATAGCTGTGAAAGAGCGAACCCGGAGGGTCCAGTTGCATGTGGGCCTGCATAAAGGCTCCCCTGGGGAGTTCACTTGTACCCAAAGCCTTCCTTTGGGGGCACTTTTGGATGGGCGAAAGGGGCTCGGAATGCGTTTTCTGGGACACGAGTTTTCAGTCGTCTCCGATGCCGGCTATGGATATATTTAGTATTGCTCGTAAACAGCAAACCCGGAGGGTCCAGTTGCATGTGGGGTTGCATAAAGGCTCCCCTGGGGAGTTCACGTGTACCCAAAGCCTTCCTCTGGGGGCACTTTTGGATGGGCGGAAGGGGCTCGGAATGCGTTTTCTGGGACCCGAGTTTTCAGTCGTCTCCGATGCCGGCTATGGATATATTTAGTATTGCTCGTAAACAGCAAACCCGGAGGGTCCAGTTGCATGTGGGGTTGCAAAAAGGCTCCCCTGGGGAGTTCACTTGTATCCAAAGCCTTCCTCTGGGAGCACGTTTGGATGCGTGAAAGGGGCTCGGAATCCGTTTTCTGGGGCCCGATTTTCCAGTCTTCTGCCATGTGGTCCAGGGCTATAATTAGGGTTGCTGTGAAAGAGTGAACCCGGAGGGTTCAGTTGACTGTGGGGCTGCGAAAAGGCTCCCCGGGGTGAGTTCACTTGTACCCAACGCATTCCTTTCGGGGCACTTTTGCATGGGCGATTGGGTCTTCTAACGCTTTTTCTATTGCCCGATTTTTCAGTCTTCTGCCATGCGGGCCAGGGCTATATTTAGGGTTGCTGTGAAAGAGCGAATACGGAGGGTCCAGTTGCATGTGGGGTTGCAAAAAGGCTCCCCTGGGGAGTTCACTTGTACCCAAAGCCTTCCTCTGCGGGCACTTTTGGATGGGCGAAATGGGATCGGAAAGCATTTTCTGGGGCCCGAGTTTTCAGTCTTCTCCCTTTGAGGCTAATGCTATATTTAGGCTTGCGTAGAAAGAGTGAACCCGGAGGGTTCAGTTGCATGTGGGTCTGCAAAAAGGCTCCCCTGGGGAGTTCACTTGTACCCAAAGCCTTCCTTTGGGGGCACTTTTGAATGGGCGAAAAGGGCTTGTAACGCGTTTTCTGGGGCCCGACTTTTCAGTCTTCTGCCATGCTGACTAGGGTTATATATAGGGTTGCTCGGAAAGAGCGAACACGGAGGGTCCAGGTGCATGTGGGTCTGCGTAAAGACTCCCCTGGGGAGTTCAGTTGTACCCAAAGCTTTCCTTTGGGGGCACTTTTGGATGGTCCAAAGGGACTTGCAATGCCTTTTCGGAGGCCCGCTTTTTCAGTCTTCTTCCTTTGTGGCTACAGCTATATTTAGGCTTGCGTAGAAGGAGCGAACCTGGAGGGTTCAGTTGCATGTGGGGCTGCAAAAAGGCTCCCCTGGGGAGTTCACTTGTACCCAACCCATTCCTTTCGGGGCACTTTTGGATGGGCGAAAGGGGCTTTTAAGGAGTTTTCTTTGGCCCGATTTTTCAGTCGTCTCTGATGCCGCCAAGAACAATATTTAGGCTTGCTGTGAAAGAGCGAATAAGGAGGGTCGAGTTGCATGTGGGGCTGCGTAAAGGCTCCCCTGGGGAGTTCAGTTGTACCCAAAGCCTTCCTTTGGGGGCACTTTTGGATGGGCGAAAGGGGCTTGTAACGCTTTGTTTCTGGCCCGATTTTTCAGTCGTCTCCGATGCGGGCTAGGGATATATTTAGTGTTGCTTGGAAAGAGCGAACCCGGAGGATTCAATTACATGTGGCATTGCGTAAAGGCTCCCCTGCGGAATTCAGTTGTACCCGAAGCCTTCCTCTGGGGGCACTTTTCGATGGGCGAAATGGGCTTGTAACGTGTTTTCTGGGGCCCGATTTTTCAGTCGTCTCCAATGCGGGCCAGGGCTATATTTAGGGTTGCTGTGAAAGAGCGAATACGGAGGGTCCAGTTGCATGTGGGGCTGCGTAAAGGCTCCCCTGGGGAGTTCAGTTGTACCCAAAGCCTTCCTTTGGGGGCACTTTTGGATGGGCGAAAGGGACTCGCAATGCATTTTCTGAGGCCCGCTTTTTCAGTCTTCTCCCTTTGCGGTAACGGCTCTATATGGGCTTGCGTAGAAAGAGTGAACCCGTAGGGTCCTGTTGCATGTGGGTCTGTAAAAAGGGTCCCATGGGGAATTCAGTTGTACCCAAAGCCTTCCATTGGAGGCACTTTTGGATGGGCGAAAGGGGCTTGTAACGCTTTTTCTGGGGCCCGAGTTTTCAGTCTTCTGCCGTGCTGACTAGGGTTATATATAGGGTTGCTCGGAAAGAGCGAACACGGAGGGTCCAGTTGCATGTGGGGCTGCGTAAAGGCTCCCCTGGGGAGTTCACTTGTACCCAACGCATTCCTTTCGGGGCACTTTTGGATGGGCGAAAGGGGCTTGTATGGAGTTTTCTTTGGCCCGATTTTTCAGTCGTCTCCGATGCCGCCAAGGGCTATATTTAGGCTTGCTGTGAAAGAGCGAATAAGGAGTGTTCTGTTGCATGTGGGGCTGCATAAAGGCTCCCCTGGGGAGTTCAGTTGTACCCAAAGCCTTCCTTTGGGGGCACTTTTGGATGGGCGAAAGGGGCTTGTAACGCTTTGTTTCTGGCCCGATTTTTCTGTCGTCACCGATGCGGGCTAGGGATATATTTAGTGTTGCTTGGAAAGAGCGAACCCGGAGGATCCAGTTGCATGTGGGATTGCGTAAAGGCTCCCCTGGGGAATTCAGCTGTACCCAAAGCCTTCCTCTGGGGGCAATTTTCGATGGGCGAAAGGGGCTCGGAATGCGTTTTCTGGGGCCCGAGTTTTCAGTCGTCTCCCATGCCGGCTAGGTATATTAAGTTTTGCTCGGAAAGAGATAACCTGGAGGGTCCAGTTGCATGTGGCGCTGCAAAAAGGCTCCCCTGGGGAGTTCACTTGTACCCAACGCATTCCTTTCGGGGCACTTTTGGATGGGCGAAATGCGCTTGTAATGCGACTTCGTAGGCCCGATTTTTCAGCCATCTCCGATGCCTTTTAGGGCTATATTTAGGATAGCTGTGAAAGAGCGAACCCGGAGGGTCCAGTTGCATGTGGGCCTGCATAAAGGCTCCCCTGGGGAGTTCACTTGTACCCAAAGCCTTCCTTTGGGGGCACTTTTGGATGGGCGAAAGGGGCTCGGAATGCGTTTTCTGGGACCCGAGTTTTCAGTCGTCTCCGATGCCGGCTATGGATATATTTAGTATTGCTCGTAAACAGCAAACCCGGAGGGTCCAGTTGCATGTGGGGTTGCATAAAGGCTCCCCTGGGGAGTTCACGTGTACCCAAAGCCTTCCTCTGGGGGCACTTTTGGATGGGCGGAAGGGGCTCGGAATGCGTTCTCTGGGACCCGAGTTTTCAGTCGTCTCCGATGCCGGCTATGGATATATTTAGTATTGCTCGTAAACAGCAAACCCGGAGGGTCCAGTTGCATGTGGGGTTGCATAAAGGCTCCCCTGGGGAGTTCACGTGTACCCAAAGCCTTCCTCTGGGGGCACTTTTGGATGGGCGGAAGGGTCTTGTAACGCGTTTTCTGGAGCCCGAGTTTTCAGTCTTCTCCCTTTGCGGCTACAGATATATTTAGGCTTGCGTAGAAAGAGTGAACCCGGAGAGTTCAGTTGCATGTGGGTCTGCAAAAAGGCTCCCCTGGGGAGTTCACTTGTACCCAAAGCCTTCCTTTGGGGGCACTTTTGGATGGGCGAAAGGGGCTTGTAACGCGTTTTCTGGGGCCCGAGTTTTAAGTGTTCTGCCATGCTGACAAGGGTTATATATAGGGTTGCTCGGAAAGAGCGAACACGGAGGGTCCAGGTGCATGTGGGTCTGCGTAAAGACTCCCCTGCGGAGTTCAGTTGTACCCAAAGCCGTCCTTTGGGGGCACTTTTGGATGGTCCAAAGGGACTTGCAATGCCTTTTCGGAGGCCCGCTTTTTCAGTCTTCTCCCTTTGTGGCTACAGCTATATTTATGCTTGCGTAGAAAGAGCGAACCTGGAGGGTTCAGTTGCATGTGGGGCTGCAAAAAGGCTCCCCTGGGGAGTTCAGTTGTACCCAAAGCCTTCCTTTGGGGGCACTTTTGGATGGGCGAAAGGGGCTTGTAACGCTTTGTTTCTGGCCCGATTTTTCAGTCGTCTCCGATGCGGGCTAGGGATATATTTAGTGTTGCTTGGAAAGAGCGAACCCGGAGGATTCAATTACATGTGGCATTGCGTAAAGGCTCCCCTGCGGAATTCAGTTGTACCCAAAGCCTTCCTCTGGGGGCACTTTTCGATGGGCGAAATGGGCTTGTAACGTGTTTTCTGGGGCCCGACTTTTCAGTCGTCTCCAATGCGGGCCAGGGCTATATTTAGGGTTGCTGTGAAAGAGCGAATACTGAGGGTCCAGTTGCATGTGGGACTGAGTAAAGGCTCCCCTGGGGAGTTCACTTGTACCCAAAGCCTTCCTTTGGGGGCACTTTTGGATGGGCGAAAGGGGCTCGGAATGCGTTTTCTGGGACCCGAGTTTTCAGTCGTCTCCGATGCCGGCTATGGATATATTTAGTATTGCTCGTAAACAGCAAACCCGGAGGGTCCAGTTGCATGTGGGGTTGCATAAAGGCTCCCCTGGGGAGTTCACGTGTACCCAAAGCCTTCCTCTGGGGGCACTTTTGGATGGGCGGAAGGGTCTTGTAACGCGTTTTCTGGGGCCCGAGTTTTCAGTCTTCTACCATGCTGACTAGGGTTATATATAGGGTTGCTCGGAAACAGCGAACACGGAGGGTCCAGGTGCATGTGGGGCTGCGTAAAGGCTCCCCTGCGGAGTTCAGTTGTACCCAAAGCCTTCCTTTGGGGGGACTTTTGGATGGTCCAAAGGGACTCGCAATGCCTTTTCGGAGGCCCGCTTTTTCAGTCTTCTCCCTTTGTGGCTACAGCTATATTTAGGCTTGCGTAGAAAGAGTGAACCCGTATGGTTCAGTTGCATGTGGGGCTGCAAAAAGGTTCCCCTGGGGAGTTCACTTGAACCCAGCGCATTCCTTTTGGGGCACTTTTGGATGGGCGAAAGGGGCTTGTAAGGAGTTTTTTTGACCCGATTTTTCAGTCGTCTCCGATGTCGCCAAGGGCTATATTTAGGCTTGCTGTGAAAGAGCGAACACGGAGGGTCCAGTTGCATGTGGGGCTGCGTAAAGGCTCCCCTGCGGAGTTCACTTGTACCCAAAGCCTTCCTTTGGGGGCACTTTTGGATGGTCCAAAGGGACTCGCAATGCGTTTTCTGAGGCCCGCTTTTTCAGTCTTCTTCCTTTGCGGCTACGGCTATATTTAGGCTTGCGTAGAAAGAGTGAACCTGGAGGGGTAAGTTGCATGTGGGGCTGCAAATAGGCTCCCCTGGGGAGTTCACTTGTACCCAAAGCCTTCCATTGGAGGCACTTTTGGATGGGCGAAAGGGGCTTGTAACGCGTTTTCTGGGGCCCGAGTTTTCAGTCTTCTGCCGTGCTGACTAGGGTTATATATAGGGTTGCTCGGAAACAGCGAACACGGAGGGTCCAGTTGCATGTGGGGCTGCGTAAAGGCTCCCCTGGGGAGTTCACTTGTACCCAACGCATTCCTTTCGGGGCACTTTTGGATGGGCGAAAGGGGATTGTATGGAGTTTTCTTTGGCCCGATTTTTCAGTCGTCTCCGATGCCGCCAAGGGCTATATTTAGGCTTGCTGTGAAAGAGCGAATAAGGAGTATTCTGTTGCATGTGGGGCTGCATAAAGGCTCCCCTGGGGAGTTCAGTTGTACCCAAAGCCTTCCTTTGGGGGCACTTTTGGATGGGCGAAAGGGGCTTGTAACGCTTTGTTTCTGGCCCGATTTTTCAGTCGTCACCGATGCGGGCTAGGGATATATTTAGTGTTGCTTGGAAAGAGCGAACCCGGAGGATCCAGTTGCATGTGGGATTGCGTAAAGGCTCCCCTGGGGAATTCAGCTGTACCCAAAGCCTTCCTCTGGGGGCAATTTTCGATGGGCGAAAGGGGCTCGGAATGCGTTTTCTGGGGCCCGAGTTTTCAGTCGTCTCCCATGCCGGCTAGGTATATTAAGTTTTGCTCGGAAAGAGATAACCTGGAGGGTCCAGTTGCATGTGGCGCTGCAAAAAGGCTCCCCTGGGGAGTTCACTTGTACCCAACGCATTCCTTTCGGGGCACTTTTGGATGGGCGAAATGCGCTTGTAATGCGACTTCGTAGGCCCGATTTTTCAGCCATCTCCGATGCCTTTTAGGGCTATATTTAGGATAGCTGTGAAAGAGCGAACCAGGAGGGTCCAGTTGCATGTGGGCCTGCATAAAGGCTCCCCTGGGGAGTTCACTTGTACCCAAAGCCTTCCTTTGGGGGCACTTTTGGATGGGCGAAAGGGGCTCGGAATGCGTTTTCTGGGACCCGAGTTTTCAGTCGTCTCCGATGCCGGCTATGGATATATTTAGTATTGCTCGTAAACAGCAAACCCGGAGGGTCCAGTTGCATGTGGGGTTGCATAAAGGCTCCCCTGGGGAGTTCACGTGTACCCAAAGCCTTCCTCTGGGGGCACTTTTGGATGGGCGGAAGGGGCTCGGAATGCGTTTTCTGGGACCCGAGTTTTCAGTCGTCTCCGATGCCGGCTATGGATATATTTAGTATTGCTCGTAAACAGCAAACCCGGAGAGTCCAGTTGCATGTGGGGTTGCATAAGGGCTCCCCTGGGGAGTTCACGTGGACCCAAAGCCTTCCTCTGGGGGCACTTTTGGATGGGCGGAAGGGTCTTGTAACGCGTTTTCTGGAGCCCGAGTTTTCAGTCTTCTCCCTTTGCGGCTACAGATATATTTAGGCTTGCGTAGAAAGAGTGAACCCGGAGGGTTCAGTTGCATGTGGGGCTGCAAAAAGGCTCCCCTGGGGAGTTCACTTGTACCCAAAGCCTTCCTTTGGGGGCACTTTTGGATGGGCGAAAGGGGCTTGTAACGCGTTTTCTGGGGCCCGAGTTTTAAGTCTTCTGCCATGCTGACTAGGGTTATATATAGGGTTGCTCGGAAAGAGCGAACACGGAGGGTCCAGGTGCATGTGGGTCTGCGTAAAGACTCCCCTGGGGAGTTCAGTTGTACCCAAAGCCGTCCTTTGGGGGCACTTTTGGATGGTCCAAAGGGACTTGCAATGCCTTTTCGGAGGCCCGCTTTTTCAGTCTTCTCCCTTTGTGGCTACAGCTATATTTATGCTTGCGTAGAAAGAGCGAACCTGGAGGGTTCAGTTGCATGTGGGGCTGCAAAAAGGCTCCCCTGGGGAGTTCAGTTGTACCCAAAGCCTTCCTTTGGGGGCACTTTTGGATGGGCGAAAGGGGCTTGTAACGCTTTGTTTCTGGCCCGATTTTTCAGTCGTCTCCGATGCGGGCTAGGGATATATTTAGTGTTGCTGGGAAAGAGCGAACCCGGAGGATTCAATTACATGTGGGATTGCGTAAAGGCTCCCCTGCGGAATTCAGTTGTACCCGAAGCATTCCTCTGGGGGCACTTTTCGATGGGCGAAATGGGCTTGTAACGTGTTTTCTGGGGCCCGATTTTTCAGTCGTCTCCAATGCGGGCCAGGGCTATATTTAGGGTTGCTGTGAAAGACCGAATACGGAGGGTCCAGTTGCATGTGGGACTGAGTAAAGGCTCCCCTGGGGAGTTCACTTGTACCCAAAGCCTTCCTTTGGGGGCACTTTTGGATGGGCGAAAGGGGCTCGGAATGCGTTTTCTGGGACCCGAGTTTTCAGTCGTCTCCGATGCCGGCTATGGATATATTTAGTATTGCTCGTAAACAGCAAACCCAGAGGGTCCAGTTGCATGTGGGGTTGCATAAAGGCTCCCCTGGGGAGTTCACGTGTACCCAAAGCCTTCCTCTGGGGGCACTTTTGGATGGGCGGAAGGGTCTTGTAACGCGTTTTCTGGAGCCCGAGTTTTCAGTCTTCTCCCTTTGCGGCTACAGATATATTTAGGCTTGCGTAGAAAGAGTGAACCCGGAGGGTTCAGTTGCATGTGGGGTTGCAAAAAGGCTCCCCTGGGGAGTTCACTTGTACCCAAAGCCTTCCTTTGGGGGCACTTTTGGATGGGCGAAAGGGGCTTGTAACGCGTTTTCTGGGGCCCGAGTTTTAAGTCTTCTGCCATGCTGACTAGGGTTATATATAGGGTTGCTCGGAAAGAGCAAACACGGAGGGTCCAGGTGCATGTGGGTCTGCGTAAAGACTCCCCTGGGGAGTTCAGTTGTACCCAAAGCCGTCCTTTGGGGGCACTTTTGGATGGTCCAAAGGGACTTGCAATGCCTTTTCGGAGGCCCGCTTTTTCAGTCTTCTCCCTTTGTGGCTACAGCTATATTTAGGCTTGCGTAGAAAGAGCGAACCTGGAGGGTTCAGTTCCATGTCGGGCTGCAAAAAGGCTCCCCTGGGGAGTTCAGTTGTACCCAAAGCCTTCCTTTGGGGGCACTTTTGGATGGGCGAAAGGGGCTTGTAACGCTTTGTTTCTGGCCCGATTTTTCAGTCGTCTCCGATGCGGGCTAGGGATATATTTAGTGTTGCTTGGAAAGAGCGAACCCGGAGGATTCAATTACATGTGGCATTGCGTAAAGGCTCCCCTGCGGAATTCAGTTGTACCCAAAGCCTTCCTCTGGGGGCACTTTTCGATGGGCGAAATGGGCTTGTAACGTGTTTTCTGGGGCCCGATTTTTCAGTCGTCTCCAATGCGGGCCAGGGCTATATTTAGGGTTGCTGTGAAAGAGCGAATACGGAGGGTCCAGTTGCATGTGGGACTGAGTAAAGTCTCCCCTGGGGAGTTCACTTGTACCCAAAGCCTTCCTTTGGGGGCACTTTTGGATGGGCGAAAGGGGCTCGGAATGCGTTTTCTGGGACCCGAGTTTTCAGTCGTCTCCGATGCCGGCTATGGATATATTTAGTATTGCTCGTAAACAGCAAACCCGGAGGGTCCAGTTGCATGTGGGGTTGCATAAAGGCTCCCCTGGGGAGTTCACGTGTACCCAAAGCCTTCCTCTGGGGCACTTTTGGATGGGCGGAAGGGTCTTGTAACGCGTTTTCTGGGGCCCGAGTTTTCAGTCTTCTGCCATGCTGACTAGGGTTATATATAGGGTTGCTCGGAAACAGCGAACACGGAGGGTCCAGGTGCATGTGGGGCTGCGTAAAGGCTCCCCTGGGGCGTTCAGTTGTACCCAAAGCCTTCCTTTCGGGGGACTTTTGGATGGTCCAAAGGGACTCGCAATGCCTTTTCGGAGGCCCGCTTTTTCAGTCTTCTCCCTTTGTGGCTACAGCTATATTTAGGCTTGCGTAGAAAGAGTGAAACCGTATGGTTCAGTTGCATGTGGGGCTGCAAAAAGGTTCCCCTGGGGAGTTCACTTGAACCCAACGCATTCCTTTTGGGGCACTTTTGGATGGGCGAAAGGGGCTTGTAAGGAGTTTTCTTTGACCCGATTTTTCAGTCGTCTCCGATGTCGCCAAGGGCTATATTTAGGCTTGCTGTGAAAGAGCGAACACGGAGGGTCCAGTTGCATGTGGGGCTGCGTAAAGGCTCCCCAGCGGAGTTCACTTGTACCCAAAGCCTTCCTTTGGGGGCACTTTTGGATGGTCCAAAGGGACTCGCAATGCGTTTTCTGAGGCCCGCTTTTTCAGTCTTCTTCCTTTGCGGCTACGGCTATATTTAGGCTTGCGTAGAAAGAGTGAACCTGGAGGGGTAAGTTGCATGTGGGGCTGCAAATAGGCTCCCCTGGGGAGTTCACTTGTACCCAAAGCCTTCCATTGGAGGCACTTTTGGATGGGCGAAAGGGGCTTGTAACGCGTTTTCTGGGGCCCGAGTTTTCAGTCTTCTGCCGTGCTGACTAGGGTTATATATAGGGTTGCTCGGAAACAGCGAACACGGAGGGTCCAGTTGCATGTGGGGCTGCGTAAAGGCTCCCCTGGGGAGTTCACTTGTACCCAACGCATTCCTTTCGTGGCACTTTTGTATGGGCGAAAGGGGATTGTATGGAGTTTTCTTTGGCCCGATTTTTCAGTCGTCTCCGATGCCGCCAAGGGCTATATTTAGGCTTGCTGTGAAAGAGCGAATAAGGAGTGTTCTGTTGCATGTGGGGCTGCATAAAGGCTCCCCTGGGGAATTCAGCTGTACCCAAAGCCTTCCTCTGGGGGCAATTTTCGATGGGCGAAAGGGGCTCGGAATGCGTTTTCTGGGGCCCGAGTTTTCAGTCGTCTCCCATGCCGGCTAGGTATATTAAGTTTTGCTCGGAAAGAGATAACCTGGAGGGTCCAGTTGCATGTGGCGCTGCAAAAAGGCTCCCCTGGGGAGTTCACTTGTACCCAACGCATTCCTTTCGGGGCACTTTTGGATGGGCGAAATGCGCTTGTAATGCGACTTCGTAGGCCCGATTTTTCAGCCATCTCCGATGCCTTTTAGGGCTATATTTAGGATAGCTGTGAAAGAGCGAACCCGGAGGGTCCAGTTGCATGTGGGCCTGCATAAAGGCTCCCCTGGGGAGTTCACTTGTACCCAAAGCCTTCCTTTGGGGGCACTTTTGGATGGGCGAAAGGGGCTCGGAATGCGTTTTCTGGGACCCGAGTTTTCAGTCGTCTCCGATGCCGGCTATGGATATATTTAGTATTGCTCGTAAACAGCAAACCCGGAGGGTCCAGTTGCATGTGGGGTTGCATAAAGGCTCCCCTGGGGAGTTCACGTGTACCCAAAGCCTTCCTCTGGGGGCACTTTTGGATGGGCGGAAGGGGCTCGGAATGCGTTTTCTGGGACCCGAGTTTTCAGTCGTCTCCGATGCCGGCTATGGATATATTTAGTATTGCTCGTAAACAGCAAACCCGGAGAGTCCAGTTGCATGTGGGGTTGCATAAAGGCTCCCCTGGGGAGTTCACGTGGACCCAAAGCCTTCCTCTGGGGGCACTTTTGGATGGGCGGAAGGGTCTTGTAACGCGTTTTCTGGAGCCCGAGTTTTCAGTCTTCTCCCTTTGCGGCTACAGATATATTTAGGCTTGCGTAGAAAGAGTGAACCCGGAGGGTTCAGTTGCATGTGGGTCTGCAAAAAGGCTCCCCTGGGGAGTTCAGTTGTACCCAAAGCCTTCCTTTGGGGGCACTTTTGGATGGGCGAAAGGGGCTTGTAACGCTTTGTTTCTGGCCCGATTTTTCAGTCGTCTCCGATGCGGGCTAGGGATATATTTAGTGTTGCTTGGAAAGAGCGAACCCGGAGGATTCAATTACATGTGGCATTGCGTAAAGGCTCCCCTGCGGAATTCAGTTGTACCCAAAGCCTTCCTCTGGGGGCACTTTTCGATGGGCGAAATGGGCTTGTAACGTGTTTTCTGGGGCCCGATTTTTCAGTCGTCTCCAATGCGGGCCAGGGCTATATTTAGGGTTGCTGTGAAAGAGCGAATACGGAGGGTCCAGTTGCATGTGGGACTGAGTAAAGTCTCCCCTGGGGAGTTCACTTGTACCCAAAGCCTTCCTTTGGGGGCACTTTTGGATGGGCGAAAGGGGCTCGGAATGCGTTTTCTGGGACCCGAGTTTTCAGTCGTCTCCGATGCCGGCTATGGATATATTTAGTATTGCTCGTAAACAGCAAACCCGGAGGGTCCAGTTGCATGTGGGGTTGCATAAAGGCTCCCCTGGGGAGTTCACGTGTACCCAAAGCCTTCCTCTGGGGGCACTTTTGGATGGGCGGAAGGGTCTTGTAACGCGTTTTCTGGGGCCCGAGTTTTCAGTCTTCTACCATGCTGACTAGGGTTATATATAGGGTTGCTCGGAAACAGCGAACACGGAGGGTCCAGGTGCATGTGGGGCTGCGTAAAGGCTCCCCTGCGGAGTTCAGTTGTACCCAAAGCCTTCCTTTGGGGGGACTTTTGGATGGTCCAAAGGGACTCGCAATGCCTTTTCGGAGGCCCGCTTTTTCAGTCTTCTCCCTTTGTGGCTACAGCTATATTTAGGCTTGCGTAGAAAGAGTGAACCCGTATGGTTCAGTTGCATGTGGGGCTGCAAAAAGGTTCCCCTGGGGAGTTCACTTGAACCCAACGCATTCCTTTTGGGGCACTTTTGGTTGGGCGAAAGGGGCTTGTAAGGAGTTTTCTTTGACCCGATTTTTCAGTCGTCTCCGATGTCGCCAAGGGCTATATTTAGGCTTGCTGTGAAAGAGCGAACACGGAGGGTCCAGTTGCATGTGGGGCTGCGTAAAGGCTCCCCTGCGGAGTTCACTTGTACCCAAAGCCTTCCTTTGGGGGCACTTTTGGATGGTCCAAAGGGACTCGCAATGCGTTTTCTGAGGCCCGCTTTTTCAGTCTTCTTCCTTTGCGGCTACGGCTATATTTAGGCTTGCGTAGAAAGAGTGAACCTGGAGGGGTAAGTTGCATGTGGGGCTGCAAATAGGCTCCCCTGGGGAGTTCACTTGTACCCAACGCATTTTTTTCGGGGCACTTTTCGATGGGCGAAATGGGCTTGCAATGCGACATCGTAGGCCCGATTTTTCAGCCGTCTCCGATGCCTTTTAGGGCTATATTTAGGGTTGCTGTGAAAGAGCGAATACGGAGGGTCCAGTTGCATGTGGGCCTGCATAAAGGCTCCCCTGGGGAGTTCACGTGTACCCAAAGCCTTCCTCTGGGGGCACTTTTGGATGGGCGAAAGGGGCTCGGATTGCGTTTTCTGGGACCCGAGTTTTCAGTCGTCTCCGATGCCGGCTATGGATATATTTAGTATTGCTCGTAAACAGCAAACCCGGAGGGTCCAGTTGCATGTGGGGTTGCATAAAGGCTCCCCTGGGGAGTTCACTTGTACCCAAAGCCTTCCTCTGGGGGCACTTTTGAATGGGCGAAAGGGGCTTGTAACGCTTTTTCTATGGCCCGATTTTTCAGTCGTCTGCCATGCGGGCCAGGGCTATATTTAGTGTTGTTCTAAAAGAGCGAAGACGGAGGGTCCAGTTGCATGTGGGGCTGTGTAAAGGCTCCCCTGGGGAGTTCAGTTGTACCCAAAGCCTTCCTTTGGGGGCACTTTTGGATGGGCGAAAGGGGCTTGTAAGGCGTTTTCTGGGGCCCGAGTTTTCAGTCGTCTCCAAATGCCGCCTAGGGCTATATTTAAGCTTGCTGTGAAAGAGCGAATAAAGAGGGTCCAGTTGCATGTGGGGTTGCATAAAGGCTCCCCTGCGGAGTTCACTTGTACCCAAAGCCTTCCTCTGCGGGCACTTTTGGATGGGCGAAATGGGATCGGAAAGCATTTTCTGGAACCCGAGTTTTCAGTCTTCTCCCTTTGAGGCTAGGGCTATATTTAGGCTTGCGTAGAAAGAGTGAAGCCGGAGGGTTCAGTTGCATGTGGGGCTGCAAAACGGCTCCCCTGGGGAGTTCACTTGTACCCAAAGTCTTCCTTTGGGGGCACTTTTGGATGGGCGAAAAGGGCTTGTAACGCGTTTTCTGGGGCCCGACTTTTCAGTCTTCTGCCATGCTGACTAGGGTTATATTTAGGGTTGCTCGGAAAGAGCGAACACGGAGGGTCCAGTTGCATGTGGGGCTGCAAAAAGGTTCCCCTGGGGAGTTCAGTTATACCCAACGCATTCCTTTTGGGGCACTTTTGGATGGCCAAATGGGGCTTGTAACGCTTTTTCTATGGCTCGATTTTTCAGTCGTCTGCCATGCGGTCCAGGGATATATTTAGGCTTGCTGTGACAGAGCGAATAAGGAGGGTCGAGTTGCATGTGGGACTGCGTAAAGGCTCCCCTGGGGAGTTCACTTGTACCCAAAGCCTTCCTCTGGGGGCACTTTTGGATGGGCGAAAGGGGTTCTAACGCGTTGTTTTTGGCCCGATTTTTCAGTCGTCTCCGATGCGGGCTAGGGCTGTATTTCGTGTTGCTTGGAAAGAGGGAACCCGGAGGATCCAGTTGCATGTGGGATTGGGTAAAGGCTCCCCTGGGGAGTTCAGTTGTACCCAAAGCCTTCCTCTGGGGGCACTTTTCGATAAGCGAAATGGGCTTGTAACCCATTTTCTGGGGCCCTATTTTTCAGTCGTCTCCGATGCAGGCTAGGGCTATATTTAGGCTTGCTCGGAAAGAGCGAACACGGAGGGTCCAGTTGCATGTGGGTCTGCAAAAAGGTTCCCCTGGGTAGTTCATATGTACCCAAAGCCTTCCTTTGGGGGCACTTTTGGATGGTCCAAAGGGACTCGCAATGCGTTTTCTGAGGCCCGCTTTTTTAGTCTTCTCCCTTTGCGGCTACAGTTATATTTAGGCTTGCGTAGAAAGAGTGAACCCGGAGGGTCCAGTTGCATGTGGGTTTGCAAAAAGGCTCCCCTGGGGACTTCAGTTGTACCCAAAGCCTTCCTTTGGGGGCACTTTTGGATGGGCGAAAGGGGCTTGTAACGTGTTTTCTGGGGCCCGATTTTTCAGTCGTCGGCCATGTGGGCTAGGGCTATATTTAGGGTTGCTCTGAAAGAGCGAATAAGGAGGGTCCAGTTGCATGTTGCCTGCGTAAAGGCTCTCCTGCGGAGTTCACTTGTACCCAAAGCCTTCCTTTGGGGGCACTTTTGGATGGTCCAAAGGGACTCGCAATGCGTTTTCTGGGGCCCGAGTTTTCAGTCGTCTTCAATGCGGGCCAGGGGTATATTTTGGATTGCTGTGAAAGAGCGAATACGGAGGGTCCAGTTGCATGTGGGGCTGCGTAAAGGCTCCCCTGGGGAGTTCAGTTGTACCCAAAGCCTTCCTCTGGGGGCACTTCTGGATGGGCGAAAGGGGCTTGTAAGGCGTTTTCTGGGGCCCGAGTTTTCAGTCGTCTTCAATGCGGGCCAGGGGTATATTTTGGATTGCTGTGAAAGAGCGAACACGGAGGGTCCAGTTGCATGTGGGGCTGCAAAAAGGTTCCCCTGGGGAGTTCAGTTATACCCAACGCATTCCTTTTGGGGCACTTTTGGATGGCCAAATGGGGCTTGTAACGCTTTTTCTATGGCCCGATTTTTCAGTCGTCTGCCATGCGGTCCAGGGATATATTTAGGCTTGCTGTGACAGAGCGAACCCGGAGGGTCCATTTGCATGTGGGACTGCGTAAAGGCTCCCATGGGGAGTTCACTTGTACCCAAAGCCTTCCTCTGGGGGCACTTTTGGATGGGCGAAAGGGGCTTTTAACGCGTTTTCTGAGGCCCGCTTTTTCAGTCTTCTCTCTTTGCGGATAAGACTATATTAAGGCTTGCGTAGAAAGAGTGAACCCGGAGGGTTCATTTCCATGTGGGGCTGCGTAAAGGCTCCCCTGGGGAGTTCACTTGTACCCAAAGCCTTCCTCTGGGGGCACTTTTGGATGGGCGAAAGGGGTTCTAACGCGTTGTTTTTGGCCCGATTTTTCAGTCGTCTCCGATGCGGGCTAGGGCTGTATTTAGTGTTGCTTGGAAAGAGGGAACCCGGAGGATCCAGTTGCATGTGGGATTGGGAAAAGGCTCCCCTGGGGAGTTCAGTTGTACCCAAAGCCTTCCTCTGGGGGCACTTTTCGATAAGCGAAATGGGCTTGTAACGTGTTTTCTGGGGCCCTATTTTTCAGTCGTCTCCGATGCAGGCTAGGGCTATATTTAGGCTTGCTCGGAAAGAGCGAACACGGAGGGTCCAGTTGCATGTGGGTCTGCAAAAAGGTTCCCCTGGGTAGTTCATATGTGCCCAAAGCCTTCCTTTGGGGGCACTTTTGGATGGTCCAAAGGGACTCGCAATGCGTTTTCTGAGGCCCGCTTTTTTAGTCTTCTCCCTTTGCGGCTACAGTTATATTTAGGCTTGCGTAGAAAGAGTGAACCCGGAGGGTCCAGTTGCATGTGGGTTTGCAAAAAGGCTCCCCTGGGGACTTCAGTTGTACCCAAAGCCTTCCTTTGGGGGCACTTTTGGATGGGCGAAAGGGGCTTGTAACGTGTTTTCTGGGGCCCGATTTTTCAGTCGTCGGCCATGTGGGCTAGGGCTATATTTAGGGTTGCTCTGAAAGAGCGAATACGGAGGGTCCAGTTGCATGTTGCCTGCGTAAAGGCTCTCCTGCAGAGTTCAGTTGTACCCAAAGCCTTCCTTTGGGGGCACTTTTGGATGGTCCAAAGGGACTTGCAATGCCTTTTCGGAGGCCCGCTTTTTCAGTCTTCTCCCTTTGTGGCTACAGCTATATTTAGGCTTGCGTAGAAAGAGCGAACCTGGAGGGTTCAGTTGCATGTGGGGCTGCAAAAAGGCTCCCCTGGGGAGTTCACTTGTACCCAACCCATTCCTGTCGGGGCACTTTTAGATGGGCGAAAGGGGCTTTTAAGGAGTTTTCTTTGGCCCGATTTTTCAGTCGTCTCTGATGCCGCCAAGGGCTATATTTAGGGTTGCTTTGAAAGAGCGAATAAGGAGGGTCGAGTTGCATGTGGGGCTGCGTAAAGGCTCCCCTGGGGAGTTCAGTTGTACCCAAAGCCTTCCTTTGGGGGCACTTTTGGATGGGCGAAAGGGGCTTGTAACGCTTTGTTTCTGGCCCGATTTTTCAGTCGTCTCTGATGCGGGCTAGGGATATATTTAGTGTTGCTTGGAAAGAGCGAACCCGGAGGATTCAATTACATGTGGGACTGCGTAAAGGCTCCCCTGGGGAGTTCACTTGTACCCAAAACCTTCCTTTGGGGGCACTTTTGGATGGGCGAAAGGGGCTCGGAATGCCTTTTCTGGGACCCGAGTTTTCAGTCGTCTCCGATGCCGGCTATGGATATATTTAGTATTGCTCGTAAACAGCAAACCCGGAGGGTCCAGTTGCATGTGGGGTTGCATAAAGGCTCCCCTGGGGAGTTCACGTGTACCCAAAGCCTTCCTCTGGGGGCACTTTTGGATGGGCGGAAGGGTCTTGTAACGCGTTTTCTGGAGCCGGAGTTTTCAGTCTTCTACCATGCTGACTAGGGTTATATTTAGGGTTGCTCGGAAACAGCGAACACGGAGGGTCCAGTTGCATGTGGGGCTGCGTAAAGGCTCCCCTGGGGAGTTCAGTTGTACCCAAAGCCTTCCTTTGGGGGGACTTTTGGATGGTCCAAAGGGACTCGCAATGCCTTTTCGGAGGCCCGCTTTTTCAGTCTTCTCCCTTTGTGGCTACAGCTATATTTAGGCTTGCGTAGAAAGAGTGATCCCGTATGGTTCAGTTGCATGTGGGGCTGCAAAAAGGCTCCCCTGGGGAGTTCACTTTAACCCAACGCATTCATTTTGGGGCACTTTTGGATGGGCGAAAGGGGCTTGTAAGGAGTTTTCTTTGACCCGATTTTTCAGTCGTCTCCGATGCCGCCAAGGGTTATATTTAGGCTTGCTGTGAAAGAGCGAACCCGGAGGGTCCAGTTGCATGTGGGGCTGCGTAAAGGCTCCCCTGCGGAGTTCACTTGTACCCAAAGCCTTCCTTTGGGGGCACTTTTGGATGGTCCAAAGGGACTCGCAATGCGTTTTCTGAGGCCCGCTTTTTCAGTCTTCTCCCTTTGCGGCTACGGCTATATTTAGGCTTGCGTAGAAAGAGTGAACCCGGAGGGGTAAGTTGCATGTGGGGCTGCAAATAGGCTCCCCTGGGGAGTTCACTTGTACGCAACGCATTTTTTTCGGGGCACTTTTGGATGGGCGAAATGGGCTTGTAATGCGACATCGTAGGCCCGATTTTTCAGCCGTCTCCGATGCCTTTTAGGGCTATATTTAGGGTTGCTGTGAAAGAGCGAATACGGAGGGTCCAGTTGCATGTGGGCCTGCATAAAGGCTCCCCTGGGGAGTTCAGTTGTACCCAAAGCCTTCCTCTGGGGGCACTTTTGGATGCGCGAAAAAGGCTCGGAATGTGTTTTCTGGGGCCCGAATTTTCATTCTTCTGCCATGTGATCCAGGGCTATATTTAGTGTTGCTGTGAAAGAGTTGTCCTGGTTTCAGTTAGCACAGAATTAATTTTCTTCCTAGTAGCTGGTGGAATGCTGTGTTTTGGCTTAGGATGAGAAGAGTGCTGATAACACCCCGATGCTTTAATTGTTGCAGAGCAGTGCTTATACTAAGCCAAGGACATCTCAGCCTTTTGCTCTGTCCTGCCAACGGGCAGGCTGGGGGTGCAGTAAGAGCTGGGAGGGGACAGACCCAGGACAGGTGACCCAAACTAGCCAAAGGGGTATTCCATACCATCTGACGTCATGCTAAACAATATATAGGGGTGGCTAGCTGGGGGGAAGGGGCCGGACTGCTCGGGGTTAGGCTGGGCATCGGTCAGCGAGTGGTGAGCAATTGCATTGTGCATCACTTGTTTGTACATACTATTATTACTTTCCTATTATCACCATTGTATTATTATTGTTATTATTTTTACTATTATTTTGTTATTATTATTTTCCTGTCTTATTAAACTGTCTTTATCTCAACTCACGGGCTTCACTTTCCATTTCTCTCCCCCGTCCCAGAGAGGGAGGGGGGAGGGTGAGCGAACGGCTGCGTGGTGTTTAGCTGCCGGCCGGGTTAAACCACGACAGCCTTTTTGGCGCCCAACGTGGGGCCCGAAAGGTTGAGATAACGGCAGATCTGACCAGAGTGTGTTAAACTAAAATTGGTGTAAGGATTAGACCTGCTTAATAGTCACTTGTCATGATGCTGATTGCTTTAATCTCAACTCTGCTGCGCCTGTTTTCCAAATTGAGTATTATAGTACATTATTTTCCGTATTTGCTCTCTGTCGTGTTGTTTATCCTCTCCGGGCCCTGGTTTCAGATCATTATGGTGCTGTGTGTTGTAGCAATGGCTTATGAGACGATGAAATATGTGGTCATGACTCTAACTTGTTATTTGTATTCAGTAACATCGTCGACTCTGTACTTTGGAAACTGTATCTTGGAAACTATTAGCAATTATACCTATTGTTTTTTTCCATTAGGGAGTCAATCTGTGGAGGGGAAAGGGGAGGATATTTTTCCTTACTTGCTTACTCTCCCTTTCTCCTTCACCCCCCCTGTATCCTCCTGGATCACTCTGCCTTCCTCCTTCACCACCCTCTTATCCCCTGAGCTTGTCACAATAGCTCTCCAAGATATTGAATATTTCTGGAATACTCAGAATACCATAGTCTTGTTGTTCTGCCTCATGAATGCACTTCAGGTTCTGCTTAAAGTTAAACAACTACTTGGGAAGCTCTTCCGGAGATGTGCCCGGAGGCAGGATAGTTGTGGGTGGCAGGGAGTATGGGCGGATATGGGCAGGCATCTAGAGCAGTTGGCACCCCCAGTGTGTTGGAAATTCACCCCTGAACAATGGCAAAATCCTCAAAAACTGGCAGAATGCTTGAAAAAAAGGTGTCATGATTCTGGCAGTTCTAAAGTAACACAAATCATTGTAACGTGCTGGGGCCTGGCTCATGCCTATCGAGCTGCCATTGATACTGCTATCAACTTAGTGACAGACCCTGCGGCCACTCCAAGCCCTGTGACAGATCCAACGGCCACTGTGACCCCTACGGTGGACTCGGCAGCCGCTCCAGATCCGGTTCCTGCAGCCGCTCCAGCCCCAGCTCCTGCAGCCGCTCCAGTCCCAGCTCCTGCAGCCGCTCCAGTTCCAGCTCCTGCAGCCGCTCCAGTCCCAGCTCCTGCAGCCGCTCCAGTTCCAGCTCCTGCAGCCGCTCCAGTCCCAGCTCCTGCAGCCGCTCCAGTCCCAGCTCCTGCAGCCGCTCCAGCTCCAGCTCCTGCAGCCGCTCCAGTTCCAGCTCCTGCAACTGCTCCAGTTCCAGCTCCTGCAGCCGCTCCAGCTCCAGCTCCTGCAGCCGCTCCAGTCCCAGCTCCTGCAGCCGCTCCAGCTCCAGCTCCTGCAGCCGCTCCAGTCCCAGCTCCTGCAGCCGCTCCAGTTCCAGTTCCTGCAGCCGCTCCAGCTCCAGCTCCTGCAGCCGCTCCAGTTCCAGCTCCTGCAGCCGCTCCAGTCCCAGCTCCTGCAGCCGCTCCAGTTCCAGCTCCTGCAGCCGCTCCAGCTCCAGCTCCTGCAGCCGCTCCAGTTCCAGCTCCTGCAGCCGCTCCAGCTCCAGCTCCTGCAGCCGCTCCAGTCCCAGTTCCTGCAACTTCTCCAGTCCCAGCTCCTGAAGCTGCTCCAGTCCCAGCTCCTGCAGCCGCTCCAGCTCCAGCTCCTGCAGCCGCTCCAGCTCCAGCTCCTGCAGCCGCTCCAGCTCCAGCTCCTACTGCTGCTCCAGTCCCAGCTCCTGCAACTGCTCCAGCTCCTGCAGCCGCTCCAGCTCCTGTGGTCGTGTCAGAGAAACGAGCTGTAGCAGTGCAAGTTGACCCTGCAGAGGGTATTCCAATCCCTGTAACGGGGTCAGAGAAACGAGCTGTAGCAGTGCAAGCTGCCCCTGCAGAGGGTATTCCAACCTCTGTGGCAGACCCTGTAACAAAGTCAGAGAAACGAGCAGTAGCAGTGCAAGCTGCCCCTGTAGAGAAGGTGAAAATATGGTATAGAAATTCAAGTCGTTTAGAACGCAGAGAGTCTTCTGCCAATCCAGGTAAAGCTTCTGCCAAAACTAAGTATAGAGATGACGAAGATGATGACGACGCTGGGCCATCAAGGATTCAGGAGGAGGAAGATGAGGATGCCGAAAGAGCAACAGTAACTACCCAAAGCCTAAACGAGCGCGAGCTACGAGATGTGCGAAAAGATTTTGGTCGCTGTATAGGTGAGCAGCTTGTCACCTGGCTGCTCCGGTGCTGGGACTCTGGAGCCAATTGTGTGGAATTAGACGGCAGGGAAGCCAGACGGTTGGGATCCCTTGCTCGAGACGCCGGCATTGACAAAGCAATTGCAGATGGAGCACAACCCACCAGCCTCTGGAGGCGTCTCCTCTCAGCTGTGAGGGAAAGGTATCCCTTCAAGGAAGATATTTTATGTCTACCAGGCAAGTGGACCACTATGGAGAAGGGAATCCAGTACCTGAGGGAATTAGCCGTACGGGAAGTGATTTATGAGGATCCAGACCAGAGACAAACATCCAAAGATCCAGATGAAGTCAAGTGTACATGACCCATGTGGCGGAAGTTTGTACGGAGTGCACCATCATCATATGCCAGCTCATTGGCAGTAATGGCCTGGAAAGAGGATGAGGAACCCACAGTAGATGAAGCGGCTAAACAACTCCGGCAGTACGAAGAAAGTCTCTCCTCTTCCTTACAGGCCTGCGTCTCAGCTGTGGAGAAACTTTCTGAAAAGTTTCACCAACTTGAAGAGAATCTATTGTCCTCCCCACCTGAACCAACCAGTGCCCACCGACCAAAAGAGAACACTTGGGAGAAACTTTCTGAAAAGGTTCACCAACTTGAAGAGAGATTATTCTCCTCTGCACCTGCACAAAGCAGTGTCTCAGCTGTCAGGGGTAGGCGTTCACCCACACAAGGAAGACGATATGGTGGGTACTCACCCCGTGCCACCCTGTGGTTTTACTTACGAGACCATGGAGAGGACATGAGAAAATGGGATGGAAAATCTACCGCGACCCTAGAGGCACGGGTACGTGAGTTGCAAAAGAAAACAATCAGGAAAAAAGGATTCTCCGAAAAGTTTGCTGCTCCAACTTCCAGCAGACAATCCTTCAAACACAGAAACGAAGAAGATTCTGACCAGGATTAGGGGGGCCCTGCCTCCAGCCAGGGGGAGGAAAGGGACAATCGAGTTTATTGGACTGTGTGGATTCGATGGCCTGGCACATCACGCGCACAGAAGTATAAGGCTTTAGTAGACACCGGTGCACAATGTACTATAATGCCATCGAGCTATAAAGGACCAGAGCCCATCTATATTTGTGGAGTGACAGGAGGATCTCAGCAGTTGACTGTATTGGAGGCTGAAGTGAGTCTGACTGGGAATGAGTGGGAAAAGCACCGTATTGTGACTGGCCCGGATGCTCCATGTATCCTTGGCATAGACTATCTTAGAAGAGGATATTGCAAGGACCCAAAAGGGTTCCGGTGGGCTTTTGGTATAGCTGCCTTAGAGACAGAGGGCATTAAACAATTATCTACCTTGCCTGGTCTCTCAGAGGACCCCTCTGTTGTGGGGTTGCTGAGGGTCGAAGAACAGCAAGTGCCAATCGCTACCACAACTGTGCACCGGCGGCAATATCGCACTAACCGAGACTCCCTGATTCCCATCCATAAGCTAATTCGTCAATTGGAGAGCCAAGGAGTGATCAGTAAGACCCATTCACCTTTCAATAGCCCCATATGGCCAGTGCGAAAGTCTAATGGCGAGTGGAGACTAACAGTGGACTATCGTGGCCTGAACGAAGTCACGCCACCACTGAGTGCTGCAGTGCCGGACATGCTGGAACTTCAGTATGAACTTGAATCGAGGGCAGCCAAGTGGTACGCCACAATTGATATCGCTAATGCATTTTTCTCCATCCCTCTAGCAGCAGAGTGCAGGCCACAATTTGCCTTCACTTGGAGGGGAGTCCAATATACTTGGAATAGGCTGCCCCAGGGGTGGAAACACAGCCCTACCATTTGCCATGGGCTGATCCAGTCTGCGCTAGAGCAGGGGGAAGCTCCTGAACACCTGCAGTACATCGATGACATTATTGTGTGGGGTGACACAGCAGAGGAAGTTTTCGAGAAAGGGAAGAAAATAGTCCAAATCCTTCTGAAAGCCGGTTTTGCCATAAAACAGAATAAAGTCAAAGGACCTGCACGAGAGATCCAGTTTTTAGGAATAAAATGGCAAGATGGACGTCGTCAAATCCCAATGGATGTGATCAACAAAATAACAGCTATGTCTCCACCAACTAACAAAAAAGAAACACAGACTTTCCTAGGTGTTGTGGGGTTTTGGAGAATGCACATCCCAAATTACAGTCTGATTGTAAACCCGCTCTACCAAGTAACCCGTAAGAAGAATGAGTTTGAATGGGGCCCTGAACAACGACAAGCCTTTGAACAAATCAAGCAGGAAATAGTCCATGCAGTAGCCCTTGGGCCAGTTCGAACAGGACCAGATGTAAAGAATGTGCTCTACACTGCAGCCGGGGAGAATGGCCCCACCTGGAGCCTCTGGCAGAAAGAACCTGGGGAAACTCGAGGTCGGCCCCTGGGGTTTTGGAGTCGGGGATACAGAGGATCTGAGGCCCGCTATACTCCAACTGAAAAGGAGATATTGGCAGCATATGAAGGAGTTCGATCTGCTTCGGAGGTGGTCGGTACTGAAGCGCAGCTCCTCCTAGCACCCCGATTGCCGGTACTAGGCTGGATGTTCAAGGGAAGGGTCCCCTCTACGCATCATGCAACTGATGCTACATGGAGCAAGTGGGTTGCACTGATTACTCAGCGGGCTCGAATAGGAAACCCCAGTCGCCCAGGAATATTGGAAGTGATCATGGACTGGCCAGAAGGCAAATACTTTGGGATATCATCAGAGGAGGAGGTGGGTCGTGCTGAAGAAGCCCCACTGTACAACCAGTTGCCAGAGAATGAAAAGAAATATGCCCTGTTCACTGATGGGTCCTGTCGTATTGTGGGGAAGCATCGGAGATGGAAGGCTGCTGTATGGAGTCCTACGCGACGAGTTGCAGAAGCTGCTGAGGGAGAAGGTGAATCGAGTCAGTTTGCAGAAGTGAAAGCCATTCAGCTGGCTTTAGACATTGCTGAACGAGAAAAATGGCCAGTTCTCTATCTCTACACCGATTCATGGATGGTAGCAAATGCCCTGTGGGGATGGTTACAGCAATGGAAGCAAAACAACTGGCAGCGTAGGGGCAAACCCATCTGGGCTGCTGCATTGTGGCAAGATATTGCTGCTCGTGTAGAGAACCTGGCTGTGAAAGTACGCCACGTAGATGCTCATGTGCCCAAGAATCGGGCTACTGAAGAACATCAAAACAACCAGCAGGTGGATCAGGCTGCTAAGATTGAAGTAGCTCAGGTGGACTTGGATTGGCAGCATAAAGGTGAATTATTTATAGCCCGATGGGCCCATGACACCTCAGGCCATCAAGGTAGAGACGCAACATACAGATGGGCTCGTGATCGAGAGGTGGACTTGACCATGGACGCTATAGCACAGGTTATTCATGACTGTGAAACATGTGCTGCAATCAAGCAAGCCAAACGGTCAAAGCCTCTTTGGTATGGAGGACGATGGCTGAAATATAAATATGGAGAGGCCTGGCAGATTGATTACATCACACTCCCTCAAACTCGCAATGGCAAGCGCCACGTACTTACAATGGTGGAAGCAACCACCGGATGGCTGGAAACATATCCTGTGCCTCATGCCACCGCCCGGAACACCATCCTGGGCCTTGAAAAGCAAGTCCTATGGCGACATGGCACCCCAGAAAGAATAGAATCAGACAATGGGACTCACTTCCGAAACAACCTTATAGACACTTGGGCCAAAGAACATGGTATTGAATGGGTGTATCACATCCCCTATCATGCACCAGCCTCCGGGAAAGTTGAACGATACAATGGCCTGTTAAAGACTACCTTGAAAGCAATGGGCGCTGGGACGTTCAAAAACTGGGATACGCATTTAGCAAAGGCCACCTGGTTAGTCAATACTAGGGGATCTACCAACCAAGCTGGACCTGCCCAATCAAACCTGTTACGTACTGTAGATGGGGATAAAGTTCCTGTAGTGCATGTAAAAAATATGCTGGGTAAAACAGTCTGGGCTACTCCTGCCTCAGGAAAAGGCAAACCTATTTGTGGAATTGTTTTCGCTCAGGGACCTGGATACACTTGGTGGGTGATGCAAAAGAACGGAGAGGTCCGGTGTGTACCTCAAGGAGATTTAATACTGGGTGAGAATAGCCCATGAACTGAATTGTACCATGTTAAATAGTATATTATACTGTATGTTATCACTACCATGATTACTATAGGTGACTAATTAGAATGTATGGAAAAGAGTGTAACCTGAGCATGACATAAATGGTATGGAATAAGGGGTGGATAGATGTCCTGGTTTCAGTTAGCACAGAATTAATTTTCTTCCTAGTAGCTGGTGGAATGCTGTGTTTTGGCTTAGGATGAGAAGAGTGCTGATAACACCCCGATGCTTTAATTGTTGCAGAGCAGTGCTTATACTAAGCCAAGGACATCTCAGCCTTTTGCTCTGTCCTGCCAACGGGCAGGCTGGGGGTGCAGTAAGAGCTGGGAGGGGACAGACCCAGGACAGGTGACCCAAACTAGCCAAAGGGGTATTCCATACCATCTGACGTCATGCTAAACAATATATAGGGGTGGCTAGCCGGGGGGAGGGGGCCGGACTGCTCGGGGTGAGGCTGGGCATCGGTCAGCGAGTGGTGAGCAATTGCATTGTGCATCACTTGTTTGTACATATTATTATTTCCCTATTATCACCATTGTATTATTATTGTTATTATTATTTTGTTACTATTATTTTCCTGTCTTATTAAACTGTCTTTATCTCAACTCACGGGCTTCACTTTCCATTTCTCTCCCCCGTCCCAGAGAGGGAGGGGGGAGGGTGAGCGAACGGCTGCGTGGTGTTTAGCTGCCGGCCGGGTTAAACCACGACAGAGTAAACCCGGAGGGTTCAGTTGACTGTAGGGCTTCGAAAAGGCTCCCCTGGGGAGTTCACTTGTACCCAAAGCCTTCCTTTGGGGGCACTTTTGGATGGTCCAAAGGGACTCGCAATGCGTTTTCTGGGGCCCGAGTTTTCAGTCGTCTCCGATACCGGCTATGTATATATTTAGTATTGCTCGTAAACAGCAAACCCGGAGGGTCCAGTTGCATGTGGGGTTGCATAAAGGCTCCCCTGGGGAGTTCACTTGTACCCAAAGCCTTCCTCTGGGGGCACTTTTGAATGGGCGAAAGGGGCTTGTAACGCTTTTTCTATGGCCCGATTTTTCAGTCGTCTGCCATGCGGGCCAGGGCTATATTTAGTGTTGTTCTAAAAGAGCGAAGACGGAGGGTCCAGTTGCATGTGGGGCTGTGTAAAGGCTCCCATGGGGAGTTCAGTTGTACCCAAAGCCTTCCTTTTGGGGCACTTTTGGATGGGCGAAAGGTGCTAGTAAGGCGTTTTCTGGGGCCCGAGTTTTCAGTCGTCTCCAAATGCCGCCTAGGGCTATAATTAAGCTTGCTATGAAAGAGCGAATAAAGAGGGTCCAGTTGCATGTGGGGTTGCATAAAGGCTCCCCTGCGGAGTTCACTTGTACCCAAAGCCTTCCTTTGGGGGCACTTTTGGATGGGCGAAATGGGATCGGAAAGCATTTTCTGGGGCCCGAGTTTTCAGTCTTCTCCCTTTGAGGCTAGGGCTATATTTAGGCTTGCGTAGAAAGAGTGAACCCGGAGGGTTCAGTTGCATGTGGGGCTGCAAAAAGGCTCCCCTGGGGAGTTCACTTGTACCCAAAGCCTTCCTTTGGGGGCACTTTTGGATGGGCGAAAAGGGTTTGTAACGCGTTTTCTGGGGCCCGACTTTTCAGTCTTCTGCCATGCTGACTAGGGTTATATTTAGGGTTGCTCGGAAAGAGCGAACACGGAGGGTCCAGTTGCATGTGGGGCTGCAAAAAGGTTCCCCTGGGGAGTTCAGTTATACCCAACGCATTCCTTTTGGGGCACTTTTGGATGGCCAAATGGGGCTTGTAACGCTTTTTCTATGGCCCGATTTTTCAGTCGTCTGCCATGCGGTCCAGGGATATATTTAGGCTTCCTGTGACAGAGCGAATACGGAGGGTCCATTTGCATGTGGGACTGCGTAAAGGCTCCCATGGGGAGTCCAGTTGTACCCAAAGCCTTCCTTTGGGGGCACTTCTGGATGGGCGAAAGGGGCTTGTAACGCGTTTTCTGGGGCCTGTTTTTCAGTCGTCTCCGATGCCGTCTAGGGTTATATTTAGAATTGCTGTGAAAGAGTGAATAAGGAGGGTCCAGTTGCATGTGGGGCTGCATAAAGGCTCCCCTGGGGAGTTCACTTGTACCAAAAGCCTTCCTTTGGGGGTACTTTTGGATGGGCGAAAGGGGCTCGGAATGCGTTTTTTCGGGCCAGCTTTTTCAATTTTCTCCTATTGCGGCTAGGGCTATATTTAGGCTTGCGTAGAAAGAGTGAACCCGAAGGGTTCAGTTGCATGTGGGGCTGCAAAAAGGCTCCCCTGGGGAGTTCAATTGTACCCAAAGCCTTCCTCTGGGGGCACTTTTGGATGGGCGAAAGTGGCTTGTAACCCATTTTCTGGGGCCCTATTTTTCAGTCGTCTCCGATGCAGGCTAGGGCTATATTTAGGCTTGCTCGGAAAGAGCGAACACGGAGGGTCCAGTTGCATGTGGGGCTGCAAAAAGGTTCCCCTGGGGAGTTCAGTTATACCCAACGCATTCCTTTTGGGGCACTTTTGGATGGCCAAATGGGGCTTGTAACGCTTTTTCTATGGCCCGATTTTTCAGTCGTCTGCCATGCGGTCCAGGGATATATTTAGGCTTGCTGTGACAGAGCGAACCCGGAGGGTCCATTTGCATGTGGGACTGCGTAAAGGCTCCCATGGGGACTTCAGTTGTACCCAAAGCCTTCCTTTGGGGGCACTTTTGGATGGGCGAAAGGGGCTTGTAACGCGTTTTCTGGGGCCCGATTTTTCAGTCGTCGGCCATGTGGGCTAGGGCTATATTTAGGGTTGCTCTGAAAGAGCGAATACGGAGGGTCCAGTTGCATGTTGCCTGCGTAAAGGCTCTCCTGCGGAGTTCAGTTGTACCCAAAGCCTTCCTTTGGGGGCACTTTTGGATGGTCCAAAGGGACTAGCAATGCGTTTTCTGGGGCCAGAGTTTTCAGTCGTCTTCAATGCGGGCCAGGGGTATATTTTGGATTGCTGTGAAAGAGCGAATACGGAGGGTCCAGTTGCATGTGGGGCTGCGTAAAGGCTCCCCTGGGGAGTTCAGTTGTACCCAAAGCCTTCCTTTGGGGGCACTTTTGGATGGTCCAAAGGGACTCGCTATGCATTTTCTGGGGCCCGAGTTTTCAGTCTTCTCCAAATGCCGCCTAGGGATATATTTAAGCTTGCTGGGAAAGAGCGAATAAAGAGGGTCCAGTTGCATGTGGGGTTGCATAAAGGCTCCCCTGCGGAGTTCACTTGTACCCAAAGCCTTCCTTTGGGGGCACTTTTGGATGGGCGAAATGGGATCGGAAAGCATTTTCTGGGGCCCGAGTTTTCAGTTGTCTCCCTTTGAGGCTAGGGCTATATTTAGGCTTGCGTAGAAAGAGTGAACCCAGAGGGTTCAGTTGCATGTGGGGCTGCAAAAAGGCTCCCCTGGGGAGTTCACTTGTACCCAAAGCCTTCCTTTGGGGGCACTTTTGGATGGGCGAAATGGGATCGGAAAGCATTTTCTGGGGCCCGAGTTTTCAGTCTTCTCCCTTTGAGGCTAGGGCTATATTTAGGCTTGCGTAGAAAGAGTGAACCCGGAGGGTTCAGTTGCATGTGGGGCTGCAAAAAGGCTCCCCTGGGGAGTTCACTTGTACCCAAAGCCTTCCTTTGGGGGCACTTCTGGATGGGCGAAAAGGGCTTGTAACGCGTTTTCTGGGGCCCGACTTTTCAGTCTTCTGCCATGCTGACTAGGGTTATATTTAGGGTTGCTCGGAAAGAGCGAACACAGAGGGTCCAGTTGCATGTGGGGCTGCAAAAAGGTTCCCCTGGGGAGTTCAGTTATACCCAACGCATTCCTTTTGGGGCACTTTTGGATGGCCAAATGGGGCTTGTAACGCTTTTTCTATGGCCCGATTTTTCAGTCGTCTGCCATGCGGTCCAGGGATATATTTAGGCTTGCTGTGACAGAGCGAACCCGGAGGGTCCATTTGCATGTGGGACTGCGTAAAGGCTCCCATGGGGACTTCAGTTGTACCCAAAGCCTTCCTTTGGGGGCACTTTTGGATGGGCGAAAGGGGCTTGTAACGCGTTTTCTGGGGCCCGATTTTTCAGTCGTCGGCCATGTGGGCTAGGGCTATATTTAGGGTTGCTCTGAAAGAGCGAATACGGAGGGTCCAGTTGCATGTTGCCTGCGTAAAGGCTCTCCTGCGGAGTTCAGTTGTACCCAAAGCCTTCCTTTGGGGGCACTTTTGGATGGTCCAAAGGGACTAGCAATGCGTTTTCTGGGGCCAGAGTTTTCAGTCGTCTTCAATGCGGGCCAGGGGTATATTTTGGATTGCTGTGAAAGAGCGAATACGGAGGGTCCAGTTGCATGTGGGGCTGCGTAAAGGCTCCCCTGGGGAGTTCAGTTGTACCCAAAGCCTTCCTTTGGGGGCACTTTTGGATGGTCCAAAGGGACTCGCTATGCATTTTCTGGGGCCCGAGTTTTCAGTCTTCTCCAAATGCCGCCTAGGGATATATTTAAGCTTGCTGGGAAAGAGCGAATAAAGAGGGTCCAGTTGCATGTGGGGTTGCATAAAGGCTCCCCTGCGGAGTTCACTTGTACCCAAAGCCTTCCTTTGGGGGCACTTTTGGATGGGCGAAATGGGATCGGAAAGCATTTTCTGGGGCCCGAGTTTTCAGTTGTCTCCCTTTGAGGCTAGGGCTATATTTAGGCTTGCGTAGAAAGAGTGAACCCAGAGGGTTCAGTTGCATGTGGGGCTGCAAAAAGGCTCCCCTGGGGAGTTCACTTGTACCCAAAGCCTTCCTTTGGGGGCACTTTTGGATGGGCGAAATGGGATCGGAAAGCATTTTCTGGGGCCCGAGTTTTCAGTCTTCTCCCTTTGAGGCTAGGGCTATATTTAGGCTTGCGTAGAAAGAGTGAACCCGGAGGGTTCAGTTGCATGTGGGGCTGCAAAAAGGCTCCCCTGGGGAGTTCACTTGTACCCAAAGCCTTCCTTTGGGGGCACTTCTGGATGGGCGAAAAGGGCTTGTAACGCGTTTTCTGGGGCCCGACTTTTCAGTCTTCTGCCATGCTGACTAGGGTTATATTTAGGGTTGCTCGGAAAGAGCGAACACGGAGGGTCCAGTTGCATGTGGGGCTGCAAAAAGGTTCCCCTGGGGAGTTCAGTTATACCCAACGCATTCCTTTTGGGGCACTTTTGGATGGCCAAATGGGGCTTGTAACGCTTTTTCTATGGCCCGATTTTTCAGTCGTCTGCCATGCGGTCCAGGGATATATTTAGGCTTGCTGTGACAGAGCGAACCCGGAGGGTCCATTTGCATGTGGGACTGCGTAAAGGCTCCCATGGGGAGTTCACTTGTACCCAAAGCCTTCCTCTGGGGGCACTTTTGGATAGTCGAAAGGGGCTGGTAACGCGTTTTCTGAGGCCCGCTTTTTCAGTCTTCTCCCTTTGCGGATAAGACTATATTAAGGCTTGCGTAGAAAGAGTGAACCCGGAGGGTTCATTTCCATGTGGGGCTGCGTAAAGGCTCCCCTGGGGAGTTCACTTGTACCCAAAGCCTTCCTCTGGGGGCACTTTTGGATGGGCGAAAGGGGTTCTAACGCGTTGTTTTTGGCCCGATTTTTCAGTCGTCTCCGATGCGGGCTAGGGCTGTATTTAGTGTTGCTTGGAAAGAGCGAACCCGGAGGATCCAGTTGCATGTGGGATTGGGTAAAGGCTCCCCTGGGGAGTTCAGTTGTACCCAAAGCCTTCCTCTGGGGGCACTTTTCGATAAGCGAAATGGGCTTGTAACCCATTTTCTGGGGCCCTATTTTTCAGTCATCTCCGATGCAGGCTAGGGCTATATTTAGGCTTGCTCGGAAAGAGCGAACACGGAGGGTCCAGTTGCATGTGGGTCTGCAAAAAGGTTCCCCTGGGTAGTTCATATGTACCCAAAGCCTTCCTTTGGGGGCACTTTTGGATGGTCCAAAGGGACTCGCAATGCGTTTTCTGAGGCCCGCTTTTTTAGTCTTCTCCCTTTGCGGCTACAGTTATATTTAGGCTTGCGTAGAAAGAGTGAACCCGGAGGGTCCAGTTGCATGTGGGTTTGCAAAAAGGCTCCCCTGGGGACTTCAGTTGTACCCAAAGCCTTCCTTTGGGGGCACTTTTGGGTGGGCGAAATGGGATCGTAAAGCATTTTCTGGGGCCCGAGTTTTCAGTCTTCTCCCTTTGAGGCTAGGGCTATATTTAGGCTTGCGTAGAAAGAGTGAACCCGGAGGGTTCAGTTGCATGTGGGGCTGCAAAAAGGCTCCCCTGGGGAGTTCACTTGTACCCAAAGCCTTCCTCTGCGGGCACTTTTGGATGGGCGAAATGGGATCGGAAAGCATTTTCTGGGGCCCGAGTTTTCAGTCTTCTCCCTTTGAGGCTAGGGCTATATTTAGGCTTGCGTAGAAAGAGTGAACCCGGAGGGTTCAGTTGCATGTGGGGCTGCAAAAAGGCTCCCCTGGGGAGTTCACTTGTACCCAAAGCCTTCCTCTGGGGGCACTTTTGGATGGGCGAAAAGGGCTTGTAACGCGTTTTCTGGGGCCCGACTTTTCAGTCTTCTGCCATGCTGACTAGGGTTATATTTAGGGTTGCTCGGAAAGAGCGAACACGGAGGGTCCAGTTGCATGTGGGGCTGCAAAAAGGTTCCCCTGGGGAGTTCAGTTATACCCAACGCATTCCTTTTGGGGCACTTTTGGATGGCTAAATGGGGCTTGTAACGCTTTTTCTATGGCCCGATTTTTCAGTCGTCTGCCATGCGGTCCAGGGATATATTTAGGCTTGCTGTGACAGAGCGAACCCGGAGGGTCCATTTGGATGTGGGACTGCGTAAAGGCTCCCATGGGGAGTTCACTTGTACCCAAAGCCTTCCTCTGGGGGCACTTTTGGATAGTCGAAAGGGGCTTGTAACGCGTTTTCTGAGGCCCGCTTTTTCAGTCTTCTCCCTTTGCGGATAAGACTATATTAAGGCTTGCGTAGAAAGAGTGAACCCGGAGGGTTCATTTCCATGTGGGGCTGCGTAAAGGCTCCCCTGGGGAGTTCACTTGTACCCAAAGCCTTCCTCTGGGGGCACTTTTGGATGGGCGAAAGGGGTTCTAACGCGTTGGTTTTGGCCCGATTTTTCAGTCGTCTCCGATGCGGGCTAGGGCTGTATTTAGTGTTGCTTGGAAAGAGGGAACCCGGAGGATCCAGTTGCATGTGGGATTGGGTAAAGGCTCCCCTGGGGAGTTCAGTTGTACCCAAAGCCTTCCTCTGGGGGCACTTTTCGATAAGCGAAATGGGCTTGTAACCCATTTTCTGGGGCCCTATTTTTCAGTCATCTCCGATGCAGGCTAGGGCTATATTTAGGCTTGCTCGGAAAGAGCGAACACGGAGGGTCCAGTTGCATGTGGGTCTGCAAAAAGGTTCCCCTGGGTAGTTCATATGTACCCAAAGCCTTCCTTTGGGGGCACTTATGGATGGTCCAAAGGGACTCGCAATGCGTTTTCTGAGGCCCGCTTTTTTAGTCTTCTCCCTTTGCGGCTACAGTTATATTTAGGCTTGCGTAGAAAGAGTGAACCCGGAGGGTCCAGTTGCATGTGGGTTTGCAAAAAGGCTCCCCTGGGGACTTCAGTTGTACCCAAAGCCTTCCTTTGGGGGCACTTTTGGATGGGCGAAATGGGATCGTAAAGCATTTTCTGGGGCCCGAGTTTTCAGTCTTCTCCCTTTGAGGCTACAGCTATATTTAGGCTTGCATAGAAAGAGTGAACCCGGAGGGTTCAGTTGCATGTGGGGCTGCAAAAAGGCTCCCCTGCGGAGTTCACTTGTACCCAAAGCCTTCCTCTGCGGGCACTTTTGGATGGGTGATATGGGATCGGAAAGCATTTTCTGGGGCCCGAGTTTTCAGTCTTCTCCCTTTGAGGCTAGGGCTATATTTAGGCTTGCGTAGAAAGAGTGAACCCGGAGGGTTCAGTTGCATGTGGGGCTGCAAAAAGGCTCCCCTGGGGAGTTCACTTGTACCCAAAGCCTTCCTTTGGGGGCACTTTTGGATGGGCGAAAAGGGCTTGTAACGCGTTTTCTGGGGCCCGAGTTTTCAGTCTTCTCCCTTTGAGGCTAGGGCTATATTTAAGCTTGCTGTGAAAGAGCGAATAAAGAGGGTCCAGTTGCATGTGGGGTTGCATAAAGGCTCCCCTGCGGAGTTCACTTGTACCCAAAGCCTTCCTCTGGGGGCACTTTTGGATAGTCGAAAGGGGCTGGTAACGCGTTTTCTGAGGCCCGCTTTTTCAGTCTTCTCCCTTTGCGGATAAGACTATATTAAGGCTTGCGTAGAAAGAGTGAACCCGGAGGGTTCATTTCCATGTGGGGCTGCGTAAAGGCTCCCCTGGGGAGTTCACTTGTACCCAAAGCCTTCCTCTGGGGGCACTTTTGGATGGGCGAAAGGGGTTCTAACGCGTTGTTTTTGGCCCGATTTTTCAGTCGTCTCCGATGCGGGCTAGGGCTGTATTTAGTGTTGCTTGGAAAGAGCGAACCCGGAGGATCCAGTTGCATGTGGGATTGGGTAAAGGCTCCCCTGGGGAGTTCAGTTGTACCCAAAGCCTTCCTCTGGGGGCACTTTTCGATAAGCGAAATGGGCTTGTAACCCATTTTCTGGGGCCCTATTTTTCAGTCATCTCCGATGCAGGCTAGGGCTATATTTAGGCTTGCTCGGAAAGAGCGAACACGGAGGGTCCAGTTGCATGTGGGTCTGCAAAAAGGTTCCCCTGGGTAGTTCATATGTACCCAAAGCCTTCCTTTGGGGGCACTTTTGGATGGTCCAAAGGGACTCGCAATGCGTTTTCTGAGGCCCGCTTTTTTAGTCTTCTCCCTTTGCGGCTACAGTTATATTTAGGCTTGCGTAGAAAGAGTGAACCCGGAGGGTCCAGTTGCATGTGGGTTTGCAAAAAGGCTCCCCTGGGGACTTCAGTTGTACCCAAAGCCTTCCTTTGGGGGCACTTTTGGATGGGCGAAATGGGATCGTAAAGCATTTTCTGGGGCCCGAGTTTTCAGTCTTCTCCCTTTGAGGCTAGGGCTATATTTAGGCTTGCGTAGAAAGAGTGAACCCGGAGGGTTCAGTTGCATGTGGGGCTGCAAAAAGGCTCCCCTGGGGAGTTCACTTGTACCCAAAGCCTTCCTCTGCGGGCACTTTTGGATGGGCGAAATGGGATCGGAAAGCATTTTCTGGGGCCCGAGTTTTCAGTCTTCTCCCTTTGAGGCTAGGGCTATATTTAGGCTTGCGTAGAAAGAGTGAACCCGGAGGGTTCAGTTGCATGTGGGGCTGCAAAAAGGCTCCCCTGGGGAGTTCACTTGTACCCAAAGCCTTCCTCTGGGGGCACTTTTGGATGGGCGAAAAGGGCTTGTAACGCGTTTTCTGGGGCCCGACTTTTCAGTCTTCTGCCATGCTGACTAGGGTTATATTTAGGGTTGCTCGGAAAGAGCGAACACGGAGGGTCCAGTTGCATGTGGGGCTGCAAAAAGGTTCCCCTGGGGAGTTCAGTTATACCCAACGCATTCCTTTTGGGGCACTTTTGGATGGCTAAATGGGGCTTGTAACGCTTTTTCTATGGCCCGATTTTTCAGTCGTCTGCCATGCGGTCCAGGGATATATTTAGGCTTGCTGTGACAGAGCGAACCCAGAGGGTCCATTTGGATGTGGGACTGCGTAAAGGCTCCCATGGGGAGTTCACTTGTACCCAAAGCCTTCCTCTGGGGGCACTTTTGGATAGTCGAAAGGGGCTTGTAACGCGTTTTCTGAGGCCCGCTTTTTCAGTCTTCTCCCTTTGCGGATAAGACTATATTAAGGCTTGCGTAGAAAGAGTGAACCCGGAGGGTTCATTTCCATGTGGGGCTGCGTAAAGGCTCCCCTGGGGAGTTCACTTGTACCCAAAGCCTTCCTCTGGGGGCACTTTTGGATGGGCGAAAGGGGTTCTAACGCGTTGGTTTTGGCCCGATTTTTCAGTCGTCTCCGATGCGGGCTAGGGCTGTATTTAGTGTTGCTTGGAAAGAGGGAACCCGGAGGATCCAGTTGCATGTGGGATTGGGTAAAGGCTCCCCTGGGGAGTTCAGTTGTACCCAAAGCCTTCCTCTGGGGGCACTTTTCGATAAGCGAAATGGGCTTGTAACCCATTTTCTGGGGCCCTATTTTTCAGTCATCTCCGATGCAGGCTAGGGCTATATTTAGGCTTGCTCGGAAAGAGCGAACACGGAGGGTCCAGTTGCATGTGGGTCTGCAAAAAGGTTCCCCTGGGTAGTTCATATGTACCCAAAGCCTTCCTTTGGGGGCACTTATGGATGGTCCAAAGGGACTCGCAATGCGTTTTCTGAGGCCCGCTTTTTTAGTCTTCTCCCTTTGCGGCTACAGTTATATTTAGGCTTGCGTAGAAAGAGTGAACCCGGAGGGTCCAGTTGCATGTGGGTTTGCAAAAAGGCTCCCCTGGGGACTTCAGTTGTACCCAAAGCCTTCCTTTGGGGGCACTTTTGGATGGGCGAAATGGGATCGTAAAGCATTTTCTGGGGCCCGAGTTTTCAGTCTTCTCCCTTTGAGGCTACAGCTATATTTAGGCTTGCATAGAAAGAGTGAACCCGGAGGGTTCAGTTGCATGTGGGGCTGCAAAAAGGCTCCCCTGCGGAGTTCACTTGTACCCAAAGCCTTCCTCTGCGGGCACTTTTGGATGGGTGATATGGGATCGGAAAGCATTTTCTGGGGCCCGAGTTTTCAGTCTTCTCCCTTTGAGGCTAGGGCTATATTTAGGCTTGCGTAGAAAGAGTGAACCCGGAGGGTTCAGTTGCATGTGGGGCTGCAAAAAGGCTCCCCTGGGGAGTTCACTTGTACCCAAAGCCTTCCTTTGGGGGCACTTTTGGATGGGCGAAAAGGGCTTGTAACGCGTTTTCTGGGGCCCGAGTTTTCAGTCTTCTCCCTTTGAGGCTAGGGCTATATTTAAGCTTGCTGTGAAAGAGCGAATAAAGAGGGTCCAGTTGCATGTGGGGTTGCATAAAGGCTCCCCTGCGGAGTTCACTTGTACCCAAAGCCTTCCTTTGGGGGCACTTTTGGATGGGCGAAATGGGATCGGAAAGCATTTTCTGGGGCCCGAGTTTTCAGTCTTCTCCCTTTGAGGCTAGGGCTATATTTAGGCTTGCGTAGAAAGAGTGAACCCGGAGGGTTCAGTTGCATGTGGGGCTGCGTAAAGGCTCCCCTGGGGAGTTCACTTGTACCCAAAGCCTTCCTCTGCGGGCACTTTTGGATGGGTGATATGGGATCGGAAAGCATTTTCTGGGGCCCGAGTTTTCAGTCTTCTCCCTTTGAGGCTAGGGCTATATTTAGGCTTGCGTAGAAAGAGTGAACCCAGAGGGTTCAGTTGCATGTGGGGCTGCAAAAAGGCTCCCCTGGGGAGTTCACTTGTACCCAAAGCCTTCCTTTGGGGGCACTTTTGGATGGGCGAAATGGGATCGGAAAGCATTTTCTGGGGCCCGAGTTTTCAGTCTTCTCCCTTTGAGGCTAGGGCTATATTTAGGCTTGCGTAGAAAGAGTGAACCCGGAGGGTTCAGTTGCATGTGGGGCTGCAAAAAGGCTCCCCTGGGGAGTTCACTTGTACCCAAAGCCTTCCTTTGGGGGCACTTCTGGATGGGCGAAAAGGGCTTGTAACGCGTTTTCTGGGGCCCGACTTTTCAGTCTTCTGCCATGCTGACTAGGGTTATATTTAGGGTTGCTCGGAAAGAGCGAACACGGAGGGTCCAGTTGCATGTGGGGCTGCAAAAAGGTTCCCCTGGGGAGTTCAGTTATACCCAACGCATTCCTTTTGGGGCACTTTTGGATGGTCCAAAGGGACTAGCAATGCGTTTTCTGGGGCCAGAGTTTTCAGTCGTCTTCAATGCGGGCCAGGGGTATATTTTGGATTGCTGTGAAAGAGCGAATACGGAGGGTCCAGTTGCATGTGGGGCTGCGTAAAGGCTCCCCTGGGGAGTTCAGTTGTACCCAAAGCCTTCCTTTGGGGGCACTTTTGGATGGTCCAAAGGGACTCGCTATGCATTTTCTGGGGCCCGAGTTTTCAGTCGTCTCCAAATGCCGCCTAGGGCTATATTTAAGCTTGCTGGGAAAGAGCGAATAAAGAGGGTCCAGTTGCATGTGGGGTTGCATAAAGGCTCCCCTGCGGAGTTCACTTGTACCCAAAGCCTTCCTTTGGGGGCACTTTTGGATGGGCGAAATGGGATCGGAAAGCATTTTCTGGGGCCCGAGTTTTCAGTCTTCTCCCTTTGAGGCTACAGCTATATTTAGGCTTGCGTAGAAAGAGTGAACCCAGAGGGTTCAGTTGCATGTGGGGCTGCAAAAAGGCTCCCCTGGGGAGTTCACTTGTACCCAAAGCCTTCCTTTGGGGGCACTTTTGGATGGGCGAAATGGGATCGGAAAGCATTTTCTGGGGCCCGAGTTTTCAGTCTTCTCCCTTTGAGGCTAGGGCTATATTTAGGCTTGCGTAGAAAGAGTGAACCCGGAGGGTTCAGTTGCATGTGGGGCTGCAAAAAGGCTCCCCTGGGGAGTTCACTTGTACCCAAAGCCTTCCTTTGGGGGCACTTCTGGATGGGCGAAAAGGGCTTGTAACGCGTTTTCTGGGGCCCGACTTTTCAGTCTTCTGCCATGCTGACTAGGGTTATATTTAGGGTTGCTCGGAAAGAGCGAACACGGAGGGTCCAGTTGCATGTGGGGCTGCAAAAAGGTTCCCCTGGGGAGTTCAGTTATACCCAACGCATTCCTTTTGGGGCACTTTTGGATGGCCAAATGGGGCTTGTAACGCTTTTTCTATGGCCCGATTTTTCAGTCGTCTGCCATGCGGTCCAGGGATATATTTAGGCTTGCTGTGAAAGAGCGAACCCGGAGGGTCCATTTGCATGTGGGACTGCGTAAAGGCTCCCATGGGGAGTTCACTTGTACCCAAAGCCTTCCTCTGGGGGCACTTTTGGATAGTCGAAAGGGGCTGGTAACGCGTTTTCTGAGGCCCGCTTTTTCAGTCTTCTCCCTTTGCGGATAAGACTATATTAAGGCTTGCGTAGAAAGAGTGAACCCGGAGGGTTCATTTCCATGTGGGGCTGCGTAAAGGCTCCCCTGGGGAGTTCACTTGTACCCAAAGCCTTTCTCTGGGGGCACTTTTGGATGGGCAAAAGGGGTTCTAACGCGTTGTTTTTGGCCCGATTTTTCAGTCGTCTCCGATGCGGGCTAGGGCTGTATTTAGTGTTGCTTGGAAAGAGGGAACCCGGAGGATCCTGTTGCATGTGGGATTGGGTAAAGGCTCCCCTGGGGAGTTCAGTTGTACCCAAAGCCTTCCTCTGGGGGCACTTTTCGATAAGCGAAATGGGCTTGTAACCCATTTTCTGGGGCCCTATTTTTCAGTCGTCTCCGATGCAGGCTAGGGCTATATTTAGGCTTGCTCGGAAAGAGCGAACACGGAGGGTCCAGTTGCATGTGGGTCTGCAAAAAGGTTCCCCTGGGGAATTCAGATGTACCCAAAGCCTTCCTTTGGGGGCACTTTTGGATGGTCCAAAAAGACTCGCAATGCGTTTTCTGAGGCCCGCTTTTTTAGTCTTCTCCCTTTGCGGCTACAGTTATATTTAGGCTTGTGTAGAAAGAGTGAACCCGGAGGGTCCAGTTGCATGTGGGTTTGCAAAAAGGCTCCCCTGGGGACTTCAGTTGTACCCAAAGCCTTCCTTTGGGGGCACTTTTGGATGGGCGAAATGGGATTGTAAAGCATTTTCTGGGGCCCGAGTTTTCAGTCTTCTCCCTTTGAGGCTACAGCTATATTTAGGCTTGCATAGAAAGAGTGAACCCGGAGGGTTCAGTTGCATGTGGGGCTGCAAAAAGGCTCCCCTGCGGAGTTCACTTGTACCCAAAGCCTTCCTCTGCGGGCACTTTTGGATGGGTGATATGGGATCGGAAAGCATTTTCTGGGGCCCGAGTTTTCAGTCTTCTCCCTTTGAGGCTAGGGCTATATTTAGGCTTGCGTAGAAAGAGTGAACCCGGAGGGTTCAGTTGCATGTGGGGCTGCAAAAAGGCTCCCCTGGGGAGTTCACTTGTACCCAAAGCCTTCCTTTGGGGGCACTTTTGGATGGGCGAAAAGGGCTTGTAACGCGTTTTCTGGGGCCCGAGTTTTCAGTCTTCTCCCTTTGAGGCTAGGGCTATATTTAAGCTTGCTGTGAAAGAGCGAATAAAGAGGGTCCAGTTGCATGTGGGGTTGCATAAAGGCTCCCCTGCGGAGTTCAGTTGTACCCAAAACCTTCCTTTGGGGGCACTTTTGGATGGTCCAAAGGGACTCGCAATGCGTTTTCTGAGGCCCGCTTTTTCAGTCTTCTCCCTTTGCTGCTAGGACTATGATTATGCTTGCGTAGGAAGAGTGAACTTGGAGGGTTCAGTTGCATGTGGGGCTGCAAAAAGGCTCCCCTGAAGAGTTCACTTCTACCCAACGCATTCCTTTCGGGGCACTTTTGAATGGGCGAAATCGGCTTGTAAGGCGATTTCTTAGGCCTGATTTTTCAATCGTCTCCGATGCCGCCTACGGCTATATTTAGGCTTGCTGTGAAGGAGCGAATAAGGAGGGTCCAGTTGCATGTGGGGCTGCGTAAAGGCTCCCTTGAGGAGTTCACTTGTACCCAAAGCCTTCCTCTAGGGGCACTTTTGGATGGGCGAAAGGGGCTTGTAACGCGTTTCCTTTAGCTCGATTTTTCAGTCGTCTCTGATGCAGGCTAGGGCTATATTTAGGCTTGCTGTGAAAGAGCGAACCCGCGGTGTCCGTTTGCATGTGAGCCGGCATAAAGGATCCCCTGCAGAGTTCACTTGTACCCAACGCATTCCTTTCGGGGCACTTTTGGATGGGCAAAAGGGGCTTGTAACGCGTTTTCTTTGACCCGATTTTTCAGTCGTCTCCGATGCCTTCTAGGGCTATATTTAGGCTTGCTGTGAAAGAGCGAACCCGCGGTGTCCATTTGCATGTGGGCCTGCATAAAGGATCCCCTGCGGTGTTCACTTGTACCCAAAGCCTTCCTCTGGGGGCACTTTTGGATGGGCGAAAGGGGCTCGGAATGCGTTTTCTGGGACCCGAGTTTTCAGTCGTCTCCGATGCCGCCAAGGGCTATATTTAGAGTTGCTCGGAAAGAGCGAACCCGGAGTGTTCAGTTGCATGTGGGGCTGCATAAGGGCTCCCCTGGGGAGTTCAGATGTACCCAAAGCCTTCCTCTGGGGGCACTTTTTGATGGGCGAAAGGGGCTTGTAACCCATTTTCTATGGCCCGATTTTTCAGTCGTCTCCGATGCCTTCTAGGGCTATATTTAGGCTTGCTGTGAAAGAGCGAATACGGAGCGTCCAGTTGCATGTGGGGCTGCGTAAAGGCTACCCCGGGGAGTTCACTTTTACCCAAAGCCTTCCTTTGGGGGCACTTTTGGATGGGCGAAAGGGGCTCGGAATGCGTATTCTGGGGCCGGAGTTTTCAGTCTTCTGCCATGCTGACTAGGGATATATTTAGGGTTGCTCGGAAACAGTGAACACAGATGGTCCAGTTGCATGTGGGGCTGCATAAAGGCTCCCCTGGGGAGCTCATTTGAACCCAAAGCCTTCCTTTGGGGGCACTTTTGGATGGGCGAAAGGGACTCGCAATGCGTTTTCTGGGGCCCGATTTTTCAGTCTTCTCCCTTTGCGGCTACAGTTATATTTAGGCTTGCGTAGAAAGAGTGAAGCCGGAGGGTTCAGTTGCATGTGGGGCTGCAAAAAGGCTCCCCTGGGGAGTTCACTTGTACCCAAAGCCTTCCTTTGGGGGCACTTTTGGAAGGGCGAAAGGGGATCGGAATGCGTATTCTGGGGCCCAACTTTTCAGTCTTCTGCCATGCTGACTAGGGTTATATTTAGGCTTGGGTAGAAAGAATGAACCCGGAGGGTTCAGTTGCATGTGGGGCTGCAAAAAGGCTCCCCTGGGGAGTTCTCTTGAACCCAAAGCCTTCCTTTGGGGGCACTTTTGGATGGGCGAAAGGGGCTTGGAATTCGTTTTCTTGGGCCATCTTTTTCAATTTTCTCCCTTTGCGGCTAGGGGTATATTTAGGCTTGCGTAGAAAGAGTGAACCCGTAGGGTCCAGTTGCATGTGGGTTTGCAAAAAGGCTCCCGTGGGGAGTTCAGTTGTACCCAAAGCCTTCCTTTGGGGGCACTTTTGGATGGGCGAAAAGGGCTTGTAACGTGTTTTCTGGGGCCTGATTTTTCAGTCGTCGGCCATGTGGGCCAGGCATATATTCAGGCTTGCATTGAAAGAGCGAATACGGAGGGTCCAGTTGCATGTGGCCTGCGTAAAGCCTCCCCTGGGGAGTTCAATTGTACCAAAAGCCTTCCTTTGGGGGCACTTTTGGATGGGCGAAAGGGGCTTGTAACTCGTTGTCTTTGGCGCGATTTTTCAGACGTCTCCGATGCGGGCTCTGGCTATATTTAGGGTTGCTCGGAAAGAGCGAACACGGAGGGTCCAGTTGCATGTGGGGCTGCATAAAGGTTCCTCTGTGGAGTTCAGCTGTACCCAAAGCCTTCCTTTGGAGGCACTTTTGGATGGGCGAAAGGGGCTTGTAACGCGTTTTTTGGGGCCCGATTTTTCAGTCGTCGGCCATGTGGGCTAGGGCTATATTTAGGGTTGCTCTGAAAGAGCGAATACGGAGGGTCCAGTTGCATGTTGCCTGCGTAAAGGCTCTCCTGCGGAGTTCAGTTGTACCCAAAGCCTTACTTTGGGGGCACTTTTGGATGGGCGAAAGGGTCTTGTAACTCGATGTCTTTGGCCCGATTTTTCAGTCGTCTCCGATGCCAGTTAGGGCTGTATTTAGGGTTGCTGTGAAAGAGCGAACACGGAGGGTCCAGTTGCATGTGGGGCTGCAAAAAGGCTACCCTGGGGAGTTCATTTGAACCAAAAGCCTTCCTTTTGGGGCGCTTTTGGATGGTCCAAAGGGACTCGCAATGCGTTTTCTGAGGCCCGCTTTTTCAGTCTTCTCACGCTGCGGCTACGGTTATATTTAGGCTTGCGTAGAAAGAGTGAACCCGGACGGTTCAGTTGGATGTGGGGCTACAAAAAGGCTTCCCCTGAGAAGTTCAGTTGTACCCAGCACCTTCCTGGGGGGCACTTTTAGATGGTCCAAAGGGACTCGCAGTGCGTTTTCTACGGCCCGATTTTTCAGTCGTATGCCATGCGGGCCAGGGATATACTTAGGGTTGCTGTGAAAGAGCGAATACAGAGGGTCCAGTTGCATGTGGGGCTGCATAAAGGCTCCTCTGGGGAGTTCACTGGTACCCAAAGCCTTCCTTTGGGGGCACTTTTGGATGGTCCAAAGAGACTTGCAATGCGTTTTCTGGGGCCCGCTTTTTCAGTCTTCTCCCTTTGCGGCTACGGATATATTTAGGCTTGCGTAGAATGAGTGAAGCCGGAGGGTTCAGTTGCATGTGGGGCTACAAAAAGGCTCCCCTGGGGAGTTCACTTGTACCCAAAGCCTTCCTTTGGGGGCACTTTTGGATGGGCGAAAGGGGCTCGGAATGCGTATTCTGGGGCCCGAGTTTTCAGTCTTCTGCCATGCTGACTAGGGTTATATTTAGGCTTGCGTAGAAAGAATGAACCCGGAGGGTTCAGTTGCATGTGGGGCTACAAAAAGGCTCCCCTGGGGAGTTCACTTGTACCCAAAGCCTTCCTTTGGGGGCACTTTTGGATGGGCGAAAGGGGCTTGTAATGCGTATTCTGGGACCCGAGTTTTCAGTCGTCTCCCATGCAGGCTAGGGCTATATTTAGGCTTGCTCGGAAAGAGCGAACACGGAGGGTCCAGTTGCATGTGGGGCTGCGTAAAGGCTCCCCTGGGGAATTCAGATGTACCCAAAGCCTTCCTTTGGGGGCACTTTTGGATGCTCCAAAGGGACTCGCAATGCGTTTTCTGGGGCCCGATTTTTCAGTCTTCTCCATTTGTGGCTACAGCTATATTTATGCTTGCGTAGAAAGAGTGAACCCGGAGGGTCCAGTTGCATGTGGGGCTGCAAAAAGGCTCCCTGGGGAGTTCTGTTGTACCCAACGCCTTCCTTTGGGGGCATTTTTGGATGGGCGAAAGGGGCTTGTAATGCGTTTTCTGGGACCCGAGATTTCAGTCTTCTGCCATGCTGACTAGGGTTATATTTAGGGTTGCTCGGAAACAGCGAACACGGATGGTGCAGTTGCATGTGGGGCTGCATAAAGGCTCCCCTGGGGAGTTCATTTGAACCCAAAGCCTTTCTTTCGGGGCACTTTTGGATGGTCCAAAGAGACTCGCAATGCGTTTTCTGGGGCCCGCTTTTTCAGTCTTCTCCCTTTGCGGCTACAGTTATATTTAGGCTTGCGTAGAAAGAGTGAAGCCGGAGGGTCCAGTTGCATGTGGGGCTGCAAAAAGGCTCCCCTGGGGAGTTCACTTGTACCCAACGCATTCCTTTCGGAGCACTTTTGGATGGGCGAAAGGGGCTTGTAACGCGTTTTCTTTGACCCGATTTTTCAGTCGTCTCCGATGCCTTCTAGGGATATATTTAGGCTTGCGGTGAAAGAGCGAACCCGCGGAGTCCATTTCCATGTGGGCCTGCATAAAGGATCCCCTGCGGTGTTCACTTGTACCCAAAGCCTTCCTCTGGGGGCACTTTTGAATGGGCGAAAGGGGCTCGGAATGCGTTTTCTGGGACCCGAGTTTTCAGTTGTCTCCGATGCCGGCTAGGGCTATATTTAGAGTTGCTCGGAAAGAGCGAACCTAGAGGGTGCAGTTGCATGTAAAGCTGCATAAAGGCTCCCCTGCAGAGTTCAGTTGTACCCAAGGCCTTCCTTTGGGGGCACTTTTGGATGGGCGAAAGGGGCTCGGAATGCGTTTTCTGGGGCCCGATTTTTCAGTTGTCTCCCATGCAGGCTATGGCTATATTTAGGCTTGCTCGGAAAGAGCGAATACGGAGGGTCCAGTTGCATGTGGGGCTGCGTAAAGGCTCCCCTGGGGAGTTCACTTGTACCCAAAGCCTTCCTTTGGGGGCACTTTTGGATGGGCGAAAGGGACTCGCAATGCGTTTTCTGGGGCCCGATTTTTCAGTCTTCTCCCTTTGTGGCTAGAGCTATATTTAGGCTTGCGTAGAAAGAGTGAACCCGGAGGGTCCAGTTGCATGTGGGGCTGCAAAAAGGCTCCCTGGGGAGTTCAGTTGTACCCAACGCCTTCCTTTGGGGGCACTTTTGGATGGGCGAAAGGGGCTCGGAATGCGTATTCTGGGGCCCGAGTTTTCAGTCTTCTGCCATGCTGACTAGGGTTATATTTAGGCTTGCGTAGAAAGAATGAACCCGGAGGGTTCAGTTGCATGTGGGGCTACAAAAAGGCTCCCCTGGGGAGTTCACTTGTACCCAAAGCCTTCCTTTGGGGGCACTTTTGGATGGGCGAAAGGGGCTTGTAATGCGTATTCTGGGACCCGAGTTTTCAGTCGTCTCCCATGCAGGCTAGGGCTATATTTAGGCTTGCTCGGAAAGAGCGAACACGGAGGGTCCAGTTGCATGTGGGGCTGCGTAAAGGCTCCCCTGGGGAATTCAGATGTACCCAAAGCCTTCCTTTGGGGGCACTTTTGGATGCTCCAAAGGGACTCGCAATGCGTTTTCTGGGGCCCGATTTTTCAGTCTTCTCCATTTGTGGCTACAGCTATATTTATGCTTGCGTAGAAAGAGTGAACCCGGAGGGTCCAGTTGCATGTGGGGCTGCAAAAAGGCTCCCTGGGGAGTTCTGTTGTACCCAACGCCTTCCTTTGGGGGCATTTTTGGATGGGCGAAAGGGGCTTGTAATGCGTTTTCTGGGCCCCGAGTTTTCAGTCTTCTGCCATGCTGACTAGGGTTATATTTAGGGTTGCTCGGAAACAGCGAACACGGATGGTGCAGTTGCATGTGGGGCTGCATAAAGGCTCCCCTGGGGAGTTCATTTGAACCCAAAGCCTTTCTTTCGGGGCACTTTTGGATGGTCCAAAGAGACTCGCAATGCGTTTTCTGGGGCCCGCTTTTTCAGTCTTCTCCCTTTGCGGCTACAGTTATATTTAGGCTTGCGTAGAAAGAGTGAAGCCGGAGGGTCCAGTTGCATGTGGGGCTGCAAAAAGGCTCCCCTGGGGAGTTCACTTGTACCCAACGCATTCCTTTCGGAGCACTTTTGGATGGGCGAAAGGGGCTTGTAACGCGTTTTCTTTGACCCGATTTTTCAGTCGTCTCCGATGCCTTCTAGGGATATATTTAGGCTTGCGGTGAAAGAGCGAACCCGCGGAGTCCATTTCCATGTGGGCCTGCATAAAGGATCCCCTGCGGTGTTCACTTGTACCCAAAGCCTTCCTCTGGGGGCACTTTTGAATGGGCGAAAGGGGCTCGGAATGCGTTTTCTGGGACCCGAGTTTTCAGTTGTCTCCGATGCCGGCTAGGGCTATATTTAGAGTTGCTCGGAAAGAGCGAACCTAGAGGGTGCAGTTGCATGTAAAGCTGCATAAAGGCTCCCCTGCAGAGTTCAGTTGTACCCAAGGCCTTCCTTTGGGGGCACTTTTGGATGGGCGAAAGGGACTCGCAATGCGTTTTCTGGGGCCCGATTTTTCAGTCTTCTCCCTTTGTGGCTAGAGCTATATTTAGGCTTGCGTAGAAAGAGTGAACCCGGAGGGTCCAGTTGCATGTGGGGCTGCAAAAAGGCTCCCTGGGGAGTTCAGTTGTACCCAACGCCTTCCTTTGGGGGCACTTTTGGATGGGCGAAAGGGGCTCGGAATGCGTATTCTGGGGCCCGAGTTTTCAGTCTTCTGCCATGCTGACTAGGGTTATATTTAGGCTTGCGTAGAAAGAATGAACCCGGAGGGTTCAGTTGCATGTGGGGCTACAAAAAGGCTCCCCTGGGGAGTTCACTTGTACCCAAAGCCTTCCTTTGGGGGCACTTTTGGATGGGCGAAAGGGGCTTGTAATGCGTATTCTGGGACCCGAGTTTTCAGTCGTCTCCCATGCAGGCTAGGGCTATATTTAGGCTTGCTCGGAAAGAGCGAACACGGAGGGTCCAGTTGCATGTGGGGCTGCGTAAAGGCTCCCCTGGGGAATTCAGATGTACCCAAAGCCTTCCTTTGGGGGCACTTTTGGATGCTCCAAAGGGACTCGCAATGCGTTTTCTGGGGCCCGATTTTTCAGTCTTCTCCATTTGTGGCTACAGCTATATTTATGCTTGCGTAGAAAGAGTGAACCCGGAGGGTCCAGTTGCATGTGGGGCTGCAAAAAGGCTCCCTGGGGAGTTCTGTTGTACCCAACGCCTTCCTTTGGGGGCATTTTTGGATGGGCGAAAGGGGCTTGTAATGCGTTTTCTGGGACCCGAGTTTTCAGTCGTCTCCCATGCAGGCTAGGGCTATATTTAGGCTTGCTCGGAAACAGCGAACACGGATGGTCCAGTTGCATGTGGGGCTGCATAAAGGCTCCCCTGGGGAGTTCACTTGTACCCAACGCATTCCTTTCGGAGCACTTTTGGATGGGCGAAAGGGGCTTGTAACGCGTTTTCTTTGACCCGATTTTTCAGTCGTCTCCGATGCCTTCTAGGGATATATTTAGGCTTGCGGTGAAAGAGCGAACCCGCGGAGTCCATTTCCATGTGGGCCTGCATAAAGGATCCCCTGCGGTGTTCACTTGTACCCAAAGCCTTCCTCTGGGGGCACTTTTGAATGGGCGAAAGGGGCTCGGAATGCGTTTTCTGGGACCCGAGTTTTCAGTTGTCTCCGATGCCGGCTAGGGCTATATTTAGAGTTGCTCGGAAAGAGCGAACCTAGAGGGTGCAGTTGCATGTAAAGCTGCATAAAGGCTCCCCTGCAGAGTTCAGTTGTACCCAAGGCCTTCCTTTGGGGGCACTTTTGGATGGGCGAAAGGGGCTCGGAATGCGTTTTCTGGGGCCCGATTTTTCAGTTGTCTCCCATGCAGGCTAGGGCTATATTTAGGCTTGCTCGGAAAGAGCGAATACGGAGGGTCCAGTTGCATGTGGGGCTGCGTAAAGGCTCCCCTGGGGAGTTCACTTGTACCCAAAGCCTTCCTTTGGGGGCACTTTTGGATGGGCGAAAGGGACTCGCAATGCGTTTTCTGGGGCCCGATTTTTCAGTCTTCTCCCTTTGTGGCTAGAGCTATATTTAGGCTTGCGTAGAAAGAGTGAACCCGGAGGGTCCAGTTGCATGTGGGGCTGCAAAAAGGCTCCCTGGGGAGTTCAGTTGTACCCAACGCCTTCCTTTGGGGGCACTTTTGGATGGGCGAAAGGGGCTCGGAATGCGTATTCTGGGGCCCGAGTTTTCAGTCTTCTGCCATGCTGACTAGGGTTATATTTAGGCTTGCGTAGAAAGAATGAACCCGGAGGGTCCAGTTGCAAGTGGGGCTGCATAAAGGCTCCCCTGGGGAGTTCAGTTGTACCCAAAGCCTTCCTTTGGGGGCACTTTTGGATGCTCCAAAGGGACTCGCAATGCGTTTTCTGGGGCCCGATTTTTCAGTCTTCTCCCTTTGTGGCTAGAGCTATATTTAGGCTTGCGTAGAAAGAGTGAACCCGGAGGGTCCAGTTGCATGTGGGGCTGCGTAAAGGCTCCCCTGGGGAGTTCACTTCTACCCAACGCATTCCTTTGGGGGCACTTTTGGATGGGCGAAAGGGGCTTGTAATGCGTTTTCTGGGCCCCGAGTTTTCAGTCTTCTGCCATGCTGACTAGGGTTATATATAGGGTTGCTCGGAAACAGCGAACACGGATGGTCCAGTTTCATGTGGGGCTGCATAAAGGCTCCCCTGGGGAGTTCATTTGAACCCAAAGCCTTCCTTTCGGGGCACTTTTGGATGGTCCAAAGAGACTCGCAATGCGTTTTCTGAGGCCCGCTTTTTCAGTCTTCTCCCTTTGCGGCTACAGTTATATTTAGGCTTGCGTAGAAAGAGTGAAGCCGGAGGGTTCAGTTGCATGTGGGGCTGCAAAAAGGATCCCCTGCGGTGTTCACTTGTACCCAAAGCCTTCCTCTGGGGGCACTTTTGAATGGGAGAAAGGGGAATCGCAATGCATTTTCTGGGACCCGTTTTTTCAGTCTTCTCCCTTTGTGGCTACGGCTATATTTAGGCTTGCGTAGAAAGAGTGAACCTGGACGGTTCAGTTGCATATGGGGCTGCAAAAAGGCTCCCCTGGGGAGTTCACTTGTACCCAACGCATTCCTTTCGGGGCACTTTTGGATGGGCGAAAGGGGCTTGTAAGGCCTTTTTTTTGTCCCGATTTTTCAGTCGTCTCCGATGCCTTCTAGGGCTATATTTAGGGTTGCTGTGAAAGAGCGAATAAGGAGGTCCAGTTGCATGTGGAGTTGCGTAAAGGCTCCCCTGGGGAGTTCACTTGTACCCAAAGCCATCCTCTGGGGGCACTTTTGGATGGGCGAATGTGGCTTGTAACGCGTTTTCTGGGGCCCGATTTTTCAGTCGTCTCTGATGCGGGCTAGGGCTATATTTAGTGTTGCTTGGAAAGAGCGAACCCGGAGGATCCAGTTGCATGTGGAATTGCGTAAAGGCTCCCCTGGGGAGTTCAGTTGTACCCAAAGCCTTCCTCTGGGGGCACTTTTTGATGGGCGAAATGGGCTTGTAATGCGTTTTCTGGGGCCCGATTTTTCAGTCGTCTCCAATGTTGGCCAGGGCTATATTTAGGGTTGCTGTGAAAGAGCGAATACGGAGGGTCCAGTTGCATGTGGGGCTGCAAAAAGGCTCCGCTGGGGAGTTCAGTTGTACCCAACGCATTCCTTTCGGGGCACTTTTGGATGGGCGAAATGGGCTTGTAATGCGATTTCTTAGGCCCGATTTTTCAGTCGTCTCCGATGCCTTCTAGGGATATATTTAGGCTTGCTGTGAAAGAGTGAATAGGAAGGGTACTGTTGCATGTGGGGCTGGGTAAAGGCTCCCCTGGGGAGTTCAGTTGTACCCAAAGCCTTCCTCTGGGGGCACTTTTCGATGGGCGAAAGAGGCTCGGAATTCGTTTTATGGGACCCGGTTTTTCAGTCGTCTGCCATGCGGGCCAGGGCTATATCTAAGCTTGTGTAGAAAGAGTGAACCCGTAGGGTCCAGTTCCATGTGGGGCTGCAAAAAGGCTCCCCTGGGGACTTCAGTTGTACCCAAAGCCTTCCTCTGGGGGCACTTTTGGATGGTCCAAAGGGACTCGCAGTGCGTTTTCTGAGGCCCGATTTTTCAGACGTCTGCCATGTGGGCCAGTGCTATATTTAGGGTTGCTGTGAAAGAGTGAACCCGGAGGGTCCAGTTGCATGTGGGACTGCAAAAAGGCTCCCCTGGGGAGTTCAGATGTACCCAACGCATTCCTTTCGGGGCACTTTTGGATGGGCGAATGGGGCTTGTAACGCTTTTTCTATGGCCCGAGTTTTCAGTCGTCTGCTATGCGGGCCAGGGCTATATATAGGGTTGCTGTGAAAGAGCGAATTCAGAGGGTCCAGTTGCATGTGGGACTGCGTAAAGGCTCCCCTGCAGAGTTCACTTGTACCCAAAGCCTTCCTCTGGGGGCACTTTTGGATGGACGAAAGGGGCTCGGAATGCGTTTTCTGGGACCCGAGTTTTCAGTCGTCTCCGATGCCGGCTAGGGCTATATTTAGTGTTGCTCGGAAAGAGCGAACCCGGAGGGTGCAGTTGTATATGGGACTGCGTAAAGGCTCCCCTGGGGAGTTCACTTGTACTCAAAGCCTTCCTTTGGGGGCACTTTTGGATGGGCGAAAGGGGCTGGTAACACGTTTTCTGGGGCTCGATTTTTCAGTCGTCTTCGATGCGGGCCAGGGACATGTTTAGGATTGCTGTGAAAGAGCGAATAAGGATGGTGCAGTTACGTGTGGGGCTGCAAAAAGGCTCCCCTGGGGCGTTCAGATGTACCCAAAGCCTTCCTCTGGGGGCACTTTTGGATGGGCGAAAGGGGCTCAGAAAGCGTTTTCTGGGCCCCGAGTTTTCAGTCGTCTCCCATGCCGGCTAGGTTAATATTTAGTGTTGCTCGGAAAGAGCGAACCCGGAGGGTTCAGTTGCATGTGGGGCTGCATAAAGGCTCCCCTGGGGAGTTCACTTGTACCCAAAGCCTTCCTTTGGGGGCACTTTTGGATGGGCGAAAGGGGCTCCGAATGCGTTTTCTGAGGCCAGCTTTTTTAATCTTCTCCCTTTGCTGCTAGGGCTATATTTAGGCTTGCGTAGGAAGAGTGAACCCGGAGGGTCCAGTTGCATGTTACCTGCATAAAGGCTCCCCTGGGGAGTTCCGTTGTACCCAAAGCCCATCTTACGTGAAGATCAACTCTCCATGGGAGCCTTTATGCAGCCCCACATGCAACTAGACCCTCCGTATTCGTGCTTTCCGAGCAAGCGTAAGCATATTTCTAGTTGGCATCTGAGATGACTGAAAAATCGGGCCCCAGAAAACGCGTTCTGAGCCACTTTGGACCATCCAAGAGTGCCCGCAGAGGAAGGCTTTGGGTACAACTGAACTCCCCTGGGGAGTCTTCACGCAGCCCCACATGAAAGTGAACCCTTTCTGTTTCCTCTTTCTGAGCTACCCGAAACATATCCCTACCCAGCATGGGAGAGAAATTCAAAATGTGGCCCAAGAAAACGCATTCAAAGTCCCTTTTTCCCATCAAATAGTGCCCCCTTAGAAAGGCTTTGGGTACAACTGAACTCCCCAGGGGAGCCTTAACGCAGTCACACATGCAACTGGACCGTCTGCCTTATCTCTTTCTGAGCAACCCTTATCATAGCCCTACCCAGAAACAGAGACGAATGAAAAATGCAGAAAATGCATTCAAAGACTGTTTCACCCATCCATAAGTTCCCCCAAAGGAAGGCTTTGGGGACAACTGAACTCCCCATGGGAGCCTTCACGAAGCCCCACATGCAACTGGACCCTTTGTCTTCCCTCTTTCTGAGCAACCCCAATAATATCCTTCCCCGGATTCGGAGAGGAATTCAAAAGAGGGCCCGAGAAATGGAGTTCAAAGCCCCTTTCACCCATCAAAAAGTGCCCCAAAGGAAGGCTTTTGGTACAACTGAACTCCCCATGGGACCTTCACACAGGCTGAAAAATTGGGCCCCAGAAAACGCGTTCATTTAAGGATATGGTGAGTGGGTTAGGTTAATGTTTCAGGTTCTGGTTAGGGTTAGGTTAGGGTGAGAGTATTAGGGTTAGGTTTAGGGATAGGGTTAGAGAATTAGGTTTAGTGTAAGGGTAAGTTTTACGTTTAGTGTAACTTTTTTTTAGCGTAAGGTTAGGGGTTAAGTTTTGGATAAGAGTAAGGGTTAGATTTAGGGTAAGTGTTAAAGGGTTAGAGGAAGGGGAAAAGGAAGGGGAATGGAAAGGGGAAGGGGAAGGAGAAGGGTAACGGGAACGGGAATAGGAATGGGAAGGGTTAATGTACTGGCTGTCCCGGTGCCGGGGTTCAGTCCCATGCGGATGGGAGGCTTGCCGTCCCGAGATCCCGGATGCCTCCGTCCGGAGGCGAGGAAGCAGACCGTCCCGAGCCCCTTGGTTCCGGTCTTGGGAGACAATAGTGCTAGCCGCACCGGGGTCCAGAGCCGACCTCGGGTGTCTCGGAGACGGCTATCCAATGGCACAGGTATCTGGCCACATACGGCACGGTGCTTGCCGTGCGTTGAACGAGGTTGTTGCTGTCGAGACGTTTGGGGACCGGCTGTTCCGAAATCTGTGGAATGTGTCGGGCGGCATGCCGGCAGACTGTCCCATGTCCCGGGTGTCTGGCCTCGATCGGCACATTGGCCGGCCGTGCCGTGAAGCGGGAGGCTGGTGTCCGCTGCTATTGGGACTCGCCGTTCCCGATCCATCCCGTGCGGATCGGCGAACGACCATCCCACGCTCCCGGTTATATCCATTCGGAGGCGCGGGAGCCGACCGTCCCGAGCCCCTTGACTCAGGTCGTGGGCAACGTGTGTGCTAGCCACACCGCGGTCCGGGCTCCGTCTTGGGCGGATCGGAAAAGGCGATCCCACAACACGGTTGTGCGGCCACGAGCTGCATGGGAGCCAGACTTGCCGCGAAGCGTCAGGCTGTCGTTCACCGGCTTGGAGTTACGCCGTCCCGGGGAACGTCGATTCAGACAGTCCAGAGCGGTAGGTGTCCGGATGTGGACCCTGGGCTCCGGTCCTGGGTGACGTGTGTGCTAGCCGCGCCGCGGTCCGGGTCCCGCCTTGGGCGGCTCGACGAAAGTGATCGCAAGACACGGGTGACCGGCCACAAGCGGTGTGGGTGCCAGCCTTGCCGCGAAGCAGGAGGCTGTGTTCCATTCGCTCGGGAACTGTCCGTCCCGGAGCGGCGGCCGTCCGTCCCGAACGCCAAGACTCCGGTCCTGGGAGATGTGTATGCTAGCCGCGCAAGGGTAAGAATCCCGTTTCGGGCGGACTGGGGACAACAATCCCATGACACGGTTGTCCGGCCACGAGCGGCGTGGGAGCCAGACTTGCCGCGAAGAGTGAGGCTGTCATCTGCAGGCTCGTGGAATGGCAGTCGCGGGGACATGGGGTTCTGTCCTCTCCGGAGCGGCAGCCGTCCGTCCCGAACACCCACGCTCCTATCCTGGGCGACGTGTGTGTTAGCTGCATGGGGGTCCGGGTTCTGTCTTGGGCGGCTCGGGGAAGGAGATCCCACGACACAGTGGTCCGGCCACGAGCTGCATGTTTAGCAGCCGTGTTGTGAAACAGGAGGCTGTCATCCTCTGGCTCGGGGGCTGGCTGTCCCCGAGACCAAAGCTTCTGTCCTGCCCGGAGCGGCGGCCGTCCTTCCCGAACACCCACGCTCCGGTCCTGGGCGATGTGTGTGCTAGCCGCACTAGGTCCCGGTCGGACCTCTGTCGGCTCCGCTATTTCGATCGCAGGAAACGTGTGTCCCTCTACGGGCTGCGTGGGTCCGGCTTCCCGAGCCCCTAGGCTCCGGTCCTGCGCGACGTGTGTGCTAGCCGCACCAGGGTCCGAGTCCCGCCTTGGGCGGCTCGACGAAAGTGATCCCAAGACACGGTCGTCTGACCACAAGCGGTGTGGGTGCCAGCCTTGCCACGTAGCAGGAGGCTGTGGTCCGCTCGCTCAGGAACTGTCCGTCCCTGAAACAGCAGTTCTGTCCTGTCCGTAGCTGCTGCCGTCCTTCCCGAACGCCTAGGCTCCGGTCCTGGGCGACGTGTGTGCTAGCCGCACGGCGGTCCGGATCCCGTTTCGGGCGGACTGGGGACAACGATCCCACAAAACGGTTGTCCGGCCACAAGCATTGTGAGTTCCAGCCATGCCGCGAAGCGTGAGGCTGTCATCCGCCGGCTCGGGCGCTGGCAGTCGCGGGGACCTGGGATTCTGTCATTTCCGAGCCGCAGCCGTCTGTCGCGAACACTCACGCTACGGTCCCTGGCTATGTGTGTGCTCACCGCACCGGGGTCTGGATCCCATTTCAGGCGCCTCGGGGAAGGAGATTCTACGACACGGTTGTCCGGCCATAAGCGTTGTGGCTGCTAGCCGTGTCATGAAGGACGCTCCGGTCCTGGGAGACGTGTGTGCTAGCCGCACGGCGGTCCGGATCCCGTTTCGGGCGGACTGGGGACAACGATCCCACGACACGGTTGTCCGGCCACGAGCGGCATGGGAGCCAGACTTGCAGAGAAGCAGTCCCGAACTCCTACGCTCCGGTCCTGGGCGACGTGTGTGCTAGCCGCACAGCGGTCCGGACCCTGTTTCGGGCGGACTGGGGACAACGATCCCACAACACGGTTGTCCAGCCAAGAGCGGCATGGGAGACAGACTTGCAGCGAAGCGAAAGGCTGTCATCCACCGGCTCGTGGCCTGGCAGTCGCGGGGACCTGGGGTTCTGTCCTGTCCGGAGCGGCGGCCGTCCTTTCCGAACGCCTAGACTCCGGTCCTGGGAGACGTGTATGGTAGCCGCGCCGGGATAATAATCCCGTCTCGGGCGAACAAGGGAGAACGATCCCATGACACGGTTGTCTGGTCACGAGCGGCATGAGAGCCGGACTTGCCGCGAAGCATGAGGCTGTCATCCGCCGCCTCGTGGGCTGGCAGTTGCGGGGACATGGGGTTCTGTCCTCTCCGGAGCCACAGCCGTCCGTCCCGGACACCCACGCTCCAGTCCTGGGCGACGTATATGCTAGCTGCACTAGGTCCAGGTCGGACCTCGGTCGGCTCCACTATTTCGATCGCAGGACACGAGTGTCCCTCCACGGGCAGCGAGGGTGCAGCTTCCCGAGCCCTTTGGCTCCATCCTGGGTGTCGGGTGTGCTAGCCGCACCGGGGTCTGGATCCCATTTCGGGCGCCTCGGGGAAGGAGATTCTACGACACGGTTGTCCGGCCATAAGCATTGTGGCTGCTAGCCGTGTCGTGAAGTGGAGGCTGTCGTTCACCGGATCGAAGTTACGCAGTCCCGGGGACCGGGGATTCAGACAGTCCAGAGCGGCAGGCGTCCGGATGTGGACCCTGGGCTCTGGTCCTGGGCGACGTGTGTGCTGGCTGCACCGGGTTCCATGTTCTGTCTCGGGCGGCTCGGGGAAGGAGATCCCACGACACAGTGGTCCGGCCACGAGCTGTATGCGTACCAGCTGTGTCGTGAACCAGGAGGCTGTCATCCGCTCGCTCGTGGGCTGGCAGTCATGGGGACCAAGGGTTCTATCCTGTCCGGAGCGGCAGCCGTCGATCCCGAATACCCACGCTCCTATCCTTGGCGGTGTGTGTGTTAGCCGCACGGCGGTCCGAGTCCTTCCTTGGGCGGCTCGACGAAAGTGATCCCACGAGACGGGTGACTGGCCACAAGCAATGTGGGTGCCAGCCTTGCCGCGAAGCAGGAGGCTGTGGTCCGCTCGCTCGGGAACTGTCCGTCCCAGAGACAGCGGTTCTGTCTTGTCCGGAGCGGCGGCCGTCCTTCCCGAACGCCTAGGCTCCGCTCCTGCGTGACGCGTGCGCTACCGCACCTTGTTCCGGCTCCCGTCTCGGACGGACTGGGGACCAAAATCCCAAGACACGGTTGTCCGACCACAAGTGGTGTGGGTGCCAGCCTTGCCACGTAGCAGGAGGCTGTGGTCCGCTCGCTTGGGAACTGTCCGTCCCCGAAACACCGGTTCTGTCCTGTCCGGAGCGGCGGCCGTCCTTTCCGAACGCCTAGACTCCGGTCCTGGGAGATGTGTGTGCTAGCCGCACGGCGGTCCGGATCCCGTTTCGGGCGTACTGGGGACAACGATCCCATGACACGGTTGTCCAGCCACAAGCATTGTGAGTTCCAGCCATGCCGCGAAGCGTGAGGCTGTCATCCGCCGGTTCGGGCGCTGGCAGTCGCGGGGACCTGGGGTTCTGTCCTTTCCGAGCTGCAGCTGTCTGTCGCGAACACTCACGCTACGGTCCCTGGCTATGTGTGTGCTCACCGCACCGGGGTCTGGATCCCATTTCGGGTGCCTCGGGGAAGGAGATTCTACGACACGGTTGTCCGGCCATAAGCGTTGTGGCTGCTAGCCGTGTCGTGAAGTGGAGGCTGTCGTTCACCGGCTCAAAGTTACGCAGTCCCGGGGACCGGGGATTCAGACAGTCCAGAGCAGCAGGCGTCCGGATGTGGACCCTGGGCTCCGGTCCTGGGCGACGTGTGTGCTGGCTGCACCAGGTTCCAGGTTGTGTCTCGGGCGGCTCGGGGAAGGAGATCCCACGACACAGTGGTCCGGCCACGTGCTGCATGCGTACCAGCTGTGTCGTGCACCAGGAGGCTGTCATCCGCTCACTCGTGGGCTGGCAGTCGTGGGGACCAAGGGTTCTGTCCTGTCCGGAGCAGCAGCCGTCGGTCCCGAATACCCACACTCCTATCCTGGGCGACGTGTGTGCTAGCCGCACCGGGGTCCGAGCCCCACCTTGGGCGGCTCGACGAAAGTGATCCCACGACACGGTTTTCCGACCACAAGCGGTGTGGGTGCCAGCCTTACCACGTAGCAGGAGGCTGTGGTCCGCTCGCTCGGGAACTGTCCGTCCCAGAGACAGCGGTTCTGTCTTGTCCGGAGCGGCGGCCGTCCTTCCCGATCGCCTAGGCTCCGCTCCTGCACGACGCGTGCGCTACCGCACCTTGTTCCGGCTCCCGTCTCGGACGGACTGGGGACAACGATCCCACAAAACAGTTGTCTGGCCACAAGCATTGTGAGTTCCAGCCATGCCGCGAAGTGTGAGGCTGTCATCCGCCGGCTCGGGCGCTGGCAGTCGCGGGGACCTGGGGTTCTGTCCTTTCCGAGCCGCAGCCGTTTGTCGCGAACACTCACGCTACGGTCCCTAGCTATGTGTGTGCTCGCCGCACCGGGGTCCGGATCCCATTTCGGGTGCCTCGGGGAAGGAGATCCTACGACACGGTTGTCCGACCACAAGCGGTGTGGGTGCCAGCCTTGCCGCGTAGCAGGAGGCTGTGGTCCGCTCGTTCGGGAACTGTCCGTCCCCGAAACACCGGTTCTGACCTGTCCGGAGCGGCGACCGTCCTTCCCGAATGCCTAGACTCTGGTCCTGGGAGACGTATATGCTAGCCGCGCAGGGGTAAGAATCCCTTCTCGGGCGAACTGGGGACAACGATCCCATGACACGGTTGTCCGGCCACGAGCGGCATGGGAGCCAGACTTGCCGCGAAGCATGAGGCTGTCATCCGCCGCCTTGTGGGCTGGCAGTCGTGGGGACATGGGGTTCTGTCCTCTCCGGAGCCACAGCCGTCCGTCCCGGACACCCACGCTCCAGTCCTGGGCGACGTATATGCTAGCCGCACTAGGTCCAGGTCGGACCTCGGTCGGCTCCACTATTTCGATCGCAGGACACGAGTGTCCCTCCACGGGCAGCGTGGGTCCAGCTTCCCGAGCCCTTTGGCTCCATCCTGGGTGTCGGGTGTGCTAGCCGCACCGGGGTCTGGATCCCATTTCGGGCGCCTCGGGGAAGGAGATTCTACGACACGGTTGTCCGGCCATAAGCATTGTGGCTGCTAGCCATGTCGTGAAGTGGAGGCTGTCGTTCACCGGATCGAAGTTACGCAGTCCCGGGGACCGGGGATTCAGACAGTCCAGAGCGGCAGGCGTCCGGATGTGGACCCTGGGCTCCGGTCCTGGGCGACGTGTGTGCTGGCTGCACCGGGTTCTGTATTTGAAGTGTGGATTTCCTGTAGCTGGAGTGTTCCCTGACTCTGAAATATTAGACTCTAACTTGCCAAAAGCTCTTGTAACTCTGAAGGACAAGTTAACATTTCTGAAACAAGAGAGAGACTGGGAATACCTGAAAAGCATAAGTTCAAGGTTGATTTTAGTGAACAAAACCAGTGAAGCCTGTTAAAATAATAACGATAATGATAATAACAATACCAACACAGACAATAAACTACACAGTATTCCTTTTCTCCTTGTTATCTGGGATATATTTTCTGCAAAATTGAAACGTCTCACTGGACAGAAATTCCATATTTCAAGCATTTCAAGAACATAGAATTCATTAAGAAATTAATCTCTTTATGAATAAGAGTGTGTGACTAAAAAATGACAGATGAGCTGAGTTTTTCATTCTCTGTGAGGATTTTCTCATCCAAAGGCAAAGAGTTTCTGGCTTTCAGGTGCCACAGGCAGGCACAAAAAGGCATCCTTTAAATCTAGTACCGTGAACCAAACTTGACTGTTTTCTAAGACTCTTCTCTTGCACATCCTCAGCACATTGAGCATGTAGGTCCTAGCACTGCACTAGTAAGGGAAGACCTCAATCAGGAGCAGATTATTCTTGATTAATTTAAACTGGGGGAGTAGGAATCATACCAGACAATGACGTCCTTTTCACCAACATAGTTTATTTTGCCTGTCACGGCTCTACACAGACAGTAAAAAGGCAACAAATAAGGCAATATTCCCTCCTTCCCCTTCCCTCTCCTCCCCTCCACTTCCTTCCCCGACTCTCTCCTCCCCTACGCTCCCCTACACTCCCCCCCCCTACACTCCCCTACACTCTCCTCACCTACACTCCCCTACACACTGCTCCCCTACCCTCCCCTTCACTCAGTTCCCCTACACTCCCCTTCCCTACACTCCACTCCACTCTCCTCACCTACACTCCCCTACACACACCTCCACTACACTCTGCTCCCCTACACTCCCCTACACTCTGCTCCTCTACCCTCCCCTTCACTCAGTTCCCCTACACTCCCCTTCCCTCCACTCCACTCCACTCTCCTCTCCTACACTTCCCTATACTCTCCTCCCCTACGCTCCCCTACACTCTCCTCACCTACAACCCCCTCCCCTACACTACCCTACACTACCATACACTACCCTACACTCCACTACACTCTGCTCCCCTGCCCTCCCGTGCCCTCCCCTGCCCTCCCGTGCCCTCCCCTGCCCTCCCGTGCCCTCCAGTGCCCTCCCCAGAACTCCCCTGCCCTCCCCTGCCCTCCCCTCCCCTTCTCGTTTTTACCCTTCCCTCCCCTCCCTCCCGTTCTCTTCATTCCCTCCCTTTCCCTCCCGTCTTCTCCTTTCTTCTTCTCCTCTCTTCTCCTTTCTTTCACAAATTGCAATGGAGAACAGGGAGAAGCATCACTTCCAGTCACTTCCGTCGTTCTCGTAGCTCATGTCACTGCCTGATTTGTGGCAATCCATCAGCAGTATCCAGAAGCGTTCCAGCTGCTGTGCTACTAGGTGAGCAGCAGTCTCCAAGTGGCAATCACGGACTTCTTGCTGTGGCTCGGACACGGCACTTTCAAGTCCACCCTGGCTTGGCCATGTCCTCTTGCTACGTCCCCACCTACATTACACTTCTGCTTAGAAGCCGAAGCACTGTGCTGAAGCAGTTCCACTCCTTCCATTTGCAATGATTGAGTTTGTCTAGCCAAGTGGTTTCTGTCCATAGAACACAAGAAAGAGGTTTTGCTTAGAAACAACTCAAGGAGGACTTCTTTTCCACATGGGCAAGGAATAGTCACGCTTTTCTAATGGAGACTCCAGTGGAAGAGAGAATGACAGATCATTCCGAGAGCTTTGAAATATCCCTTGGGGATGCTTAGTGCAGAGGACCAGAGGAAAGCTGTCCAAAGGACACCAGAGAATCACTCTGAATTACTTCCTCACAGACACATGTCCTTACTATGTCTGATATGGCTTCAGCTGGTTTCAGGGTTCTTGTTCACCTAAAACCTAAATTCGGAGTTGTAAATGAAGATGGAAAGATTGACAAATGTATAAATCACTGATGGGGAAAAAAAAAAAAAAAAGTGCTTTGAAAACTTTGGCCATTAGCCCTGGAAAGCATCAAAGTACTGTCCTCTGAAGCAAATGCCTTCTTCTCTTGATACCTAAGGAGGTAAATCAATCCAATGTTGTAACATTAGAAAAGCAAACACTAAACACAAGCAAAGGAGAACAACAAGTAAGCAATTGCAATTCCTATGGGGCTATTGCAGGGTTAAGCAAAGAACTATTGTGCCATGAAATCTTGGGATAGAAGAAATATTATGTGCATTTTTTACTGTTTCATTTGTTGAGCTCTGTTTGGAAGGGAGTGAATCTATCAGGATTAGATATCTAATTTAGAAGTGGAATTAAAATTGTTTTCTTTCTTTTTTTCCTCTTGAGTTCATTCCTTTTTATAGGATTTCATAATAGAATAGGTATATATTAAAAAGAAAAAAAAAAAAAAGATTCCAAGCAGGTAATCATATTCACAATTATTTTTTCAATCCAGAAACAATAGCAAGGATGAGCTGAAAAGTATTTCTATGCCATTAGAGTGTCAAGGTGTGTCCCATACGTTAGTAACAGTCAGAGGATTCATTTTGGAGAACAAAAGCTATCTTGAAAGAAGTAAAGACAGAAGTAAATATGTATGCATGTATATCTCCCTCTCTCTACAGAAACCTAAGAAACTCGTATGCAGGTTAGCTTCTTGCTCTCTCTTCTCAAAGTTCTAGTGAATACAGCATCGGTGTGTGTTCCAAACATTACCCTCAGTCCAGCACAGATACACACGAGAGGTCAGTCTGCAGGTTGCGCAGGCCAAGAAACTGCTCTGGCTTGATGGGAAAAACCTAGGCAGAAGTTGCTGTCAGAGAAAAGATGCTGTCAAAGCGTGTCACGTCCATGCTAGAGCCTCTCTCCCACCATCTAGCTCTACTGCATCTAGATGCATCTATACTAGAGCGTCGCTACTTAGCCAGTCTGGGGGATCTTAGGAGCCTTCTGAAGACCCAGGGGAGGGGCTCTTTGTCCTTTCTGTTTTAACAGCCAGTGAAAACTCTTACCGTTTGACACAGAGTGGCTGAAAAACACAAAGTGGACTTGCAATCTTCACAGCTTCGAAGCAAGTGGAGATTGTGGAGGTTGTGGAGTAACCAAGGAAACTGTTGATCTAGAAGCAGCCTACAGATTGTGTTTAGCCAGGGCCTTGTATTGCCCTTCTGGCTGATCTGCCAGCAATTCAAGAAAGTCCCCCTGGCAAGCCAGCCCTGGAGTCACCCAAAACTTGGTGAAACCCATGAGATTGGAAAGGAGACAGTTGCACTCCATAAACTGCAGATTTCTGTGCTTTTTGCTTGCTTGCTTGCTTGTTTTCCAGGCTGAATTGGATTAGCTGGACAAGTTGGCAGCTGCCTACAGACAAATACCTTATCAGGAGTCTAAACTAGGGGATTGCTCTAACTGAGAACAATGAATTGGACCTGATGTCCTTAGGAAGTCTTTCCAGCTACGCTTTCTACCACTACAGAAATGCACCTGATTCTTTCACAAAGCTTACGGGTGCCGACTGCAAATAGTCCTCATCATTCTCCATTGCCTCCCTCATCTCCATTCTCTTTTGGCCCGTGAAGCTTTTCCGAGCAGAGATGAAGATCAGCTCTAATACGCAGTCTGGGATTCTGCAAAGGAAAAGAAGAATCCTCCTGAAAACTCTTTGCAACCTCACCTGCCATCACCAAAGCAAAGAAGAGCAAAAGAACACCGCTTGATCACAGCAAGCATCAACTCGAGCATAGGTCTCCTGCAAGTGTAGCGGGGTTCAACAGCTGCCAAACAAGCTTAAGGAGCACACCCAGAATCAAGTCCATCAAACAAGTGCTTGAAAGAGTTAGGTTTTCTTAGGCGTGAGGAATGAAAAAGAAAGCAAGAACTGACAACTTACCAGCACACAGTTTCCCTCGAGCTTGCTTGGCTTCATTCCGCACCTGAGGCTGGGCTCCCAAGCAGGATTGAGCAGCATTGTGCAGAAATGCCAAAGCCTCCCCAGCCGTGCTGGATCTTCAGCCCCAAGGGCTTTGGCTCTGTTGCCTCCTCAGCAACATGGGCAATTGCCCAGGCAAGCCGGTGTCCAGCAGCTCGACTCAGGAAGCGCAGCCCCCCCTTGCCACCGCTTGCCGCTCACACCAGGAGCCCCCGCGGCGTTGGCAGCCATTGCGCGGCGCTTGGTGCGGTGCGGTGCGGTGCGGGCAGAGGGCTGCGGGCTCCTTCTCCTCGGGGGCGGCTCCGCCATGGGGTGTCCGCCGCGGGGCTGCTGAGGCGGCGGGGGGCTCCATGGGGGAGCGGAGGGCGACGTGTGCTGGGGCTGGGACGGGCCTGGGGCTGGGGCACCGCGCCGCCGCCGCCATGCCAAGCGGCACTCCTGGCATCTGTGCTGCAGAGCCAGCCAGTGTGACGCCTTGGCATTTGTGACTTCACAGAATCACAGAATGTCTACGTTGGAAGAGACCTCAAGACCATCGAGTGCCAAACAAAGGCAACTCTGCATTTCCTTCTTAAACACCCGCTTTCTTCAGAAAAACAAAACAAAACAAAACAAAAACATAAAAAAACAAAAAAAAACAAAAAACAAAAAACAAACAAAAAAAAAAAAACAAAAAAAAAAAAACACAGAACTTCATCCCTCACACGGGATTCCCAAAGTGAGCCTGCAGGGGCTGCCAAAGGCAGCAGCTCCTCAAGCACTGCTCCCACACAGCTCCCTACCACAGGCTCCATCCATCCCCCAGGAGCAAACTTGGTCAAACTAAGCCCCTTTGGAGATATTGTATGGCAGGCCTTACCAAATGCCGGACAAAGGAGAAGATCTAACACATTTAGGAAACCAATATTTGCAACAACATCTTACAGTTCTGTGCAAGCAACTAGAACAAATCAATGTTTTAGGCACTAGACCTTTTATTTGCCTCCCAAGGGGAAGGATGCACTTTAATCAATATTAGTTGCTGTATGTGTGTAAATGAGGCAGGAGGAATTGAGACTGAGCACGAAAACATTTGGGGAAAGACTAAGGTAATAAGGTGATTAGTCTAAGGTGATTACATAAGGTAATTCATGATGACACCTCCTGGGGTTTTCGAGAATTATGCAACAAAATAACCTTTTGGTTACCCAACTTTTCTTGGCTTAAGCAATCGTTTAGAGGAATACTGATCTTCTTTTTAAGAGTAGTAGTCTTGACTTGTGTAGTGGTACAATGTGCATTTTGGTGCTGTATGAAGGACTAGATTATGATACCTGGAAGTGTAACTGAAACAAGCACCAAGTCAAAACTGGTAAGAATTTAATGAAAACTTTTAATCAAGAAGGATTGTAATAAGCCACAGAATTTGCTTAGGCTCAAGAAAAGGGGGGACTTGAGACAGGGAACAAGATAAAGACTGGTGATTCCTAGGTCTGAGCTAGCACCATTGTATGTTAAGGACCCGAAAGACGAGGAAGTAAAAGACTGTGTCTTTTACTTTCCGCTGGCTCTTTGCTTGTAATACAAGCTTCACCATTCTAACTTGCAATTTAGGCAATCTTAAAACAACTGAACCATGACAGTAAAATATGAAATTCTTTGTATTTTCAAAAATAGTCTGCAATTTCATTAGCAGAACACACAAAACATAGTCTTTGAATGCGACTTTAATGTACACAGGGATTTTTGTTATTTTTAAAGCTCATCACTTTTTTATTACATTGTATTATGCCCCAAAATATATTCAGAGGAAAGATAACTAAAGGTAATTATACAAAAATACTGAGCGCTTCTTACAAACGTTACAAACATATGGATTCGAAAAAGTTAGAAATTCACAAGGATATTCACCCTTCTACATTTCGCTACAGTTTGGCTGGGATGGATGTTTCCTCGCAGCAAAACATGTCCTGGACTACATGCTTCTTTGTGTATTAGACACAGAATAATCTTCCCCATGCTCATTTACAGTCTAACCCATGCAATATTCATGTTCACACCGCCACAGCATATTTTCGAGTAATGAACCTCTAGGCTTATTATCCTGCCTGGAGAGCTAAACCTCAATTCACTCTGGTAGCAACAGATGCATATGTGACCAGCATCTACGTGTTACAAAGACATGGCACTACCTCAAGTGTGACGAAACAGAACCATCAGTTAAGAGGAAGAATGAGTCACGCTGAGCCTTAAGACGAAACACGGGGCCAAGAAGGCTGCACTGTGCATGTGAAGTGGTAGTGGTGGCAGTGTGAGATGTAAGACAACCAAGATAATGACAATAATTAAACCATTTTTGCTTCTACACTAGAACTACTTCATTTTGAGTTGTGGTTAGTAGGACATGGAACAATCAAAAACTTTTCATAGTTGTTTGTTGCTCCTTTTTTTTTTTTTTTTTTTTTTTTTGGTCAAAGCATAGATCACATTAGGAAGCTTATCTTCTTACTACAAATATCTAGGTCTTTTAACCTTAATAAAGAATTATTTTAGTTAACTGGAAGTATGGACCTCCTCATTGACAATCTTCCAAGAAATAACTTCTATGAAATCAAGTGCTGGCAGCAAAATCAAGTTGATTGTTTAAAATACTGGCATCTAAAAGCATAGCATATTACACATTTGTTAATTATAATGCCATTCAGAGTCTTTCAGATAATAAAATACCGTTTTCTCAACCACAACAGTGTGAGACTGTAGCTTCTGAAATTATGCTCGAATCCACAGAAAACCAAACATGAATTTAGAACAGTGTTATACCACTGCCTCTATTACAAACTGATGTTGCCTCTCCTTTGCAAGTGTGGGGAGATGTAGTACCTTCCTGGATAAGAGTTAGTTCAGTAAAAATATGAGTTTTATGTCTATCTGATATACTTTTGTCTGTTTGCTACCCCTCAAATGATCTACTGACAAACACAAAAGCATTTTAAGATCATATACTTACATTTAGTAGGTGCCATTAGTTGATGGGGTGACTCTCCAAAAAAGCCCTTCAATTTCTTCTTCAGCTCTCTGCTGATTTTCTCTAGAATAAAATAAGTCTTTTTCCAGTTGCTGGACTTGTACTTCATACTCTTTCAAGGTTTCTGCAATACCTTCACCATCTTGTTCTAGGGCAAGTAAAACTAGTATGAGAATCAAATCTTCACTTCACTTCTCTGTGCCAAAATCAAGATGCCCAGCTAGAGAATGTCCTGTATTTTGCTGACACTCTGCTTTCAGGGTGTACATTTAAACTAGTATGACAGAGGAGCAAAAAGCCCATGCCAACCCCAATTCTCCATTTTAATAGGAGCATTTAGAGGATAAAGATCAATGGGATTGCTATCTTTCACCTTTCCAATGTCAACAAATTGAATATAAAAATATGACAATTCTGACCGTTTTTTAAAAATAGTCAGCTTTTTTCTTTTATACAAGCACCTTGTGTCTGTTCATCAGCATCCTACACGACATCAGAATTAGTAACAGCCAAAATGTTATCTTTCTACCTCATATCTTCTTTTTTCTTTCATATGAAACACAGTATTTCTCAACAGTGACTAAAGATAATATCTGCTGTACAATTCCCCTTGGAAAACAAACAAGCACCCTTGAAATGATGCAGTATCAACTGTAGCTTTTTCTCATGTTCTCTGTGTTGTAGCGTCAGCTGCCTGTCACACTGCAACTTGATGTGCTCAAGTGCAGATTCCAATTCACGTATTATATTATATTTTTATTATTTTATATTTACGTTCAGACTCTCGCAGGCCAACAATCTAAGACAATCTAATACACTTCTATCAAACCATTTCAACAAATGCTTTTACAGTTCTGCTTAATAGATGCATGGATACAAAAGCAATTGTCTCTATAAACTGTAAGCTTATACTGGAAACAGATTTGCCTGCTGACATGAGTTCACACTTCAGAATTGAGCTCTGTAGATTTTGATCACATGGACTAGCGGATTTTTTAATGCCCTGTGCAGAACTTAAACTGATACAAGAGTTTTTTTCCTGTTTCTGGAAAACTGCCAATTTGTGTACCACAGACAACTTGTTCACAAAATCACCCAAGGTTCACCCATGGGCAAAGAGAGACACCAAGTCCTAATGCATTTCTTTTTTATGTTTCCAGGTGTCATTACGATTCTTCAGTATATGGTGGTAAGAGCTTATTTGCAGAAAGATTTTATAATGGATTTGGAAAAAAGAAATACTATCCTGAGGTTAATAAAGACTGCAGGTGGGAAGAATTTCAATACGACACCACTATTTAAATATGTTGCTACTTGAGAAGTTAGCAGCATAAAGCAGTGGAAAGGAGCAAGGAAATTTCCAGATTTGCAACACCTTTTAAGCTAATGACACCAAAACAAGATACAAACAAGTAATAGAAAAGCATCCTTTTTATGTTGATGTCAAGATGCAAAATATCCAAATTAACAACAGATGTGAGTAACCTAAGCAGGCTTTCAAGGAAAGTGGATTAAATTGACTTTACTTCTTGACACTATTTCATTTAACTATTTAGCGCAATAACAGGTAATAGGATAAAATATTGATCATTAGCCAAAGCAAACCTTGTTAAAGTATTTGAAGAGGATAGCTCTGAGCTCATCAGCAGACAAGGAAACTAGTTTTCCTATTGCATTATCCTCACTCTGTGAAAGGATCTGTGAAGAGGATCTAAGCAAGTACTGGCGACTCTGAATACTTTCATTCTTGTAATTAATAGCAGCCTCCAGGGCTTCAATTCCTTCTTCCAGCTGCAAAAGGACATGTTCTTCCTACACAGAAACACAGGAGTGAGATTGTAAAAAAAGTACAAAACAAACCTTTGTGTGCATAAGACATTAACTTCATTCTCAAAGGTGAATCTAAATTGAAGAGCAAGACTAACTAGTAGTAGTACAGAGAATGGAATGGAAAAAATAAGAGGAAGAGTACAAATCTAGAACATGCTTGGAGCAAGCAGGAAATGTCTTGATATCCCTTCCACAGACCAGAGTTCAAACAAATGGTTCATCACCACAAAAGCCTACATTCTATTCTTCCTCCATTTTCCCCTCCCCACAATTTGATGACTTCTATTACTTTTTCAGTTGAACTAGTTTTCTAATTAGCGATTAATGAACCAATCAGATCTGTAAGCAGTTTGGTGACCATTATCTGTGCAGGAAGGTGGCAGAAATTCATGCCCTGAAGTATTGCAGAAGATTCTGTGGAGTGAAGCAAATAGGATTCTTTCTGGCATGCTATCAGCTCAGTAATAGGCCCCAACTGCTGCTTCTCAAGACCTAAAACAAAACTGTGTATTTGACATCAATTTATTCAATCTTCAACTTAATTATACTGATCAATTCAAGTGTGTAACATCCACAATATGGCTTATTTTCATTGTAACTATATGGAGGCCTTCAGGTGAGGTTTGGTCTTTCACAAAAGCCTATGAAAAAAAAAATCAAGGGACATCACTATTAGAGTACTTCACCTTGTTCTATGTCCTGATAGGAAAATAGCTGCCTAAGATAAATTGATGGACATCCTGTTTCATTATTTCTAATTATAGAATTGTTAGGCCAGCGACATTTGTCCGGACTCTAGCTAAAGTAAGTAAGTTCCTCTGAAAGTATATGTTGTTCACTGTTATGGAAGTAGTGCCATTATAGCAGTACTTTCATGTCGGCTGTTAACAAAAACACCCAACCTCAGTTCCTTGATTCTCTACTGTCTAATACTGGGAGACATTTTAGGTCATGATTGGAATACTTTATTATACAACATTGCCTAAAACTTTGATGTATCTCAGAGATAGTTACTTACTTCAGCTGACAACACTTTTCAGTTACCCTCTTTCAGTTTCTCATCCACACTATTTCTTCTTCTGAGTAGCTGATCCCTTTCCTTCTGAAGAACCTGAATTTTTTCCAGAATGTCTGTCTTATCTTCAGTAGTGCTGTCCTGAAGCTGCATACCTTTATCACACAATTCCTGGTCCAGCATACTTAAGCGAGTAGACAATTTCATACTATCTTTGTTTAAAGCCTTTAAAAAAAAAAAAAAAAAAAGAGAGAGAGAGAGAAAGAAATAAGAGGAAGAATGAAAGAAACCGTAAGTATAAAACTCCTTCCCCATAAACATGTACATGAGACTGTCGCATCCTAAAGTGGAAGACCTGTCTACTTGTAAAGGGACGCCATTTAGGCTAAGTAGACAGCTACCATAAAATTTACTATTTAATCAAAAGATGAAAGAAAACAAAGAAAAGCAATGTGCAGTTTTCTACATATCTTACATGAGTTAGTCATTACGGTGACAATGACATTTCAATTTCTGTTTCTCAGTAGCCAAAGTAAATAATACAGAATGTTTCTCTGCCATGTTCTCTACTTTGCAGGCATTGAGCAATTTTTTAGATATCGCTATTTAATGTGCTGCAATAACAGAACTTTGGAAGTCAGATTTTGTTTTGTTGTTAGAATTTCGGGGATATCACGTAAATAAAGGTTATTACATTCTATTATTCATGTTTAAAATGTTCATTTGATCAAGCCACACAATAATGTAATGGCAGCGCTAGAGATACAAGTCGCATGGCTTAAACCTCTTCTGTTATCTGGCTGCCTTCCTCCCATAGTCTTTTCAGGCAGCTCTACAATTGTGTTAAATTTCTTTCTTTCTCTCTTTTTTTTTTTTCTTAAATCACCTGGCTAGATCTCAGTTTCTTGATTTCTAGGAGGCTCTTCTCTTGCAATAATGCTTCTTTTTTAGCTACAATGGCTTCTCTTTTCTTTAAATCTTCTTCTAGTTCCGCTAACTGTTGGTGCTGTTGAAGAATTCTTTCCATTTCTTCATCCAGCCATTTCTTTTGCTCTTCTAACTTCTACAATTTAAACAGAGATCCAGAGAGCATTAACGAGGACTATTTGGGTCAGAATTTTATGACTATGTTTTTCCTCTTTTAGAGTAACTGATAAAACGTGAGAAATCAACATTTCAATTCTTAACATTAAGTGTTCAACAGAATCCTGATTCAGGATAATACAGAAATAGGACTGACTTAAGGAGAGGCTCAGCAATGTTATATTACTACATCTTATGCAAACAATTTTATCAGATGCTTTTAAGGAAATGTATTATTTTCCTAAAAACAGTTATAGAAATAGATGTCATATATAGAATGACAACAACTAAGTTTGAAAGGTACCACAAGAAATCAGCTAGCCCATCCTCATTGCATGATTCTTGCCCAAGACCAAGATTTGTGGAAAAACACATCGTGATGAGAAACTCTGATGCTGAAAGAAAGAAAAAATGGGAGTTCTGATCCTGCTAGCAGAGTCTATTATAAGTCTCTTCTGAAGCAATGGTTTATCAGTGGGCATATTGCTGGTATGGCTAAGAAGTTGCTTTTATTTCATTTTTTAAATTGATTTTCACCTCTAAAGACTTTGGTTAACTCATGAAACTCTCATGTTCCAATGTCTAGTTCTGAAATCATGCAGGTAGCACTGTTGCACAGGAAACCTACTATTCTAACACTGTCATGAACAACCAAAACCATAGCCATTTGTCATATTTGTCAGATGGGAAAAGAAATAAACAAACAAACCATGCAACATTTATAACAGAGCTCATCAGAATCACCTTCAAACCTACCAGACAACCAAACTCGTTGAATTTCCAGCTATCTGAATTACTACCTTTGACAAGTCATAGAAAAAACAAAGACATTACAGCCCTCTCCTTTCGTTCATTCAAAACCAGTTAAAGAGCTTCTTGACTTGTCTCAGTTTTTGCTACAACAAAAAAATAACAATTTAAAAAAAAAACAGGGGAGGGAGGACGGAATACTCTTCTTCCAAACGCTTTACAAAGATGACACGGGGTGAATAAAGACACCTTTCTTTTCAGTGTCCACACAGATTTGGAATAGATTAGCTACCTCTGATTTCTGTAAAGTCCACACCGAGTTATTTTTCTTCTTTTTAAATGCAGCAATCTCTCTGTCTTTAAGAATCTTCTGTTGCTGTTCCATCTTAAGCTGAAGTTCCTCTAAACAAAAACAAACAAACAAAACTTTCTTTCTGCCTCAGTCAGTGTGTTTTTCAAACACATTTAATGACAGAATCTACACAATCATGAAATCAGAAATATTGAACTAATTTACATGCAAAATTGCAACTCAGGGCTAGACATCACATAATAACATTCAAAAAAATAGCTGAAGAGAAAGGAAGAATGAAGATTTCTGTGAAAATACTTATACACAATTTCTTCAGTGTCAAGTAAGCAATTACTTAAAAGGACAAAATCTGGTAGTATAGTACATTGCCTTTGGGAAAACAAAGGTCAAACTGGTTGATCTTATTCTTTGTCATAAGGAAACAGAAAGAATCCTACTTTAATTTGTAGCTGGTCCCGCTGAAGCTCTGCTTCTAGTTGCTTCTTTTTTTTCACTCTCCTCACGCAGTCTTTTCTCTAGCAGGGTCTGCTGATGCTTCATCTGAGCCACGTTCTGCTCAAGTTCTATTGCTCGTTTTTCACTTTGGTTAGATAGAGAAGCCAGATTCTTAGTGTCTTGCTTCTTCTTCTGTAAGGCCTGAATGTTCATGGAAAATTTCAGCTTAACAACAGGAAAACTTAAAACTAAAACCTGACTCAGGTTAATTCTCTATTTCACTGAGTTAGGACAGTGAGCAAGACTTGCTACATTTTGCCACAACAATCACACATTATCTCTAAGGTCTCTGAGCCTTCGTAAAATCATCAAAGACAGAACTATCTAACTACTTAGTTGTTAAATAGTAGTGGGTATAACTGTGTGAAGGTTCTCATTGGCTACTTCAATCCAACTAGCTTCAATTGTGTGAAGCTGGTGAGAGTTTCACAAGCAGAGTGTACGGATTTCAAAGGTGATGCTGAGACAGGAATTTGCAAATCCTAATGGTCATATTGGAAATACCTGCACTTTCAGCTTAGCTGCATCCATCTTCTTTCAGAACTCTCTTTGCAGCTTGGCTTTCTCAGCTCCTTATTCTCCAGCTCCTGAAGCTGCTTTTGAGTTTCGGCCAGTTCCATTTTGGCCTGCTCGGATTCTTGCTCCGGTTTAGTTATCTTCAAAGAATATTGCCTGCTTACACACTCTGCATCCTTACCTTAAAGACATCATATCCAAATAGTTTTAAAACAGCAAGCTAATAATTTGCAATGTATCACTTAAACCTGTAATTGAATCGTTACTTACTTCATCCTGATTAAACCAAAAATTTCTGAGACATTTTCCAAACCTAAACAAACAGCTCCCTTATAACACTGAAATATAGATGAACAAAGGAATCTTAAATCTGAACTCTTCATAAATCATCTGATGTCACCAAAGAAAGTAACACCTGAGTGCCACATCAAGTGAAAATTTTCTGCCTACTGCAGTCCTTGACAAAATAGCTTGCCTGTATTATTATGTTTTTTGTTGTTTGTTTGTATGTTTGTTTGTTTGTTCCCCAGAAGAATATGCTACATATTTCTCAGCTTTCAACTTGGTAATCAGCAAAAAACTCTCGATTGTGTTTCTACTGATTTGCCCTGTTCGGGCAATCTGATTTGCTCTGTTTGGGATTCCGTAAGTACTGTTACTGGGGGCGCACAATGTTTCTCAATGCCAAAAGACTGCCTCAGGAGAATATGTACACACTAGAAGAGTGTGATTGAAACAGGTAAGCACAGATCTTTAGGGTCATCACAATGATAAGTTTCTGGCAAGCATATATATATCAGGACAGGTGTGTAATGATATAGGCTAACAGGGACACTGACCTTTTCCCTCATCCACTTCTGACTCCTGCTTCTCTACTGCTATGATGGCAATGCAAGCATTCCCAGCACAGTGTCGTATCTTCTCTCCTATCCCAGACACTGGGTGACAAACACATGTCCATGAAGAGATCAGTTGCACTAAGCATACATGAAAAATTACACTATAGGTGGACAAACACAATAAGCTACAAAACACAAAAAAATATTTAACAAACAAATCTGCAGATCACAGCTGAGTAGGACACAATAAAAATTTGCAGCCTTCAATGCACTCATAGCAAGTAATTCATAGAAGTTAGGAAACTGTAAGTTACCAGAAGTATTCCCGCAGAAGAAAATTACCCAAAAACTAAGATATGCAGGTCTTCAGAAGTTTTGTGTCTTTTTTCTTGCTTATTTCTGAATGTCTTCATTTCAATTTTTCAGTCACTTACCTGTTCTTACTAATTCCTTAATAAGTTCTTCTTTCATTTTGATGTTAAGTGCAAGTTCTCCCATTTTTTGCTTGGCCTCAGTGAGTCTCAACTCTGAATTCTTTAACTTCTGCATGTTAAAAACATGACTTTTCTGGAGGCAGTCGATTTCTTCACCTTGAAAGAAAACAAAGCAATGTGGAGACCAAAAAAAAAAGGAATAAAAAAGGAATAAAAGGAATACACTCTTTAGCCAAAAGACAGTGATCTGAAATATAGTATGTATAGAATTCTTACAAATGAAGCGAAAGAGCCAAAAGGAGAGAGTATTGCAAAGAGTCTAAATACGGAAATGACAGCATGCATTAGCATTTCAAGAATGCTAATGAATGCTAATCTGAGAGAGAAAAAACATATTTAATTTAAGCATTTTCAGTGCATCTCTGATGAAATAATAGCATGTTTCCTTTTCTTGAACTAGTACTAGATTTGTAGGTCAAGTGCTTTCTCGCTAGTAAGTAGTACTCAAACATTAAGGTCACTGATGTCAATTTCAGAAAAGGGAAAAGGAAAATAATTAAAAAATAAATTTATGTTGAGCTATCATGAAAAAAGTATTTGTAGCAAATAAAGACATTTTGATGAGAAAAATAATTACATGTGATAAAGACATTATTGCATATTCTAGTATTATATCTAACACAATTTACTCTCATGACTTCCATTTTACCTGTGGCTGTATCAGTCTGTGGCACAGATTTGTCACATAAGCTGGACTTGTCAACTTGACATTTCATGTCACTTTGCTCAAAGGGAAAGCACAGAGAAGCCTGTTTTCGTGTCCATTTTTGGTTTATTGAATGCCTAAGAAAGAATGGAAAACATGATACATTCTAAACACAAAGGGATTTTTTTTTCTTTTAACTTTATATAAAGTACATGATATTAAAGAGAAGAGTGCCAAACTGAGAAAGCTTACATAAGCATTTGCACCTTCTTCTTCCCATGCTTGATCTTGTTGGATGATGTCCCCAAAACAAAGATCATGCAATCTTTATCGCATCAAAAAAATGTGGTTTTTAAACTAGTTTCATAATATGCCTAGTTGGTCCTGCAAATTTATTTTAAGTAGTATCACAAATGGCCTCACATTACAGTAGGATTAGGCAGTAATATTGTATTTGCTATATATTTATCTGTAACAAAAGTTAAAGAAAAAATTACCTAAATGAGAAAAAATAAATAAATTACTTTTGACTGTCTGTATTTTCTTTCTCTTCATCACTCTGATAGAGAGGTGGCAGTGAAGGACTTCATCTTGATCTTCTATGTAGCTCAGTATCATCTGGCTACGAGCACGGAATCCTGCCATCATCCGAGCCAGGGAAAAAGCAGGGGGACTGGTATACACCTGCCAAAAAGCACCAAAAAAACACTTGGAATAGTTCAGTAATTCTTTATTGATATTACAATAGTATTTCAGTTTAAAAGTCTTTCACTACCTGACCTTGTATGCAGAATTGCAGGTGTTTAAATAATATTTCTGAGTACCTGTGTACCAGAAGGTTTTGCAAGAGAAGGTTCTGCTTAGAACACTTGTCCCAAGTGCAAAAGAAGGTACTGTTACCAACTTATTACCCAAAATGTTCAGTTTATCAGTACAGAATAATCATTCATTTTGGTAATGCTTCCTATCTGAACTGTTAAACATTGCACAAAAAGATCACTAAAGACTACAGCTTTATGACTGTGATAAATTCTGTGTTTTAAGTCAATTTGTATGGGGCTTTGAGCAACCTGATCTAGTGAAAGGTGTCTCTGTCCATGGCAGAGTTGGACTAGATGATTTTTAAAGGTCCCTTCAAACTCCAGCCATTCTGGGATTCAAAATGTAAGCCCATAGATTTTGGACAACTGGGACATAGCGTGTGTTGCAAGACATTCAAAAGTACTTTTTCAGTCTTCAATGCTAAAATGCTTCAAAGCTAAACAGCAGCTGACAAGAGGTCACCATAATTTGTCACGCCCAATAGAATTATTGAACAATAACTGTTAAAAAAAATGTAATGCTTAGGTAGACCTTACCTTTCATGTCTCTGTCCCTGAAGATGGGTAAAGCGAGTGTAGCAGACTCTTTGTGAGTGGGACACTGTATGGCCTTCTTGCAGATGCCGTAACAGCAGGCCCATCTCCACAAGCACTTGAGAAGTCCCAAGTTTTCACAACCATAAACTTCTCTAATTTTTCTTTTAGCTGATCAATAAGGATTTGCTGTTCCACCATTTTTTCATTCTCATATGAAAAAAACAAAAACGAAAACGGTTGCTGATCATCAGGTTTGCATCATACCTTTCTAAATTCATTATAAAGGTCAGTCTTCTTGTATATCATTCACTAACTCTAAATTCTTCTGTAGTGCACAGGCAAATTCTGCAACAAACTGAAAATTCTCTGGCATGACAGGTAGAATCTTACCTCTCCCCAAACTCCAATCATTTTTTTTGAGACATTTTTGTCTCTAAAGGACCTGTCCTATATAAATTATGTCAGCTAGATTTAGACATCTAGTGAGAAGTAGATGACATATTTATCAGCCCTTGCTTGCCTTATTTGTGTGTTCATGGATAAATAAAACGGTAATTCAAGAAAAATGTTCAAATGAAGCACATGGTCTGAGTTTAAAGAATGAAATGTACATACATGTAGGCTTCCTCTTCCTCTTGGAGTGGTCCAACTTGAAAGATTATTTTTATTAATTAACATTCATAAAATTGGACGTGACCCCAGGATCCCCTGTATCAACCGTTACTTTCTTTTCTACCCAGCCTCAAATTTGTCGGTAATGCTAGTTTGAAGAACTTACTTGCCTTTCCTACAGCAATCTCTGTGCATTGTTCAAAATTACATATCTTCACTGAACTGATTTATCCATAAGGCCAAGACCATACAATTTTCAGTCTTCTCTGTTCCTTTCAGAATACATCGAAAATCTTGCCTACCAACAGGAAATTTGAATAACAGCTAGAGATAGTTAACTAAAGTATGCATTCTCCTACTTTGAATCATATATTTTTTATTTATTCTTTTTTTCTCATCTTCTTAGACTGCAAGTCCTTTCCCCATACATAGACAATGCCCCACAAATTGACATTTTGTTGGAATACAATACATAATATTTCTGTGTCATAGCAAAAAGAATATATATGTCAATACCATACATTTTATGATTGTGGAAGTAGTAATGGGCAACTCCACCTTACAACTTTTTTATTTTTTTAATCCCTATAAGACTCTGTCCCTTATGCCCTTGTACATACAACCCCATAGTGCATAACCTGTTACATAAATACATGGGTACAAACATTTACATGCTACTTTTACAGTTCTTATTCTATCATGTATCATTGAAACGACACTTTCCTGTGCATACAACTTTAAGCCATTTGACACAAGCATTTGATTTAATTATTATACTGATTTTTCTGTTTTTAAGTAAAAGTGAGAGCTGCGATCTTTTGCCTACAGTACAACTGTTTCTGTTCATAACATCTGCCTCGTATCCTCCATAGGATACAATTATAAGCATAATCGTATATAAGCATCTATGTGTATTAGAAGCATGGATTGTTTCAGTCTAATAAGCTGACAATATGCAGTATGGGTTAAAAAAGGAAAACACACAAAAAAAGCCTATCCAGAGATGACAGAACAGAAAACAAGTTACAGAGGGAAGGAAAAGATGGTGACCAGTGTACTTACCTTTCATTCATTGACTCTCCCCAAGCCATCAGCAAAGAAGAGGAAAAAGGAGGATAAGGAGGAAAAGGAGAATAAGGAGGAAAAGGAGAATAAGGAGAATAAGGAGAATAAGGAAAAAAAGGAGAAAAAGGAGAAGAGTACTAACTAGCCATGTTTATGCTGTTCCCTTTAAAAAAGGTCAGATCTATCATCCTATAAAGTCAGATCTATCAACTATCCTATATATGGTCTCCTGGATCTTGAAATGCTATTCACTTACTACCCATTACAATTTCATTAGCATATACAAGATCTAGAGAGGGAAGGAGGCAAGCAGTGTTTCCACTGTGTCACTCAGCTTCTTGTAATAGTAAACTCTCAGAATACTAGGATGAAATTCTGTCTTAAAAAGTCAAAAGGCAACAATACTTTACTCTCACACTGAATAAAGATATAACAAAGCATGTTTCTACACAGCCTTTCAATTAAAGCATTCTGTAGGAACTTGATGGTCTTTTTGAGATTCTAAACAATCTTTTAAAGCCTTTCAAGTCCTAAATCATGAATCGTCCTGAAACAACTTAGCAACAACACAGATCTGGAGGAAGGCAGGAAGCAAAGAGAGGGTGAATGAACCACTTAATATCATACAGGAAGGCTGTGGCACAGTTAGGCTGATACACAAACTTCAGGAATCACAGTACTGTGATTCACCCACTAGATGATCTCAGCTCATTAGGGAATACAGCTCTAATTCAAACAAGGTGCTTGTAAGACTGGTAGGTGTTTACATCCAAAAAAATTCTGAAGGATCTGTCTTGAAATCATGAGTACATTCCTATAGTGGACGGATGGTTTGATATAGATATATGTAATATATGCCAGAGGAAAAATACCTGTAATCTATGTCTTTCTTCAGCCTTCTTTAAAGATTCCAGTTGCTCTTCATTTTCCTGTATTAATGTCTTTATCTGATTCTGCAATATCTTCAATTCATGATCCTTCTGGCTGAATACTTCTTCATCCATAGCTAGAGCCTGCTAGATAATAAAAGGAAAATTCAGCCAGTGGAAAAGCAGGCATTGTTATTCTTGACGTTGGAAAATTAAATACATACATATATTTATTTGTTGTTCAAAGATGTGAGTGGAACTGCAAAGTTGTGACGTATATATAGCAAATTCTCCCACCATGGAATCACAGAACAGCTGAGGCTGGAAAGGACCTCTGGAGGTCACCTGGTTTAACCCCTGGCTCAAGCAAGGCCACCTTGAGCAGGTTGCCCAGGACCATGTCCAGGTGGCTTTTGCAGGTCTCAGAGGATGACTCCACTTCTTTGGGCAACTTGTTCCAGTGCACAGCCACGGCCACCACACAGTACACAAGTGCTTCCAGATGTTTGCCTAGAAGCTCTTGTGTTCCAGTATATGCCCACTGCCTTTTGTCCTGGCTGCACGTTCACTGCACCTTCCCTTCAGGTATTTTTAAGACATTGCTAAAATCCCCCACTGAGCCTCCTCTTCTCCAAACTGAACAGTCCCATCTCTCTCAGCCTTTCCTCATTGGAGAGGTGCTCCAGTCCCTTAAGCATCTTTGTGGCCCTCTGCTGCACTTTTTCCATTATGTCCCTGAATCTCTTGCATGGGGGAGCCCGGAACTGAACAGAATCAAGCAGAATGCAGTAGAGAAGTTGGAAAGGACCTACAAAGGTCATCAAGTCCAACTGGCTGACCACTTCAGGACTAACCTAAAGTTACAGCATGTTATTGCGGGCAGTGCCCAAACGCCTCCTGAATACTGACAGGCATGGGGCACCAAACAGCTCGCTAGGAAGCCGGTGCCAGTGTCTGACCATCCTCATGGTACAGAAATTTTCCCTGATGTCCAGCGTGAACTGGACATCCCCCACAGCTTTGTGCCATTCCCATGCATTCTTCCCTCAGTTACCAGCAGCACAGACCAGCACCTTCCCTCCTCAGCAAGTTGCTGAGAGCCATGAGGTCGCCTCTTGGCCTCCTATTCTTCAGACTGGACAACACAAGTGTTCTCAGTCTCTCCTCATAGGACCTGCCTTCCAGCCCTTCTACCAGCTTTGTTGCCTTCCTCTTCACACTTTCAATTATCTTCACATCCTTTTTTCAACTGGGGTGCCCCTGAGCACACGATACTCAAGGTGAGGCCACATCAATGCTAAATATGGTGGGAGAATCACCTCTTTTGACTGGCTGCCTATGCTGTGTATAACGCACCACAAAATACAGTTTGCAACTGCAACTGGACACACTACTCCAGCTGTGGCCTCACTGAGCGGAAGGATCACATCTGTTGACCTGTTAGTGACACTTTGCCTAGTGCAGCCAACAAAACCACTAGCCTTCTTAGGAGGAAGGGCACATGGCTGACTCATGTTCAACTTGGTGGCCACCAGGACGCCCAGCTCCTTTTCTGCAGGGCTGCTTTCCAGCAGGGTGGTCCCCGGCATGCACTAGTGCCTGCAGTTGTTCCTCTTCAGGTGCAGGACTCTGAACTTGCCCTTGCTGAACTTCATGAGGTTCTTGTCAGCCCACCTTTCTAGGCTGTCAAGGTCCCTGTGGCTATGGCAGCATGGCCCTCTGGGGAATCAGCTGCTCCCTTCAAAAGTGGTTTCCACCAGTCGTTTCTTTACTTCTGTTTCTCATCTATTGATTTTGTTTTGACAAGTTTCTTTCTCCCAAAGGAAATAATGGACCCATAACCAACACTACCTTACAAAGTGGGTATTTAAATCCAATTACTTTCTTCGGTGTGCTGTGAGATTTGGCTGTAAAATCTCAGCATCAATCATAATATTAATACACTTCTCAAACAAAAAAATAAGGATGGCCCTCCTCATTTTTCATCTCAAAGAAGAGCCTAAAGATTAAAGAAATTATAATGTTATTTTTTTTCAGATGTTTTTCTGGGTAAGTGATCCAATAGTGGTTGAAGGTTACTTCCAAATGTAGTTGGCCTTCCAGAAAACCTTTAGGAGCCAAATGCAAAGTATAGACACACTATGTCTTACCATTCTAAAGACAGATACTTCTGTACAACTCTATCTTTTCTGTACAACCTATATCTTTCAAGTAAATACAACTCTTAAGAGCTGCTCAAGAGCCTTTATTGCCCTGTTTATTTTAGCATCTCCCTAACCATCTCCTCCGAGCTGTGGATGGCATGCTTACCTGGGTATCTTTCAGTTTAAACCCAGCTCTTACACTGCTTTGAACCTGGGAAGCAGAGCTTTACAATAAGCCAGAGAAAAAAAATGAAGAATAAATAACAGAGCTGTAATTTAGGATGATGAGAACCAAGAAAAGCCAGAATTTGTGTATGCGATTGCGAGGTAACAATCTACAGGCTTACCAGAATTCAGTGTGAAAAATGAAAATAGGTTGATTTTATAAAATTCTAGCTTGTTGGAACTCTATCTCCTCCTCCTACAAGACAGACACATTAGCTTTCCTGATTTGTTCATAGGTACCTAAACAATCAACTTAGAATGAAATACCTGGCAGTTCTTTAGTTCTCTCCTCAGCTGAAGAATTGTGATATGATGGGGCTCTTGCATGGTGCCAGTTCCAGTGTCAATTTGCTGCACGGTGAGAGCTTCCTGCTTTTTAAGCTAACATCATCATTCAAATCAACCAGGAATGGGAAGGCTTCGTCCAAACAGTTTCTGTAGCTGAAGCACTGAACTTGAAGCTGGGTGAGCTGTTCTTCTAGCAAACTGATTCAGGTTCTTTCTTGATTTAAGTCATGTCAACACTGATTACCAACTTGTTGGTTCTGCAAAGCTTCTCAGAGCAATCTGATTTCAAGTTCCATTTCATCAATCCGGTCTTGATCAGGGTTGTAGTTGACAACTGGTTTATTTCTAATGTTTTTGGCTCTGTTTGCATATTTGAGCGAATTTACAGATTCATCAAAGTCTGATGAGGATGGACTTATACATGTTATCATGACAGTCTTGGCGTTCCCTCCTAGGGAGTCTTTCAGAATGCGAGTGATTTTAGCATCCCTGTATGGAATATGTACGCTTTTCCTTTTTGGGTCTCCAAGAGCACTGATGACATTTCCAAGGCCAACAAACCACTATTGATTTGAACTGATTCTTTGAATCCTTCACTGGTATTTCCAGTCTTTGTCACCCTCTCTGATCCTGCCAAATCCACAAAATGGAACTTTGAAGCAATCATCTGGACTGATTTCCAAGATGAATCCTGTGGATCACTATTTTTTTTGAGACTCTGCAGATTGTTTCTGACAAATACTGATAGTAAAAATGGCATGTGATTGACTAGAGTGTTCGTTCATTTGTGTTGTGCCTGCGTGACGAGCTGCATTGCCACTTTCCAACAGGCTCATCACTTCATCTGCACATTCTACTAGGAATTCCTTAGCACCAACAATCACTTCAAACACCAAAAGAAAATCAGAATAATTACATTAATTTTAAACTTTTCAGTAAAAGTTTACTGCAATTATGAAGAGTCAATCTATAAACACAAATCACAGAAGCATACAAGCCTGCATTATTATAAGGTCGTAGCACATAGCTAAATAAAATAAAACAGTATGTGGAAAGCATGAAGTACAGCACATCTGAAACCTGCAGAAATAGAATATATGGGTGTATTTTGTCACACCATTTGAAACAGTATTGTAAACAGAATACACAGAATACACTTAGGTGTTTACACATCGTCTTATGCAATTTGCAACCTAGTGCTATCTAGAAAAAAAGTATGAGCAAACCTAGCTCAAAGATTACTTTGTCAGTTAAAAAAAAAAAAAAGACAGAAATTTTGAAAGTTTGTAGTAAAAGTGACTCCCAGCCTATGTTAAGAACATAGTTCTTAGTGGAATGGAAGCAGATATTTACAGCATAAGTAGCTTAACAAATATAACTTTGAAGTGAGAAGCAAAGGCTTAATCTTAAAGCATTCATTCAACTGAATAATCATGCACAATTGTGTTTCTATGCTGAATTTGCAGAAACAGTAACAGTACTACCTTACCACCTGATGCTGCTTCTGGAGGAACATTGATATTGTTCATAGGAATCTCAAATGAAGGCTGCTTCAGATCAGCTAAACTGAATTGATATTTTGAAAACGTGACTTCGTCTAGTATTAGTCATCGATAAGCTCTCTTTTCAAGAGGTGGAAACAGTAATTTGTGCACACAACAGAAATCAAATGCACGAAGTTCTAGAGCTGAAATCCTACCTGTATTTCCCTTTTCATCTTCTCGGATATGTAAATCTTTCACAGAGGTCTCCAACTCCAATAAATCTCGAAGTTCTTCCTTGTAAACCTCTATATAAGATACCTTCACACGGAAATCGATGTTATGGTTTTCAGAAATATGCTGAAATAACTCCTGAGTAGCCCGTGGGATTATGCCTTTTTCATCCTCTGAAACTGATGCTAAAATAGAAACACAGATGTCACAGATACTTGCAGTCATTCTGTCACACAAATTACAAAGACTAAAACTAAAGAGAAGTCTGCGAGGTTTATCACTCAATATAATAAGGAATAGGAAGAGCTCAGTTTTCCCAAGTTTTCATGTAAAGATTTGCTTTTCTGTTGATCAGAAATGCATGGAAATGATACAGAACTTTACTACTTTCTGCGGGTACGAGACTACAAGAAAATTAAATTAGTAAAAAATCATGCTAGAAGAAAAAAATATTTTGAACTTGCTCATGAATTAATGATAAAACTGCAAATCCTTTATGCAGAAAGAATGAATACATCATTTTCAGGGTTTCAAATTCAGAATCAAGGACCAAGAAAAATCCAGATAGTCTTCTAATTCCTGCTACTCCACTTCTTCTCTCTTCTTCAGCAGAACAGACAAACAAATTGTGACTTCTCCATATGGAAGGGAAGATAACCAGAGCTGGTGATACAGGATTCCAGAGAGAGTCAGAAAGCAAAATCGTATACATGCAGAAGCTGAAGAATTCTTCTGCGAACTAATACAGAATAAAAGTAGTTTCCAGTCTCAGGTGTTTGAGGAACACTGACTTGGAAATACCAAGTAAGTCGAATAGTAGAGTTTCAGATATCTGCCTTTAAAAAAGCAAAATTTGAATTCCACATAAAGTTCAACAAGGCCAATATGCAAGGTTCTGCACTTGTGCTGGAACAGTTACAAGCACAACTACAGTCTGGACAGAAAACAGACTGAGAGCAGCCTTGAGGAGAAGGACCTGGCGGTGTTGGTTGATGAGAATCTCCACCTGAGCCAGCAATGTGTGCTTCCAGCCCAGAAAGCCAACCATATCCCGGGCTGCATCAAAAGCAGCATGGCCAGCAGGGGGAGGGAAGTGATTGTCCCCCTCTGCTCTGCTCTCGTGAGACCCCACCTGGAGCTCTGGGTCCCCCAGCACAAGGACGTGGAAGTATTCGAGAGAGTCCAGGAGGGCCACAGGGATGCTTAGAGAGATGGAGCACCTCTCTTACGAAGACAGGCTGAGGGAGCTGGAGTTGTGCAGCCTGGAGAAGAGAAGGCTCTGGGGAGACCTTACAGCAGCCTGCCAGTACCTAAAGGGGGCCTACAGGAAAGCTGGGGAGGGACTCTGGAGGGACTCTTTGGCAGGTGGTGTAATGATAGGACAAGGAGGAATGGCTTTCCAACTAAAAGAGGGTTGATTTGGATTAGATCGTCAGAAGAAATTCTTTACTCAGAGGGTGGCAAGGCACTGGCACAGGTTGCCCAAAGAAGCTGTGGATGCCCCGTCCCTGGGGGTGTTCAAGGCCAGGCTGGATGGGGCCCTGGGCAACCTGGTCTAGTGGGTGACATCTTTGCCCGTGGCAGGGGGTTGCAACTGGGTGATCTTTAAGGTCCCTTCCAACCCAGACCATTCTAGGATTCTATTCCATGAAATTTATCTATGAAATCTCTTTGTCAGTCTCTGAAAAAAGTCCAAGAGTGAGTTTGCTTCATACAATTACCTAAAGCAGATACTTTCTAAGTAGGATAAATGGAGCAAAAATTTCTAAAGCACTGTGTTTCAGAAAGTAGGGTAAGTTGCCTGTTAGAATAGAGAATGGGAAAGAGCACTTTTTTATTTTTTTTTCTCTCATACTTTTGGGATAGCCTAATGGACACAGAATTTGTGTTTAGAACACAACCATCACATAAACTTTGGAATATATATGTCTTTTTTTTGCTATACATTTTTTCATTATCTCTTAAAAATTCTCAAGCATCATCTGTTATGTATTAAATATGTAATTTGCAGAACTACATTGTTCACACACACACAAAAAAAGACTTTTTACAACGTACCAATGTGACCACCTCCAATGGTGTAAGTCTTCCCGGAACCTGTCTGTCCGTATGCAAATACTGTAGCATTATATCCCTCAGCCAAAGACACTAGAAGAAGTTTAATGCAAACTGGATAAACTTCTTCTTGGGTTGAGTTTTTGCCAAATACAACATCAAAAGTGAAGACACGGTCTTTCCCAATGATTATTTGTTGTGTATTTGGGACTAATCTCACGCATACTTGGTGGTTATGAAGCACTTCCTTGGAAAGCAGAGGTCTGACCCTTACTGCAACTTTAACCAGGATCTCCTCCATGCCGGCCTCCATCTCTGTGCTCCCCACTCAGTATTCAGGAAGATCTGTTACAATTCCTCTGTTCACCTCATTTGCAATTTTCTGCACCTAAGAAAAAATGTTTTCCGAGTTAAAGAAGAAAGAATTAACTCCCTGCTGAAGCAGAATGTTGAAGAGTTTCCCAAAGAATACATAAGCATCATTACACCCTGGAAAGGAACTGTGATAAAAAAGCAGATACGTTAACAACTGTTAAACCAGTGCAGAAACTAATTTTGCTTCTATTACCTTCTAAGCTAGCAGACTTAACCTTTGGTCTGAAAGTGGTCAGACTTTGGGTTTGGACGTTATACTGCCGGATGAAGCAACAATACTGTAAGATCTTGTTAATGAACTGTTGACTTACAATGAACCTTATTTTCTCACTGCTACAGTACCGATGCATAGGCAACAGAAATTATTCAAACAAAACCTTTTTATCCTGAATTTATACCTATAGACACACACGTGCTTGAAAGCCATCTTCTGCTTACAAGAGCCAAGTATTTAGAATTTCAGAAGCACAGAAAGCTGTCGTGTTGCTTACATGGTGGGTATGATTTTAAATAGTTGTGATTACTACACACCAAGCATTCCTCTGATTTTAATCCGTCTGTTTATGCCCATATGGAACTATTTTTTATTAGTTATGTATTTCAGCAACCATGGCTCCTTATGCTGCCCCCCATCTATTAATTCTGAAGCACAAGAAGAAGCATCGAATCGCATTTCTTTACAAATGTCTACCAGAAACACTCCAAAGCCTCAATGGGTATCAAATGCTGCCGGATCCCAAACACATCTTCTGCTCTTCTCTTGCTGATTCACAGTCAAGGCGGCTTTGCCATGCAAAGGAAAGTTTGCTGAACTTCCTTCTTGCTCAACTCCCACGCAGCCTTTTTGCTGTTACCCAACTGGCAGAACTCACCAGCTAAGCACATCAAATTCAGCCTGCATGAAAATGCAACCAGACTGAAACACAAGTCTTCTGTGGTTGCAAAGAGAAGAGTTTTGGCATTTCACTCACACCCATTTGCATTGAGGGCTTGTCCATTCCGAGCTGAGAAGCTTGGGAAGCTGACAAAAAGCCTTGTTGTACAGAACCGAGCAGAGCGAAGCCAAGCAAGAGAAGCAAGAGCCTGAAATCCTGCTCATTTCAGAAAGGGCACGGCAATCACGAGCAGATACTGAAAACTTACTGACTCCCCCCCCCCTCCCAAAATGACACCCAAACCAGTCGCGGGAGGGGAGGGGCGGAGGAGGGGAGAGATCCCATTTCCTACTTCCTCAAACAAACACCAAGCAAAATGCCGGCTCAGCGGCGCTGTGGGGTGGCTCCCCCCAGCCCCAGCCCCGGCCCCGTCGCTCCTCGCTCCAAACCTGCTCCGGGCGGCGGGAGGCAGCCTCCGGGCGGGCTGAGGGGCCGGCGGGCCGCGCCTGGGCCGCCCGCGCTGCTGGTGACAGCGCCTCGCTAGGCAACGGCCGCAACCTTCGGCGGCGCCGCCCCGCCGCGCACAGCGGCCCCCCGCGGCAGGAGGGCGCGGGCGGAGCGGGGACTGAGGGGTGGGTGTGAGGGGACGCCGGGGGGCAGCCCCCGGCCCCCAGGGACGTGCACAGCTCGCCCTCGAGTCCTGGGGAGGGTGGAGGGGGCCGTCTGCTTGTGGTCAAAGCAGGGGTGCGAAATGCGGCTTCCATCGCCGCGCTCGTCATGGAGGAGAGCGTCTCCTTACGGCTCCAGTGGAGCTCAGCGGTAAAGGCTGAGTTTTCCCTCAAACACAAGCGGTCTCCAAGTAGGCGAGCCACACTCACAACTGCTCGCAGCTGCTGGCCCAGCAGCTGCCGGGAGTGCCCAGGCACACGTCCACACACAGACACATCTGTAGACACAATGCCGACAGAGCTCAAGGAGCAAAACGCGAATGGATTCTGTCCGATTTGTATAT